>NC_089874.1:79545000-79857500 GCF_040182565.1 Anser cygnoides
TTATGCTAGTTCTCATTGGTGTTGAAAAATGGTACATGAGAGCCATTGTATTAAAAAAAGTAAAAATAAAAATAAAATAATCAATGAGAACACTAAATATTTAAAACATTCTTCTTTGTCTCCGTAGTACTTTATTTATCAGTTAAACAAGACCTTAGCATCCAGCTCTCAACTTGGATACCAGTCTGTTTAGCCTGCCACTTGCAGTGACTGCAGGAAGGGAACAGGCTTCCTACATCCGAGTTGCAGAATGTCTGTGAAATACATTCATACAGGTAAATGTAAGGCCCCAAGAGAGGAGCTCATAAGTTTTCGTGCAGAAAGAGAAACTCAAAGGAGAGATTAAGAACTAGCCTAGAGAAGCTGCCAATATGATGCACTTCCACTCGTTACTTTAAGAATAAAAACCATAGATCGATTCCTCAGAGACATAAAAAAGTAACTTTCAGTTGAAGCTTGGCAGGCCTCAAAAAGTTTTCCACAAAACTTGCCCCGATTTATTTCTGTTGTGAAAATAATTGAGGTGAATGCAGCATGAGGTTTCATCAGGTTCGAGCAGATAGAGGGCCCACTCAGTTTTTCCATTTATGTAAAGACCCCAACCATCTGGGGTGTTACTCTAAGTCATTTTTATAATAACACAGTTTTTGCAGTCTGCAAATAGCACAGAGAGGAGAAAATGCTGTTGTCTGGTACGTGTGTGTGGTGGGGAAGGTGGGGGCTCTGAAGCACTGACATTTCTGAAAGGATCAGTCCTTCCTGAGCCACATCAATGTCAGCCTGCCTCCCCCACAGAGGCAGCACAGCTCGCTTATGCAGAAGATGCCAGAGCTGCTTGAATCCTGTAGGTGTAGCTTTTTAAAAAGTGCATGTTAAATAAGTTGAATCAAATAGTTGGCAAAATCTCAGACAGCTTTCAGGTAAACATTTCACGCTTAAAGAGGAGATGCTTGTTTTCTTAAAAATTAATGGTCCATAAACACCTTGAGCTCCATTCTGATTTTGCAGCAATTTTATGCCAAAGTAACTCCATCGATTACTGCTGATTTATACCGATGTTACCCTACAAAGTCCTCTAAAGTTTAACTCAAATGATTAAAAAAAAAAAATAATAAAAAATTTGGCTTAGTTCTGTATGTTCTTGCGCATGCCTTCTCTCCCCACTCTCTCCAAATATATGTGTATGTATCAAGACTCATTTTCAAACCAGTCTGCAGTTTTATGTAATGGTGCAGCCCTTGAAACTTCATCTCAGGTGTTTTAGGTTTTTTTGACATAATATTTTTGGATAAATATAGAGCTTCCACTCCTTTTCAGCTGCCAGTGTTCTGTTTTTGCTTTATAGATAACTTGATGTTTTACTATCTCAAAATTTTCCCTTGAATATAGTTAATAGTTATTTCAATTGTATGACCATTAGCCTAGATGCCATTTTAATGGTGTAAGAGTGTATTCATTTTCCAGTAGTGTGTTTAGCAGCAGTGAGGACTCCTGCAAGATGAAACCTGTGTACCAGAATGTATATGGAGAAGTAGGATGAGAAAAACAAACAAACAAACAAACAACAACAACAACAAAAATCAGGGAAGACTTCTACCTCCTTGTAACTTCCACACCACATCCCTGGTAATTTTCCAGGTTTTATCCCTGAGTGTAAATACTGAATATTATGTAGACCCCACAGAGCTACTAAATCCTTCAAAAAAGAGGAAATATGCTGGCAAGTAGACTATAAATTTATCACTTTGCATGCTCTTTGACAGATTGGGACAAATACAAGTGAGGAAGAAAATTATGCCTTTAGAATAGGAGCATGGGAGACATTTCCTTAAATATTTGTGGGTCTTTCCACCCCTTTCTGTGCCCTTGTGTTCACTGCTACCAAAACAATACTTATGCAACTCAACTGAGGATATATGTCCACACAGACTTATGTTTATGAACTTATATATTTCATCCTGCCCACAGTCCAAGGTGACCAAGACTCTGAACAATATTGTTCTGAGCTAACATAGCATTTTTCCAGTGCTTTGCCAGGTGCTGTGCTGTGTCGTCCTGTTTGCTTCGCAAAACAACCTCAGATCTGCACATAGGAGATCTCCATGCAACAAATACTCCATATCATTGTAAGTTTACTTCTATTATATATTGGCTTACTTTTGTTTTCATTCTGCTTAATTTCCTTCCAAAATTGTGCTGCATGAAGTGCTTTTTTACACGAAGACAGTCACTAATGTAGTTACTTGAGCTATAGCCTAAACAATAGTATCAGCAATATCCAATCAGCAATATTAGCTTTGCAATACAATTCCCAATGTGAACATGATCTCTCAAGGACAAGTATCTTTTTCTACAGTTCAGCTTAATCTGCTTCTACAGCAGAATATTCATAGCTTAAATTATACTCCCATGTCACTACATTTCCCTGTGTAGCTAAGCCTGTTGTATTCTTAAACAAAAAGATTTAAATTCATAAAATAAAATTTCACTGTAAGATTCCATACAGTCTTGAAGCAATGGCTGTTGTTGTTTATGCTCACTTCATCTCTCATGTATTTTATATACTCACAGACACTTTCTGCCACAATCTGCTGACCCTGATTGTGAGTGACAGTCCATTTACCCTGAAAGACTGAAAAATAATCTTCTTTTCACATCTATCTGATTTCCTCACACTCAAAATAAATAAATAAATAAATAAAGTAAATAAATAAATCCAGGCAAAATCAGAGGGAGGAAGGACGGAGGAACGTAATTGTAACTACAATTGCTATCCCTGTGAGTAGATGATCCCTCTGTATGACCTCTCTTTAGCAAGTTCTCCCTAGTTTTGGGATATGCATGGCAAACTTCCCCCGCCCTGAAGCAGTGTAAGTGCGAAATCCCATAAACAGTGTTTTTTTGTTTTTTTGTTTGTTTGTTTGTTTGTTTGTTTTTAAATGAGGCCACTGCTCTGAGGATCATTGTCAGGGCTCTGAGTGCAATATCAGGCCTTACTGTCCCTGCCCAGCCTCCCCTGAGGTCTTCCCCACTACTACACATGGACACAGGAGCTCATCGCTGCTCAGCCTGGTCCCTGTAGGAGTACCTGGGCTCAGCCCCTGGACCTGGACCTTGGACCCAGGCTGCAGCCATATCCCCAGCCCTATCTCTGTCACCATCTCCTGCTGCTGGAGACCCTGGCCCTGCTACATTGCTTGCGGTGCCTGGGGCTGTTGATGGATCCCGTTACAGAATCCAGCTCTGCCTACTGTGGTCAGACCCTGACAAATGATGACAGTCAGTGAGGACACTGCCAGCACTGGTGTCACCTTGTGTTCCTGGCTCCCCTTCCCTGCGAAGTAGCCAGTATTTGCTGCTGTGGTGGTTTTACTTGGGTGGGCAGCTGAGCGGGCACTCCCGCTTCTCAAGGGGAAGGGGGAGAAAATATGATGCAAAGGGCTCAAGGGTTGAGATAAGGACAGGGAGATCACTCAACAATTATCGTGATGGGCAAAACAGACTCAGAGAAGGGAGACAGTAAGATTTATTGCCTATTACTAACAAGCTAGAGAAGTGAGAAACACAGGAAAGAAAACAAAAATCCCTTCCCCCCATCCACTCTCTTCCACCTCCGCTGGAGCAGCGCAGGGGAGCAGGGAATGGGGGCTGCGTTCAGTCCCTAATGCTTTGTCTCCGATGTTCCTTCACGGTCACTCTCTGCCCCTGCTCCACGTGGGGTCCCTCCCACAGGATGCCGTCCTTCCCAAACTGATCCTGTGTGGGCTTCCCACAGGCAGCAGCTCTTCAAGAACTGCTCCAACATGGGTCCATACCACAGGGTCCATCCATCAGGAGCACACTTCTCCAACCTGGGTCCTCCACGTGCAGCAGCTCCCCCCAGGCCCCCTGCTCCTGCGTGGGCTCCTCTCCACGGGCTGCAGCTGTGGCCCAGGGCCTGCTCCTGCGGCGGCTCTCCATGGGCCGCAGCCTCCTCCAGGCCACTTCCACCTGCTCCACCATGGTCTCCTCCACGGGCTGCAGTGTGGAGATCTGCTCTGCCATGGTGCTCCATGGGCTGCAGGAGGACAGCCTGCTCCACCAGAGGCCTCTCCACAGGCTGCAGGGGAACTGCTGCTGTGTGCCTGGAGCACCTCCTGCTCTCCTTCTTCACCGACCTTGGCGCCTGCAAAGCTGTTTCTCACTCCTCTCTCTCTCCAGGCTGCTGTTCCCCAGCAGTTTTTTTTTCCCTGTCTTAAATCTGCTCTCACAGAGGTGCAAACAACATCACTTATTGGCTCAGCTATGGCCAACAGTGGGGCCCTTATTTAACATGGGGCAGCTTCTGGATTCTTCTCACAGAAGCCACCCCTATGGTCCCCTGCTACCAAAACCTTGCCACGTAAACCCACTATGGCTGCACCCTGACAGTGGCTAAGATGCACAATGATTACAATGTCAACCAATAAAAGGCAAAATGTGTCAAATAAGAACAAACCATGAGAAAAGAGTATAAGCACATAGCAGCATGGCATGAATCTTCCACGTCAACGTTAATGTACTTAGGTTCTCCTTCAATAAGAGTAATGATCTTAGATTATAATTACTGCACGTGTGAAAATGTGAAGGTTCTTGGACACATTAGAGCTGAACATGTGGCATGAATCCTGTTTTTGCCCATTTAAAAAACAAAAGTAAAACCCAGGAGATTGAATAGGCTTCCTAGCAATTGCGTGATGGCAGCAGAACTAGTGAGATTTTGTGGAAATTTCCCCATATGGCACTCTATTGCCTGACTGAACTTTCATGGATATCAAAAATTCTACCAGGATGAGGTGTTTGATGCCAATAGCAATTTATTAAACTTGTATTTACTTCTCACAGAATTAAAGGCAACCCCTATTGCCTACTGTGCTTTAGAGATCCTGCATGCTGATTCCTGCAAAAACAGAATTTTCTTTTGTTTTCAGTACACGGCTAATTTGGTGACATCTGCAAGTACTACCTAATTCACATGCACAAACTGATGATAGTCAAGTCAGCTGAGTATAGCCAGCTCAAAATGTGTTTTCATCTTCATGTCTGAAGCACTGCTCCTAATAAAGGCCCATTATTTCATGAAATTTCAGTTTTCTATATACTTTCACTTGTTAAAAATGAAAGATATTACATTTGGACATAGTAATAAATATTTAGTATTTGCCCCTAATGCTCTTTTTTCAGTAACAACTATCATCACATTTAATGTGGAAAATAAAAAGCACATTAGTCTAGAACATAGTAGACTGAGAACTATGTGATACTCTAAGAAAACTTTTTTTTTTTTTAGGCTGAAAGGGGCTGGCACTAGAGAGAAAATAAGAATTTGGATTTTGGATTTTTTTTTTTCCCTGGAGGTTGTACAGTTGCTGCCATCCCTCTGTAAAAAAATAAAAAACAAAATCCATAATCTAGTACATCATCTAGCAAAATACATATCTACCATTACATTAGAAAAAAAATACATTAGAATAAAAAATCTTCTGCAAGCTTGTCTATGTTCAGGATGAGCAAGAGATGTCCCAAACACATGGTCTACTTTTAGTTAAGATAGAGGGAAGGGGAAGGGGAAAGAGAAGGGGAAGGGGAAGGAGGAGGGGGAGGGGGAGGGGGAGGGGGGGGGAGGGGGAGGGGGAGGGGGGGGGGGGGAGGGGGGGAGGGGAGGGGGAGGGGGAGGGGGGAGGGGGGAGAGGAGGGGGAGGGGAGGGGAGGGGAGGGGAGGGGAGGGGAGGGGAGGGGAGGGGAGGGGAGGGGAGGGAGGGGGAAGGGAAGGGAAGGGAAGGGAAGGGAAGGGAAGGGAAGGGAAGGGAAGGGAAGGGAAGGAAGGGAAGGGAAGGGAAGGGAAGGGAAGGGAAGGGAAGGGAAGGGAAGGGAAGGGAAGGGAAGGGAAGGGAAGGGAAGGGAAGGGAAGGGAAGGGAAGGGAAGGGAAGGGAAGGGAAGGGAAGGGAAGGGAAGGGAAGGGAAGGGAAGAGAAAAGGGAAGGGAAGGGAAGGGAAGGGAAGGGAAGGGAAGGGAAGGGAAGGGAAGGGAAGGGAAGGGAAGGGAAGGGGAGGGGAGGGGAGGGGAGGGGAGGGGAGGGGAGGGGAGGGGAGGGGAGGGGAGGGGAGGGGAGGGGAGGGGAGGGGAGGGGAGGGGAGGGGAGGGGAGGGGAGGGGAGGGGAGGGGAGGGGAGGGGAGGGGAGGGGAGGGGAGGGGAGGGGAGGGGAGGGGAGGGGAGGGGAGGGGAGGGGAGGGGAGGGGAGGGGAGGGGAGGGGAGGGAGGGGAGGGGAGGGGAGGGGAGGGGAGGGGAGGGGAGGGGAGGGGAGGGGAGGGGAGGGAAGGGAAGGGAAGGGAAGGGAAGGGAAGGGAAGGAAGGGAAGGGAAGGGAAGGGAAGGGAAGGGAAGGGAAGGGAAGGGAAGGGAAGGGAAGGGAAGGGAAGGGAAGGGAAGGGAAGGGAAGGGAAGGGAAGGGAAGGGAAGGGAAGGGAAGGGAAGGGAAGGGAAGGGAAGGGAAGGGAAGGGAAGGGAAGGGAAGATCTTTTTGAAACAAATGATCTTTATATATGCATCCATGTATAAACGTTAGTACTCTTACTACTAGCATAGTATTCAATGCTAAGCTCCTCACTTTTTAAGGCATCAAAGCAACTGTGAGACTTCTATGTTACCCTGGATCTCCATTGAATGGCCTCTCCCTGCAAATTACATATATCTAGGGACCTCTGTGTGGTTTCTTTGCTCCTTCTGAGTTTCATCTCTTTATTGCTGCAGAAATCTCACCATCAATATGTTACTGTTGAATTTCAGTCAACATCCTTTTCATCTTACCTTGCAGAACCTTGGCATCCCAGAGGTTCAGTCAGTTTCCTTCTTCCTCCCTTTTACCAACCTTTTCTTCTATAACAGAAAACATGTTTGACTGGCTGCTTTTTAAAGTAACTGGTAATTGTTCTATTCAAGGAATGAATGGGGTGAAGTAAACACATGGAGAAACAATAACACATATGTCAGTGACCTGAGCTATGATTTGAGCTATGAACTAAATGTATGCAATAGGGAAATAGGGAAAAAAAGAAAAAAAAGAAAAAAAAAGTGAGACTTGAATCATTTTCCTCATCGGAACTGAATAGAGCTGAATAGTGTTTTACATAATTTTAACACTTTCAAAATTATTGTCAGTTATCAAAATGAATTCATTTTCAGTTTTCAAATATATAAACTTATTATTACCATTCCTTACTACAGCTTAGCCCTACCTTGCAAGGAAAAAAAAAAGGGGGTACTTTACGGTTAACCATAGCAGGTAAGAAAATCTGACAGCTTAACCTTCCTTTAGCCATCAGCTTTGGCTTTAATCTATATGCCATAAGATTTATTCACACAGACTATTAAATTAAAATCCCAGAAAAATACATTTCCCTCTTTTAGGAATCTTTTTTTTTTTTTTTTTGATTGTTTGTGTGTGTCTAGAAGTCACTTCTTATGTACAAAATAAGAACTTTAAAAAAAAAAGCGCTTATTAATTTAAAAATATTGCCATTTACAAATTATGTGTTCTCACAGAAAGACAGGTTTAGTAAACCACTACATTCCAAAAATGTTAGATGACCACAGTATTTTTGGATATAAGTACATAGTACTTCGCTAATTAAAAGTATTTCTAGTAAATACATATTTTACATCTCCCCCACCCCCCCAAGTATGACAATTTTCATCTATCTTCTCAGCAGTTTCAATCCCAAAGTCTTTACTTACTGTTTTCCTCTTAGCCACTATCTTCTTAAGCAGTGGCTTAGAAGATCCTGTATGATAAATATTCTCCAGTTCCTCCCCTTTCCAATATGATTTTATCAAAAAGATTGACAGGCAGATTTTATTTCTTATGTATTTAAATGGACCGCATTTTTTATTCTTAATCGCATTTTGCTGCTTTGTAGATGGCAGAGGTGGGAGAGGGAGATCTTGGTTTATATTATTTTCTCCTCACAGAAACAAGAATGTTTTTATTTTTCATCTACGTACTTTTCAGCATTTGAAAAACTTAACAAATTTGCTATGTTGATTCATCTTCTGTTTTTCTTTAGTTTACCTAGCACTGTGGTACAGTATGTTTTTGAGGTCTGACTCACTAGGCAACTATTCATTCTGGGGCTGATTACGTATTCTGAAAATTTTGTATTTGTTGATTATGTTGTCCTGCAAATTCAAAAATATTAATAAACCTCCTACACACACAAGCAGAAATGCTTCCGCTATTAATTATTTCTTGATGAAATTATGCTGAAGCATCTGAGTCTGAGATCAAAACTGTTTGATTTTTATCCTTTGTTGGCAATGATTGCCTCAAAAATGGGACATAAGAAGATATCAAAGATTGCACTTGTAAATGAGAACCTATTGATAAAATATTTCTCTTTTTTGTTTTTGTTGATTCAGACTTAGTAACTTAATCATATCCAAAATAAAAAAAAAAATGTTCCTACCCAATTGACAACAAATTCTGCCTAATCGACTAAAACCGATCTTCTTTAGATCAGTCTTAGAAAATTGCTTTGAAATGCTTCTCAGATGTTGACTGTGCCACGTGTTATTCTGATGTGTGGATTGATCTGAAAATGGAACACAACGAGATTTCTGACATATTTCTTTAGTGATGATTTCTAGCATGCTCTTATACACCATGTAAGACTACCCTTCGTTGCAGGCCAGAATCTAGACAAATGTCTGTCAGCTCTTTTATTTTATCACACTTTAATTCTTTTACTACAGACAAAATAAAGAATTTTCCTGAACTTTCTTCTGACAGGAAAGACTACAGTGCTTTTAAAATATAGACTGAATCTATATGGACTAAGGAAAAAAACAGTGAAGTGGTTATAGAAAACGTGAAAGTGTCAACCACTGTTAAAGAGAGGAAGTCATTAGATGGACCTTTGATCGCACTGTGTAGAAATTCTTGTTATGCAGACAGCAGATCCCTTCAAAGAGATCAAAACCTTGGATGCAAGCCTGTTTATTGTGCTTCTTAATTTTATTCCTCTGTGATATTATATATATATATATATTTATTTATTTATTTTGAGATTTTTCCTGAGTTAAGACTGTGGACTTTCTTACCTGCTGAAAACAGTAAACTAAAATTATTTACCCTGTTTTTATTGTGGTTACGTTTGTTCCAGACAGGGAATTCAGTCCCCTAATATTGCAAGTTATATGGTTTTACCTCTAGTAGTAAAATGCCAGCATTTGTATTGACCCAGTACAGCTGGGCCTCAGGATTTGTTTTGCCCAACCTTGGCCTGCACAGGCTTGACCTTGTTATGGTTGTGATAACAACTGTCTAAGAACAACTCATTATTGCCTAACTTGTTTTTACTTAGCTCTGTGAATGCCATATGTATCTTAAAAGTCTGAGAAACCTCAGTAGTTGTTGCATAACATATACTAAACTTTTGTGCTGAGCCTGGAAAAGCCAGTGTCCCACTTTCAAACTGTAAGCTAGCAACCAAGGATAAAGAAGCAGATTGTTAAGAGAAAATGTAAATATTCAGCCACTAGCAGAGCTTAGTACCAAGAAGGAAGGGACCCCAATGATGGCAGTTGAGCTACGGTTGGAGAATAGCTCAGGACTTGGACAACCCACACTGCCACCTGAAAGGGTGAGCATAGCACCGAGGAAAATGAGCAGAGACTACAGGGTTTCTGCATATTACAGTTTTAATACCCTTATTAATTATTTATTTCCTTAGTAATTTGGACTGTAAATGTTAGTGGTATTGTAGTTGGAGAGATAATAACTATTCAGTGCATTTTGATTGTAAAGACTTAATCTGGAGAAAGTCTTAGCTCTGTATACTTTGTGTGTAACCTTTAGCCCATAACAAGAATTTGAGCAAGCAACCCCCACACATAATCCCTCTTCACAGGGAGTAGGTCTTATCTTAAAACTGGTTAGATTTCCTGTCGCTGTTGTTTTTATAGAAAGACTGTTCTGAAACTTCTCTTTCTACCTCCAGCTAATTTCAGCCTTGTATAATTTACAGTAGAGATCTCATTCCAGTATAGGTCAGTCAAACTCTGGATGTCCAGGCTGGCTCCAAGCACTGTTATCCTAGTACACAGTCACTTTCATGGGTGCAAATTATTCAGTCCCCCTGAACCCACAGTCCTACTTCCTCAGGGTCTTTCTTTACTGTAATCTCTTAGTGTTTATATCATGTTATATTTATAAAACAAACAAACAAACAATAAAAACCTCTATTCCTCTATCCTCCCTCAACCTTCAGTCTGTTAAACAAGTCAGGATCTTATTTATTTATTTATTTATTTTTCCTCTCATAATCAAAACTGTTTTGTATTGTGTCATAAAATCCTGCTAGCATTTCTAGACGGGTGTCTCCCATTGGAAATTACTCCTCTTGAAGTGGTTAGAATTACACACAATCTTTTAACCATGCAATTATGAATAAATACTATATGTCCAAGAAAACATTCATACATTATTACAGCTGGAAATAGCTGTCTCTAGGAAAGCATTTTCCATTTCAGTGGAAGGCATCTTGCTCATCATCATCCTCACAGAAAATCAGGAAGTGTTGCTTTAACTTTGTCTGTCTTTATTTCTGTACTTCTCTAGTCAATTTGCCATTCATCAAACTGTTAATGTTAGCCTGCTATTCAGCAAAGTTCACATTTTGAAGTTTTACACTGCATACAGGGAGAAAGTTATCTGATTCCAATGTACAGAATAAAATTTAACAAATCAACAATATTATGGAATAGTACAAGTGAAAAAAAAAATAAGTGCCCTGGTACCTCTGCTGAGCAGTTACAATGTGAATTTCCACTTCAGGGGCTATATAAAGGTGCCTTGTACCACATTTGTACTATGGGCTTCAAGTTAAATTTTTTTTTTTTTTGGCTGGTTCAGCCTGAACTGCTGTAAAGCACTTGAGATCAACTGCCCGTTCCAGTTTGAGCATTTTTTTTTTTGTATGTATGTGAAGCCTGTGACAGAGAAATGGTATTCGGATACTGTAGTGATGGATGATATTGTAATATGTCAGGCAATTGTTTTCATTTATTCACCAATGTGCCAACAATTCAGTGAGATTATACAAGGTTACCTGTGTGATACTTTTTCATATGTGGTTGTGTTTGCATTGTGTGGTAAATACCAGCACTCCCAGCCTGATAGCCTCTCATCTACTGTCATCTTCCTCTGTGTCTAATGAAAAAAAAAAAAAAAAATGTGCCTGTGTACCTTATTTAGCCCATTTATATCTTATTTAGCCTTTTTATATCTTGAGCATAATCACTGTTTTACTTTACCAAAATGGCCGACAAAGTAATCTTTTATGTGTTATTCTGGGTTAAATACAAGGAATCCTCTCTAGAATGTTCAGAGAAATCAGATCCTGTTTTTTTCTGCTGTCAACACCTGATAGATTTTCTTCAAGAAAAAAAAAAAAAATAATAAAATGAGTCATTTGGATTTAGAATGTTAAGTCATTAATTTTTATACATAAAACTGGGATACATTTTGAACTAAAGTGAAAGTTTGATTTATGTTTTGTCTTTGATATAGAGCTATGAAACCTATCAACATCAAAACGGGTTTTTAAAACTGGATGGTTTTACCTGTTTTTTATTGTGTTTTGTTTTTGAGAAAAAAAAAATATTGGGGAATATTTGCTTCAACTGAGGTGTAATCAGCTCATACTCATGTGCCACAATAAAAGTTTATTGTCTCTTTTTTGCCAAGGCTCTGTCCATTGCTTCTGTTGTAACAGACATAATACATTCCTCCTGAAGTGTCTCATAGTGCCATTAGTTGAGTTACTGTGACACGAGCTAGAGCATGGATTTACAGTATATTACACAGTAGTATTTTATATACAGTATAAAATTCCCCAATTAAAAAGGGCTAACTCATACTGCACAAACAATGAGTTAGAGTATGGACTTAGAGAGTCAACAGAGAACAGCCAGCACACTGTAAATACAATCTTTTGCTTGCTTTATTTTCTGAAGAACACAACACATACTTTAGCCATATCCACAGTAATAAAAGCCTAGTTTCTCTCTGATTCTCTCTGTCAAAGTCCTCCCACTCCTCCCCAAGAAAAGAACATTATTGCTTCCTGTGGGCTACTTGAAATAAAATCTCTCCTCAGTTAACTGTAGCTGGGTTCTTCACAGTATGCCTACCTATCTTGCCATAAACAGATTTTACCCTCCCACTGTGCTTCCACAGTACTATCTTGCTTTAACTCTGCAACTATTTGGTAAGAAGTTTCTTTTTTTTTTTTTTTTTTCCCCCCATGTTCCCATGTAACAAATGATGGTGTTGGTGTGACAATTTTGAAGGACTTCTTCCAAAACAAAAAATGATTTCAGTGAGGGTTTTTTATCTTTACTTTAATGTTTCTGCTTCCTTTTGGTATATTTTTAAGAAGACATTATTAAAAAAAAAAAAAAATCTACAAAAACACACACCCAAACTCCCTTAAATTGATTTTTTTGTTGTTGTTGGTTTTATTTTATTTTGTTTTGTTTTGTTTATATGCAAGTAATCCTTCTAAGGCATAGCAAAAACTCATTTTTCTGACTTAATTTTAACTTCTGGAAAAAAATTTTGAGTTTAATATTAAAGTGAAATCGCTTACTAGTATTCAGTGTTTATAAGGATCAATAGCATCACATAAAATTTAATGAAAATAAAACCTCAGCATTAAATTAAAAAAAAAAAAATCAAACGCAGTCAAAGAAAATGTTTAATGCAAATCAGTTGAAACCCCCTTGATTTCAACGTAAAATTTTCCATTGATTGTTGGAATAGGATTTAATCAAGCGCTGAGCAGAGGCTGGTTTTATAAACTGTCAGATTATGATAGTTCTCCTAGCACTTTATGCTGGAGATTGCTAGGATTAAATGAATAAAATGTACCATTCACTCCTTTTGATGAGTCTTAACTGGACCAAAACCTCAATAGACATCACTAGGAGTTCTGCCTAAATAATTTTTATGAAATCCTTCAATAAACTGAATTATAAATTTCTGTTTAAATCTTGGTGAAGATATGATAGCTGTAAGATACAGTTAAAGAAACAAATATTTGTTCTCATATGCTTGACTTAATGGAAGGTATTATAGTTTGACCTTATAGCTCACAGTAGCTCTGAAGTAACAGTTGTAAATCTGTTTTGCACCTTGTTTACTTAGTTTAAGTATATATATATATATATATATAAAAAAAATAGTTCAAATAATATTTTTCAAATATTTAGTATTTGGTTGAGGCAAAACTTGAAGTTTCAAGAAAATTAATAAGTTTAAGTTTATGATGTAATGAACTTATTTGAACTGAGAACACTGGGAAAAACTTTGATAGACTGGCTGCATGATGTCTAAGGAAGAGTCCTCTAATAAGGAAACTGACAGCTTTTCAGGACTGTAACCACTTAAACCACGTGTTCAGTTCTGGAACTGAAGAACTGAGCCAGGTACAGCACAAATAACATACAAGGATGAATGGAGTAAGGGAAGGAGAAAAGCTTATAGGGAGCAAAGTTGGATGAATCTCTTTCTTGTACCCACCGGAGCAGAGCTGTGTTTATGATATGTTTCTTCCATTGATTGTGACACTGAAGCTGAGGAAATACATGCCTCTGGTCAGATGTATAGGAGTGTGAAAATCTGTAAGGCTGATCTGTTTGTTTTCAGCTGCATGGTGTTCTTTGCAATAAAATTGTGGCTCGGGGTAACTCTCTGGAAAGGGGGATATTTCTGATTTGCTCAGGAACAACTGAGCAAAAGCAGGAGGCAAGATTCTGGACATTGTAGAGTGTAGCAGAAAGAAGACAGCACTGAGTGAAACACAGCAAGAAGTAAGATGTCTGGCAGAAGAGAAGGATTAGTGAGAAGAGCAGGAAACAGTGACAGATCTCAGTGGAGACTGAAAGACAGTCTTCCTGGGAAAAAAGGGGAACTGTGAAAGTTTTCTTCAAATTACTTGGCTAAGCACAGGGGCAAGGATTTACCTGCAAGAAAACAGTAAGCAGGAGAGAGTTGTGTGTGAGGTCATTTTATTGTTACTTGTCTAGTATAACCACTTTGAGTTTTCTCTGTGTAAGAAATTATGCATTCTGATTTCTATGATAATATGGGTCTTTTTCAGATTAAAATGCATTTTTTTGTTGTTGTTGAAATAAGGCATGCCAGAGTGTCTAGGATCACAAACCTTGACATTGAGGACAACTTGAGACAAGAACACACAGAGTTGTTTAATTTTTCCTTTTGTTTATTTTCAGGTTTTATATTAGGACCACTATGTGTAGCACAACCTAATCTGATACAACACATTTTATATTCCAACAATACTTATTCTAAAAATAGTTGAAAAACAAACAAACAAAAATCTGTTCAATTCAAATTATGTCAGTTAAATAAACATGCTGAAAATGTTTCAAAGAGGAACCAAAAAGTATTTTTTCAGAGAGAGAGGGATCCAATGTAGAAATTATCTCTAAGGAGTCTGTCCATTCAGGGCTATGCAGAAGTTTTCAGCATTTTTCTTGTTAACAAAAGTAATACTGTTACTATGGCAACTTAAATACACACATAAAAGGTAACTTGGCACTATTCCTGACAAAATATATATGTATAAATCTCTTTGAAATGTTAAAATATATGCTACAAAAAATATCTCCTGAGTTCAAGGTTGTCTCTTAATTTTTAGTTGCATTCAAGTGTACTGGTTAGCATTTATTTCAAATGGTCATTTATCTCTTTGAATTCTTCTCTGAAAAAAAAAAATATATATATATATATATACACAAAGCAGTCTTAAATACTTCAATCCAAATACCGAGTGATACCAAACCGAACCATTCCATTTGCAACAAAAGAAATAAAAGTGTTCAAAATTCGCATATTATTCACATATTCATTACAGCTATCATGCATATATTCAGTGATATGCTCTCAGAAAGAGATTATAATTTCATCTGATTCCAGGCATTCCAGATTCTACTGCGTGTTCTGTGTGTTTTGCATTTTTTTCTGTGTCGTTCCCCCCCCAACACCCTCCCAACCCTCCCCCCCCCCCACACTTTGTAGGTGAAAGAAAATGAACAAAGAGGAATGGTTGCCTTTTAGAACACCTACATTATTTATGAGCTGGGAGCACTGAAGCAGACTTACGTGGAACAAATGAAACTTTGTTAAATTCTCTGGTGAAACCATTTGCACCCCATAGGAGCCTTTTGAGTTTTTGCCATCTACTTAAAAGCTATTCCTTTCAAAACATCTTTACTTTTTGCTAAGTGACTTCCCACCCGTCAACAGTCTTTCTTTGATTTAAAAAGGTAAAAAGCCCCAAGTTAGGGATTTCCTTAGTTCCAATCATATATCACAAAACATAGCTTATTAGAGGGGGGCTCCTTAGCATTCTTTGTAGTCAAACTGAAAATTAATTTATCACTCCAAAAATGAAGCCCTTGCAAAACCAAAATCCCTGCCTTATGACTGGTTGTGCCATGAAGAGTTAAACTTTAACATCAAGACCAAAAGTCATATTGAATTTGGTTAATAATATTAGTTATTTTAAGCTCCTGGCAAGGTATGCAGCTTGATCAATTCATCTAAGAAAACAACCAACTCATGAAGAAAGACAGTGGGAATGCAGGCAAGGCCTTAAAAACAGTTCAAGGATTTCAAGCATGTACTGACATCAGCACCAATGCTGCAATTCATTGACCTGCTGAAGTAGATTAAATTTTCAACAGTAACTTCAAAAGAAAGACTGGGAGATGTATTGTTTCAAAGCAATTTAATGGCTGCCAGTGATAAAAACAAGGGCAGCAGCAAGAAAAGGCACACAGAAACTGAAAAGGGCACAAGTCTATTTTCTGCTTAATTCTGCATAGACCTTCTAGAGTAGTACTGCTTGTTTTCTTTAAGATAGCCAGGGCTATAAACTTCCTATAGTGAGACACCGCGGGATGGTACCTCCCTATTTAAGCAAAAGCTGTCACCTCCCTTTGACTTACATATAGCCCAAGGGTGCCAATTTTGTGTTTCTCTGCTTAAAAGAAAAAGGGTGAAAAAAAAATCTAATTTGTCCTTGTCTCCCATGGTGTAATGCTAGGGTAAACTGCAAATACGTTAACAGGTGGAACATGAGGTACAGAAATATATAAAGATACAGAGATAATGGATGGATCTCCCATATGCATAATCACAATGTACAAGTACCTCATACTTTCCACACACACATTTTGCGTGTTCCACTTGTGAAGTTTCTGTACATGAACAGGTTAATGAGGAAATCACTATCAAACTTTCTAGTCAATACCTCTGTGCACTCAGACAATATCATTGAAACAAAATTAGTTAATGGAGAGTACACCACAGCTGGAGTTGAGCTTGCAGCAGAGAAAAAAAAAAACAATCTGTTTGGTTTGGTTAATAACACAAGGAGAACATTTTCTGATGCTGAGATTTCAGCCCATGCTGCAGAATCTTGCCTGATTTTTAGGTTCAGTAGAGTAAGTCCAAGATGTCCTATTTTCACAGTGTAGTTGACTAAATTACTCAAATCAAGGTGAATTTATTCATGTTGAGATCACATGTCCTGAAGTGAAAATCAGATTCTCTATCAGAAGTAACTGGGTTGAAATTAAGGTAACTCTACCACTTTGGGTTGGAAACTATTCTTATATGCAGGCCAGTATATGTATACTTATGTACCTCTTGTTATCAGTCTTTGTCTTCTGAGCTCGGACTCTTTTGGGATTTGCTGTGAAGACCTTCTGTGTATGTGGTATCTCTCTGAGTGACACTTCCATCCTCAGAGAAGGAGAAATAGCAGAAGGAAGTAAGAGCGAGGATTTCTCTGGAGATCATGTGAGAAGGTGGAGAAAACAGCTCTTTGCCCATCTGTTCATCAGCTATGGCTCAAGTACACAGTTTTGTCATACTGCAGGCTTGCAGAGTTGGGATACACAAGGCATTTTGAGAGAATGCAACTGAAAAACGTGGACCAAGTATTGTTATTCTAAGAATACATTTAAAAGTGATGCAGAAACAGTGAGAAAGGATAGAACATTAGTGAAGAAATACAATGAAAAATAAATAAATAAATCTCTGCAATGATTAAATATAATCATTTAAAATATAAAGCATGATTAAAATATTTTTAGGGAAAAAAAGGGGGGGGGAGGTGTCAAAAAGTCCATTGGCATTCATGTCTGATCAAAGTTTGAAATGTTTTCCCTTTGTGGGTAAGATACCCCAAATTCCCAGGGTATTATGGGAAACAAAACAAAACAAAAAACTTTAAACATTTCTATGGAGTACAGATAATATTTGACTGAAGGGCATCTTTGCTAATGAAGGGCCATAATGAGTACCATTGTGCTGAAAAATCATGGTTTTTGCAGTTTGGAAATCACTGTTATAAAGAACATATAGTTGAATGTATTTTCTGATAATAGATGTGAGACAGAGACAACAGATGATAAGTAACTGTGATTTTGACAACAGGCTTAGACAAGCCAAAACAGGTTTTAAAGAAATGTAGTAACAGGACATGAAAATTTACTGTTTGTACTTGGAAAGATTCATCATGAAAGAGAAGAAATTAGAACACTAAAAACAAACAAACAAACAAAAAAAAAAAAAACCCAAAACACCTACATTCCCCAGAACTCTCTTAAACATGAAACCACTGACACTCACTGAGTGTAACAGCAACATATTGAGAAAATAAACTGAATGTAGAACTTTGGAGGGTAAAGAGAAATGACATGAGAGTGGATTCATTCATTTTGACTTTAGCAAGGCTTCTCACATGGTCTCCTAAAATGTGCTGGTATGGAGTCAGGGTCTTCAGTGCAGTATGCTGGGAGGACAAGAATCAATGGGAGTAAATTGAAACAAGGGAGTTTCAGACAGTGTACGGGGAACAACATTTTCTCCCTGAGTCAGTCAAGTAGCGGATCATGTTGCCCAGAGAGGTTGTGGAAGGCCTCCATCCATGGGTGTTTTCAAGACCAGGCCCTGAGCAACCTGGCCTGACTTCACAGCTGACCCTGTTTTGGGCAGGAGGTTGGACTAGAGAATTCCTGCAGGCCACCCCAAACCCATATATCCTTTGTCTGTGGGATTTTCTGAAATTTTATAAGTTTTGGAAAAGAACCTCATAGATTACTCACTTTCTGACCTATCTAAAAGAGTCGATAAACTGTTAAAACATGGTTGTAATGCATTTTGTACTGGATCCATATCACAGTATTGAAAGTATGCATACTATATTGTTATGCTAGGATTCTGACTTTTTTCTGCATTTTTTTTCTAAATTAGGGAATTAATAACAATCGTAAAATGAAATACACGCTATCTTTAATAGGAAGTTTAAAGATGCTAATCATCTGCCAACACTTGGTGTAATTTTGAATTTATGGTAGACTTTCTAAAGTCATTTCATTTACAGTGATGAGAACCAGTGGCAGTGACACAAGGACTGAAATAATCTTATCTAGACAACCACAATTCCGTGTATTTTACACATTACTGTTACAACCTTGTCATAGATCCCATCATTTTACTATGTCAGCTAAACTCTATTTTTAATTTTGAAACAAATTATTTTGTAAGTAAAAATCTATTTTTAAAGTTGACATAATTCAAGTTACACAGCCTGTACTGATGATCCCTTTGAGGCTGTATTTTAGGATTGAATATTATCTTTAATATGAGAATCTAAAAAGCTCCATATTTTGACAATAACTTCACTATTGTTCTTTACAATAAGTATTTTATAAGCTTTGATAAAAATGCCTTTTTTATTATTTCAGGTACTGTATTTATGTTTGTATAAGCATAGATAACGATGGAGATCTCTACTGTGCAGTGAAGATGTACACGAGCCTCAGACATTTAGTGGGGAACATAGAACCTCTGTCTTACACTTCCACCTGACAAGCCATTTCCTGAAAATACAGGGTCCTAGAATCACAGAGTGCTTTGGGTCAGAAGGGACCTTAAAGACTGCCTCGTTCCAATCCCATGCCATGGGCAGGGATACCTGCCACCAGACCAGGCTGCTCAAAGCCCCATCCAACCTGGCCTTGAGCACTTCCAGGGATGAAGCATCCACAGCTTCTCTGGGCAGCCTGTGCCAGTGCCTCACCACCCTCATAGCCCTGCTGACCTAAAGCAATTTGTAGGACTGAGGCAGGAGCCAGTGATGCTCTCTTAGTTATGGGCATCACTCCACTGCTTGGAAGGAAGCAGGGATTCATCCTTCATGTCCTAACATCTGGCTGTTCATTTGTGCACAATTACTGTATCAGTTCACATAATAAGTCAGCTGAGAAATGGTGTGGATAAATACATAGCAATTGGATTAAGTCTTGTCCGGAGTTCTGCTGTTGCTTTTTACCATGCTTCACAAGGGTCACCTGATACTTGCCTCACTCCCTCACCAACCCCTCTCTCTGCAGTCACGGAGCTGCCCAGCAGTGTACTGGCAGGGCACACGGGCAGGCTCCGGACAGGCAGCTCACCCTCAGGATGGGAGTAGCTGAGCCCCTCTGCACCTCGATACAGACCCACATCTAACTCCACTGCTGGAAGACTGCAAGCCTTTTAAATGTGGAGGGTCAAGGGTTCAGTCATCAAAATTATATAGACTCTCTGAATACATTACTTGATTTACTAATTTATTTATCTAATCAAGTAGCTCTGTCCTCAGTCCTCAACATGCATGCACATTCATAAACATGAACGCATTTCTTTTCTCAGCCTTCAAAATGTATGATTTTTAGTTTTAGTGTGAAAGCATATTGAGCTGCAGACCTTTTCTGGATGATGGACATGGTAATATTTCTTAGCATGCCTGCCTCATGACCTAAGTAAGACTAATCTAAAGCAAAGTATTTGTTATTTTTGTAATGCACGCAAGGTTAGAAACTCTGTCAAATGACTGGCCTGGATAATTGGCCATTAATTGTAAAATATTGGGAAATAAATGTTCTCCTTGGTGAGAATTATTTTGGCTTCTGTCTGTTGTTCAGTACAAAGTGTATTGATTCAAAATATTTCTGTAACACTACACTATTGAAGCTGACAATTTTTTTTTTCCTATATTTCCTCTGTTTTTTGCTCTAAACTGTGGTGGACATATTAAGGCTCAGGTGTTTAGCTAGTCAAAATTGCTATTTCAGCTTTCAATTGATTCCCACCAAATGAGGATCTGCCCTGTAAATGTTTTCATTGTGCTCGGATTCCTTTCTAGTTCTTTATCTGATATGAGATGTTGTCTGTGTGTGTGTATGTGAGTGCAAGTGTGTGTGTGTGTGTGTATCACTCTCTCTGTTGGCAGGGGGGTAAGGTTAAGCAGCTCAGAGCAACAGAAAATGTGTATTCTGTTTCAGCAAATCAGCATAAAATGAAACAGTGACCAAGAAATATTATCTTAATTTGTGTCCTAGGCTCTTGTTAGATAGAAGCTGAACATTTTAGAGAATACTGTTCTCCCTTTTAAACACATTAAGTTTGTAGATGCTGTTGCTACTCTTTTCAACTACTAGCTGAATCAGGATGTATTTTTGTCCTGTTCTTAGGTTTAATTTACTCTTCTCCCACAACACAGTCTTTCTACTGTTGCTGACAGTGCTTGTCAGACTTTCTCTGATTTCCCTCTGCTCTGCGGCAGTGCAAAAGGCTTTGCAGGTTCACATTTCAATCACAGTTTCATTACAACAGGTCATCTTTTCATTAGTAGCCGTGGTTGTGTAGCCTTGAGTACGTGGGATTGCTTGTTCCTGGCTGCCTGTTCCATGCTGTGACACCCCTGACCTCTTTTCCTCAGTTACAGTGCCATGGTGCATTCAGCTAATTCAACATTTCATTATTCTGTCAGAGATCCTTGTACTTCTGCCTTCTGTTGTCCAACTCACTGGATTTATAATGGCAGACATTAAATAGGACTTTTTGCAAATGCTTTTGATCTGTACTGTCCATTCATTCAGTATTATACAAATGAAGTCTCTGGCACTGTGGGTGTTTCAACAGCAAAGTAAAGCAAAAGAAGTGTTGTGACTCTTCTTATGGCTTGATGGGTATCTGGCTACTTCTTCATGGTTTTTTTTTTCTTTTTTTTTTTTTTCAGTTTTCAGCTGCTCTGATTGTTGGATTTCTGGTAGCACAGATTGCTTGTTATATGCAAAAGTTAATCCTTTTCAAATCTTCACAGTTTTTCAGATATCTCGTCTTCTGTCACGCACAAGAAACTCACTGCAAAACCTATGTCTAGTAAATATTGCCTAGGCTTAGTGTGATACATTGCCGGCTAATATGTTACTTAGTAGAGTTATTTGAAAAACAACATAAAACAAAACACAGAACTGTAATTATCAGCTATTGGTGGCTAATGGATAATCCTTATGAATAAATCATTTTCAAAATGTTGCCTGGATTGATTAGATGCATCATGAATTGTCACCTGTTTTTCACTGTTCTGCATCAGGTAATTCATTCAAATGCAATAATCTATGACCTTTTTAATTATTATATTTCTGCTTACATATTCTTATTTTACCAATAAAATTGTCAAATCTGTCTTCAGTGTACTGCCACACCATTACATCCTTATATACCTTTTTCAGACTCCCTATGGATATTAACATTTTTTTCTCTTTCGAACTATTATTTTTCTTGGTGTCTGTTGCTTTTGTTTGCCCTCAGAGATGTTGGGAATGAAAAACAAAGAGAATGTGTCATCTCTTTGCAGGATGCCTTGATTTGATTTGATTTGATTGATTGATTTATAAGAGCCCTTGCACCATTATTCTCCCTCTCTTTTTTCCATTTGTTTATTGGGTATGCTGATAAGCAAATTATTATGTGCACCTGTTCTTCCAAGGCTTTTTCCCTTGTACGACATCCTGTGGTGTTTCATTATAAAAATAGAAATGTCTATTATGGCCTTTCACTTCAAGTTGGATCTCAACTATTTAATTTTTGGTAGCACAGAATCTGGAGTTTTATCATGAATGTTCTCTGTGGGGTTATAATCTCTTTTTTTGTGTGCTACTGTTTGTTGCACTGATAACGTGACTGATTTCTACACAATGACAAATATTTCCTTTTCTGGTTGAGCATAACATTCTGACTGCTTTTGCCAACAATGACCCATACATCCTGTGGGTCACTTGTAGGGGCTTTTTTCTTACAGGCATGCTTGTGAAATATCTGTTTGTAGTATTGCTTCATTTTATCCCTTGCCGTATTTCATTTGTATTTCATCAGTGTTAATATGTTTCTTATCTTAGAAGGTCACCTTTAAGTATTTATTTCATTACTAGTCACTTTTCCCCTTTAATCTTTCTCATTTTTTAGACCTTCTGCTCATTTTTCACAATCCTAAAGTGAATTCTGGTTCGTGTAGAAAAGTTTGCACTGTTAATACAAGCACTTGCATGTTTTCGTTATGTTTGAAACTCATGACTTCTTCTAAAGTGTACCCAAAACACTAAGTCTGATCCTATGCTTTTAAGTGAAATGCAAGGTGGGTGTACTTTAAGTACTAAGAATTTTGTTCCTGCATATGCCCTAAACCACCTCTTTTTCACTGACTTGAACACCTCAGCACAACATCCATAGACCAGGACCCCCTGTATTTAAATGCTGAGAGAGCCTGCACCTGTAGCTGTGCTCACTGTGCTTGTATCATCTATGTGAACCCACACAGATGCATGCACAAACTCACATACCATGTTGAGATCTGCACAGCATTAAACACAGCACAAAGGCCAGTGTGTTCAGAAACAGGCAGACACAGTAAAATGGTGCCCACCGTCTGTGTGGCAGCCACTGACTGCTGCTCTGACTGATGTGGTGATGGGAAATAAGTGTTCTAGTCTGCCCTCATTACATCCCAGCTTCCTCGAAAGTAACACTTAAAAGACATTCAGATGTACCTCCTCTGGAGCATTTGTCAAGATCCAGCAACTTCTGTAAGACTAGGACATTTATTCTCTCTCTGAAACCATTAATATTTCTGTTCCTTTTTCTTAGGCTTATGATTGGGAGAAAGGAAAAAAAGGGGGGAAAAGGAGAGAAGGATATTTAATAACCCAGAAATATAAACTCTTAAAAAAATCTTGAGTAGACAGAATCCCTATATAGAACTTTTATATCTGTAATACAGATTATCACTATTATGCTACATAATTACTCTTTAGAATATAGTTTTATGTGGCAATGCATATTTTGGGGATTTGACAATAATACAGAAAAAAAATGGGAGAAGCTAATTAGAAACATAATTATCAAAGAAAGTAAAATAATTTGTTCCTAGCAAGAAAATATGAATCATACAGTAGAATAGCAACAGTTAAATGCTGTCTGGAACACAAAATTACATGTCCGCTACCTCAATGCCTAGAGCAAAAGGCCATAAGAGTAATTCAGAGTCAAAGGAAATTTTATTACTCATGAGCAATAGTTTTGTGGGGAAAGGTCAATATTTGCTTTATAATAGCTTTCTTACATCCCTGATAAGTAAAATCTCAAGTGGTGACCATGCAATTTTGATGCAAATGGCTTTCTTTGCATGCATGTCTTTTAGCATGTGATAGGTTAGTGTCATTATACAGCCATATTGTAACAAATCACAAAATCACTTGTCTTTTATCAATCTTAATATTATCTTTATGCTTATTTCATATAAACTTACATTTAATTTTAGTGAGATTGCTCAAATAATGTATGGAAAGTACAAATGAACTTTCATATTCTTTACTTAATATTAATTCTGTAGTTTGTCTTCATGAATAAAGAAGTCTTTGAGGTATTGTGTAAATCTTACATGAAACCTATAGAAGGAATTTTCAAATCATCCCTGAAAGAAAACTGAATCTTCTCTGTAGTTGATTTCAAACAAGAAAAGAACCATGAGAAAGTGCTAGATCCAGTCTCTGGATTGAGTCATTACTTTAAGTGCCTTGCTGTAGCATATCAGCACTGGTTTGTATAAATTCAGTGGGCATGATCACATATCTGTGAGCAGTAAACATAGGTCCATTATTTTTGTCTTGTTTTGGTATTGTTCTAATACCTACTTCTTTTCAGGCCTCTCCTTATATTATGTTTCTTTTGAATAGGAATATAATTATTGGTTGACCACATTGGCTCTAGCTTGCACAGTCCATCTCAGTCACACAAAGCTTCCATACACAGCCTTACTGCCCTCCTTGCACCTACCACTCCCACATCTTGATTTTGGCTAATTGGACTTCGACAAGAGTGTACAAGAACTGTGTCAGACCACAGGTACACTCACCTCAGTGTCCTGCTTCCAGCATTACCTGAAATAGATGCACAGGGAGCACAGACCATGATAGGCATATAATACTGTTGAAAACTCTTTCAGGCTTTAACCATTTTTACTTTAGAGATTTCCTGAGCCAGAGGTAAATCCTATGTATTTAATAAACCCCAGATAATGTATTTCCCCAGAAATAAGTCCAGTCTCCTCTTGAAGTGGAGTAAACAGCCTAACAAGGACTATTATAGCTTAACTACAAGCTGTATGAAAAAAGTGTTTTGTTTGCTCTGTGAAACTCCCTCCCTCCTGCTGTTTGCAGCACATGCCTGAGGTGTTTGTACTGGGAGAAGAAAGACATGGGGATGAGGTTCTCTCAGTCATCCTTTCCAGTATGTTCATGATTTTGTAGATGTCTGTAATGAACTCCTGCTGTCATCATTCCAAGCTAAAGAGTCAGAGAATAGTTAGTCATTCCTCTTACAATGTCCATTCAATGCATTTAATTTTTCTTTTTGCCTTCTGTACATTTCCTAGTTCTTCTATACTATTTTTTGAGGTGGGCTGCACATAAAATTTGAGATGCAGGCTTACAATTCCAAGCACAAATTCATTGCCTTTTCTCAACTTTCTGATGCTGTCCACCAGCACAAAGAAAATATAGTTATGTGGTGATATGTGAGGCAGGAGAAAGATTCGTTGCCTACATCAGTAATAATAAATACAGTAATCATTTCCAGGAGCCTGGTGGTACAGTACAGCCAGGGTCTGTGCAACTAACTACTAGAATGAGGTGCGTGCTCTTGGCTTGGATGGTGCTAATTACACCAGCTGAAATCTATGTGAGGTATTATGTTAACAAGTTAACTGTTTTGTTGATTGCACGTTGTCTCCTGTACATGTGTTTCATCCTTGTTCAATTCACTAGTGTAGAAGCACCCTGAATGTTTGCTCTGGCTGAAATACATCTCACTGCTATGTGAACCAGCAGAGTAGCAGAGGTTCTGGCTTGTACATTCCTTCCTCTTTCCAAATCATTACTCCGTCCCCCTCTAACTGCAACAAGCAGATTGACAACACTGAGTTTTATATAAAGGTATTTGGGAAAGGCTGGTAATATCAATGGTGCTAGTCCACACCAGAAACTATTTGTTTGATTTTGTGGCTATTTATAAAAAGTTCCATGTAGCATAAGTACTAAGTTAAAGAGAAATCTACACCCCTGAAGAAATATTTAGTAATGATGGGTGGGATAACTGAATATTGATGTACCACATTTGCTATTACACAAGAGACTTACTGTATTAGATAAGTCTAAATTTAACAAAAGTACAGACGAATACAGACTGAAACAATTTTAATCAGACTATTAAATCTGTTAGATCCTAATTAAATCTTAAAATTTAACTAGTGATTTTTAAAGGAGACTCCTGGAATTCTAGTGTACATCTTCGTTATCTGTGCCAATATGTTTCCATGCACAATGACATGGGACAATTTAAATCATATTAACAAACAAACAAATAAAAAAATAAATAGTAGCTATGAATTATTCCTTAATAAGTATACATATATATATATATATATATATATATATATAAAATATATCTTTTATGCCAAGTCACACTTGCTGATAAATCCAAGAGCAAATGTTTTCTTCATAAGAAATGGAGTTCTGCCAGATTAATGCCTTGGCTCTTTGGGATCTAGAGCTCCCAGAACATCAAAAGAAGACAGATGACACTTCTGGAAATCAGGTCTTGAGTGCGTGACCCTAGCTAGACTTTCACAATTACATGAGGAATGAGTTATGATTTTTAGGCCAAGCTGGCAAGACACCCAGACCAGGCTGTACCTAGTCTGAATGTCCTTCTCACAAGTCCAATATCCTGGTGGTAGTGTTTCACATTTGTTTTGTAAGAGAATATAGCTCACTTAAAAGTAGAATTTTGAATGACTTCAGAAATTTTGTTTCCATCTAATTATTCATATTACTTCACCTTCTTCACATACTCCCCATTTGCTTTCATATCATGTAAAACCTTTGCAGAAAAATCCTGATTCCAAATGTAGTGAATAGAGAAATTACCACTGACTTCCTCTGGGTCAGATTTTGCCTCTTGTTTTCATACCTTACACATTTCATAACTTAGCTCTAGCCCCACAAGTGCTTCCAGCTTTAACATAGAGCAGAATTTTCTCTGTCAAAGAATCCTAAGCACTTTCCCCTCCAATGGCTCATACAGATGTAAAACACAAAAGTATGCTATCCTGCCTCAGGTCCTTCCTTAAAATTCTCCACTGCAGTGACACCTTCAAAACCATTTAGCACTGCTAGGCAGGAGACAAGTTAAGACTATTGCTTCACTGATTGTGTGAAGTATATTTGTTTCACAGTCTTTTCTTTCACCTCTATATTCCCAGCTTTCCAAGAGCTCTCATGAACCATCTCTTGTATCTTGTCAAAAAAGACAAGCTATCAAATAGTTGTGATAGTTGTGATTCTTTTTGCTTCACATTTACCCCTTTTCTCACATGGTAGAGTTCTGAGTTCTGCTGAGAATCTGCAAATATTACCTTAGTGCATTGTAATGACAGAGCAATATATAACTCTATATTATTAGCAGTAACAATATTATATTTGAAATTTAGTCTCACAAATGGAAATCTGGCAAAAACTTGGCAAAGCATCTGCATGCTTAGCTTAGAGTTGGCACTGGACTTGCAAAGACATTACAATCTATTTGCTACTGTAGAGACAATTCAATTATGCTAGGTTTCAGGACTCTTCCTGTAGACTGAAGATTATTATTATTATCTGTTTTAAAAGTCAATGCATGTGGAACGATGCTTAAGATAATTTACCTGCAATGACTATGTAGTTTATAACAATAAAAAGGCAACTTGATACTAAAAGCAAATTTCCCTTTCACTTTTAATACCAAGATTACACAACACTATAGCATTCTCTAAACTCAGAGCAGATGGTGATCTGAGGGAATGAAGACAGGTCACAGCAGCATTCAGAGTAGAAGGAGCTTTAGTAGATGCACCGTTTTGTCCACTGAACTATGGAGTTAAAAGGACAGAGATTATTGTTTGAGATAAAGGTAGATCATGCATGTCCCTCTAATTAATCCTTATACTTGCTACAGCTGAAAGACTATAAAAGAATCTTTCCACAGAAACTGATGACACTGCCTGTTGGCAACAGAGTAATGACTGTCTCAGTAGGTTGTTTATCAGGTTAACTCAACTTGTCCCTCTCAAGCTCACCTCAGATCCACTTTCTGATCATCAACAAAATCTATTTTGTGCGTCTCAGCAAAAAAGTTCCGTTTTCCCAAGTGCAGTCAAATCACATTTTTGATGTTAAAGCAATAGGAATAAGTGGGATGACAGCAATTTCTATCTAATTCTCTGTTAAGACAGAAGATACATTCTTTTCTTTTCCTAAACTTGGGACAACTAAACTCTTTCCCTATACCAAGTTTCTTTACCTTTGCACCTTTTTTAGAATTTAGGATATTAGGTCAGGTTTACTCTTGATGGGGGCCAGGGAGCAGGGGGAGAAGGTGGTATCACCTCTCATTGATGGGCTGAATAAGCTTGCAAATCTTTAGATTATCCTTATTTTTTTCCAGACAAAAATATATAGGTTTATACTAATGTCGTGGGTTTTTGTTTGTTTGTTTGTTTGTTTGTTTGTTTGTTTGTTTTCTGCTGAAAACTAAGAGCAAATTTCTTCTTAACTTGTAGCCCTTGCAAAGTACCAATCCAGGTACATTTTAGGAAGCTACAGTTTGACTTGTTAGGGTTCTCAGAGGAAACGAAGATCAATAACTGGTCACAGTAAGACATACTTTACTGACTGCAGGGTGCTGTAATATAGCACTGTGGATGGGGGGGGGAACAACAAACAAACAATTTTGAGCTTGTCTTTTTGCAGTTGGACAGGCTGCTATTAAGCTAGCTAAACAATTTTTTTCTTCAATAATTTAATGCTGAGATTATTAGGTATGAGTGTCATTTTGTAACAACATTTTTATATTTAGGGCTACTTTGTAAATAAGATGTAAAAATGCTGCAGCCTTTGATTTGCTTCTCTGTGTTGTATAAATATAAACAGGCTGTTCCTGAAGAATCTGCTATGACTACAAAGGAAGAAACTGAAAATGATGACAATATAAAGCTTTATTATTTATTTCTACATTATTGTCCACAACTTTAACCTGACTCTTCCCCTTTTTTATTTCATTGTAAGATGAAAAATCTCTTATATTAGACAGTAATGAATATATAATTTTTGCAAACATTAATAAACACAGCAACATATTGACCTTGTATTTGTATACTTTATTAAGGAATTAAGCAATTAATTCTGTTTTGTTTGGCAATTTGTGTTCAAATTGCAAGGCATGTCAAGCTTAATTGCCAATTCTACTGGTAGCAATTGAAAGCAATTTTCTTCACCTCCTTAATTTAATATTTTTTATCACTCTGTGATACATATTATTACCTTAATTTTCCTCAGTTACTCTAGTATTTGTATGGAATGGGGAACAGAGAGGCAATATCAAATTACGTTGTATTAGCCTGTGAAGTGCACCACCGTGATATTCATACATACTCAAACTGCACAGCCATAGCTACACTGTAAATGTCTAGAAATCTCAGTAGCTCTGGTTTCAAACTGAACAGTTATGGAAAGCTGGGGAGGAAAAATTTGTAACACAATAAGTGATCTTCATGTGAAGAGCAATAGAATCACAGAATTATTTAGTTTGGGAAGGCATCTGGAAGTCATCTAGTCCAACACTCTGCTCAGATTAGGTCCAGTCAGAGCTACTGATTAGGGTTGTAATTTTGAACATGTCTGAGGATGGAGATCCCACAGACTCTATGGACACCTGATCTGTTATTTAACCAGGTTTTTTTTTTTTTTAAATTATTTTTTTTTAGGTGGAATTTCTCATATTCCAACTTAAAATCCTAGAACTACACAAAAATCTAGTTTGGAAGGGAACCTCTTCAGGGAAGGGAACCTCTTGGAGAGGACCTTCTTCAACTCCGTCTCAAAAAGAAGGTTTTAGATTATATTAACAAGTGTTGTCAAGCTGAACCTCAGATAACAAGGGAGATTCCTCCATTTTTCTAGGCAACTTATTAAGTTGTTCTCAAAGATAAATATATTTTTTTTCTTCTAAATCAAGGTGGAAGTTGTTTTTTGCTTATCACGTTACTGCACACCTTCAAGACTCTGGCTCATCTTTTCTACACTGTCCCTGTAGGCACCTCTAGATAGCAGTAAGACCCCCTATGATCTTCTTTTCCCCAGGCTGAACAAACCAGTTCTCTCAGTCTCATCATATGTCAAGTACTCCAGCTCCAGCTCCTGTCATCTCAGTAGCCCTTTCCTGGACTCACTCCAGTAGGCCAATGTTTTTCTTGTACTGGGGAGTCCAGACAAGTCCAGACTTTAGATGGGGTCTCATGAGTGCCAAACATAGGTAAGAATCTGGCTACATAAATGCAGATACAACACTGTATGCAGTTAGCCTTCCTAGCTGCAAGGACACATTGCTGGCTATATATCTGTATCTAGAGATATCCATGGAGATGTATCTATCTATATCTGTCTATATCTATGTACCTTTATGGACATATACAAGTTCATGGTGGACAGTGAATCACATATATAGAGAGACAGGGAGAGAGACAGATGATATCAAAATCTATATTTATAGATATCTATATAGATCGACAGATATATCTATATAATACAGAGAGACTTGAGAAGTGTTTTCCCTGTTATTGATTCCTGAAGGATGTTACTAGTAAATGCCTGAAATATGAGATTTGTATGGTTGATCATAACCCTTTGAGCCTGACCATTTAGGCTAATTTTCACCACCTTATCATCCATTTACCAAGTCCATATTTAATCTCATTGGCTGTAAGTATCCTACGGAAAACCTTATCAAAAGACTTCTTGAAATAAAGATAAATGCCATCCACTGCTCTCCCCTTGTCCACAGGATCTGTAATCTCATCACAGGAAGTAATCTGGTTGGCTGTGCATGATTCTCCCTTGTTAAACCCATGCTGTCTGTTCCCAGTCACCTTTTGTCCTTCATATTTTCAGAAATAAATTCAAAGAGAATTTTGATCCACCACCTTCACAGAGACTGATGTGATATTGACCAGCCTATAGTTTCCTCAGTTATCCTCCTCACCTACTTCAAGACAGATATGTCGTTTTTCTTTTTCTGGTCACCAGTAATCTCCCTCAGTTACCATGACCTTTCAAAGCTGATAGACGGCAGTCTTACCGTTACATCACTCAAATAAGGAAAAGGAAAAAAGTGCACTTCAGAACAGATTATAGTCTAATGTAAAAACTTCTGGTGAGAATGATCCAGGATTTCTGTGAGAACATCTTCAGACCCTGTAAGAATTGACTCAGCCCTCTAGCTGTCAACTGCAGAGTTACTCAAGCTTCCTTTAAGATCTTTTGGATCATGTTTTAAAGCCAAGGCCAGAATGTACATATTCTTTAGTAAGTAGGAAACATCCATTCTTCTGCCAAATTCAGTCATGAGAGTAGAAAACCTCCATTATTCTTCCACAAATACATAAACGGAGACAAGATGGTTTTCCTCTCCTCCTTCTCCCTTGCTTTGTTCTACATCCATTCATAATTACATGTAATTATGTCCTGTTTATCTGCTTAATCTTTCCACATAAACCCCAGAGGTAGGGGAGAGGGGAGATGGAGAGAGAGAAAAGAGAAGTCTCTTGTTCTTTCTTAGCACAAATTTGCTAGTACCCCAGGGACTGATACTGAGTCCAAAATTGCTTTTCATCTTAAGTAATGGCCTATATGATGAGATGTTCTCAGCAGGACTGTGGTTAATACCATTCATCTCAACCTCATCAGACTGGAATAATGGGCTAACAAGAACCTCACAAAGTTTGGCAAGCAACTTGCCAACACCTGCACTAGAGGAGAAGTAACCAACCCCATGTACACATTAAGGGCAAATCCATTGTAAAACTGCTTTTCAGAAAAGGACCTGGGAGTCCTAGTGAACAACAAACTGATCATAGTCAATATTATTATTATTGTGTCTTTTGTTGCTGTTGTTGTGGTTGTTGTTTGTTAGTTTGTTTGTTTTCAGGAAAAGAAAGCATTTGACCTTTGTGGTAAAGAAGGTCAACATCAACGACATCCTGCACTGCATTAGGAATAGCATTGCCATCAGGTGAAGGGATCACAGAATCATAGAACATCCCGAGTTGGAAGGGACCCATAAGGATCATCGAGTCCAACTCCTGGCACCACACAGGTCCGCCCAAAAATTCAGACCATGTGACTACGTTCACAGTCCAAACGCTTCTTAAACTCCGACAGGCTTGGTGCAGTGACTACTTCCCTGGGGAGCCTGTTCCAGTGCGCGACAACCCTCTCAGTGAAGAACCTCTTCCTGATGTCTAGCCTGAACCTCCCCTGTCGCAGCTTGACACCATTCCCACTGGTCCTATCACTGGTCACTAAAGAGAACAGATGGGCGCCTGCCCCTCCACTCCCCCTCGCGAGAAAGCTGTAGACAGTGATGAGGTCTCCCCTCAGTGTCCTCCAGGCTGAACAGGCCAAGTGACCTCAGCCGCTCCTTGTACATTTTCCCCTCTAGGCCCTTCACCATCTTCGTTGCCCTCCTATGGACACTCTCCAACAGTTTAATGCCCTTTTTGTACTGTGGTGCCCAGAACTGCACACAGTACTCGAGGTGAGGCCGCACCAGCAAAGAGTAGAGCGAGACAATCGCTTCCCTCAACCAACTAGCAATGCAGTGCTTGATGCACCCCAGGATACGGTTGGCCCTCCTGGCTGCCAGGGCACACTGCTGGCTCATATTCAACTTGCTGTCAACCACAATGCCCAGATCCCTCTCTGTGGGGCTGCTCTCCAGTGTCTCGTTGCCCAGTCTGTACGTATAGCCAGGGCTGCCCCGTACCAGGTGCAGGGCCTGGCTCTTGCTCTTGTTAAACTTCATGCGGTTGGTGATTGCCCAGCTCTCCAATCTGTCCAGATTGCTCTGCAAGGCCTTTCCACCCTCAGTAGAGCCTACAACTCCTCTAAGTTTGGTGTCATCGGCAAATTTGCTCAAAACACCTTCTAGTCCTACATCCAAATTGTTTATAAAAACGTTGAAGAGGACTGGCCCTAAAATGGAGCCTTGAGAGACCCCACCAGTGACCATCCGCCATCCAGATGTGGCCCCATTTACCACAACCCTTTGAGCCCTGCCCGCAGCCAATTGCTCACCCATCGTATGATGTTTTTGTTTAGCTGTATGCTGGACATTTTGTCCAGTAGGATCCTATGGGAAACTGTGTCAAAAGCTTTACTGAAATCCAAAAAGATCACATCAGCTGGTTTCCCTTGATCGACTAGTTGGGTGATCTTATCATAAAAGGAAATCAAGTTAGTCAAACAGGACCTACCCCTCATGAACCCATGTTGGCTGGGACTAATGACTGCATTGTCCCCCAGGTGCGCTTCAATAAGTTCAAGGATTATCTTCTCCATAATTTTACCAGGCACTGGCGTGAGACTGACAAGCCTGTAGTTGCCAGGTTCTTCTTTCTTGCCCTTCCTGAAAATTGGTACAACATTTGCCACCTTCCAGTCTACTGGGACCTCTCCAGATTCCCAAGACCAAATATAATTGAGACAGGTCCCTCAATGATGTCCGCCAGCTCTCTAAGCACCCTGAGATGAATCCATCTGGACCCATGGACTTGTATGGATCCTTGTGGAGCAGCAAATCCTGCACACTTTCAGGGTCGGTTGGGAGTTTATCATTCCCACCATCATGGTCCTCCAGCTCAGGGCACCTGGGGTACTGAAGCCCATCATCAGCATTGAAGAAAGAGGCAAAGAAGGCTTTAAACATCTCTGTTTTGCCTATGTCCTTGTATGTGAGGTGACCTTCCCCATCAAGTAGTGGACCTATGTTTTCTTTGGTCCACCTTTTCCTGTTCACATATTAAAAAAAAAAAAAAACTTTTTATTGTCTCCCACAGACATGGCCAGCTTCAACTCTAATTGGGCTTTATCCACACAAATTTTCTCCCTACAAACACGAACAGCGTCCATGTATTCCTTCCACATTGTCTGACCTTGCTTCCAGCAACTGTACACTTTCTTTTTCTGCCTAAGCTCCAGCAGAAGATCCCTGGTCAGCCAGGCCGGCCTTCTGCCCCACCTGCTTGACTTCCAGTATTTTGGACTTGCCTGATCTTGTGCTTTTAGGAGGCAGTGCTTAAAGATGGACCAGCACTGATGGACGTCAACGCCTTCAAGAGCAGTTTCCCAGGGTACCTTGCTAACTAGTTCCCTGAGCAGCCTGAAGCCTGCTCTCCCCGTATCCAGGGCTGAAGTTTGGGTGGCAGTTTTCCTTCTGTCAACAAAAATTCTAAACTCAACCACTTCATGGTCACTATGACCAAGGCGGCTGCCAATTATCACATTCCCCACAAGACCCTCTCTGTTCTCCAGCAACAGATCTAGGAGGGCACCTTTCCTAGTTGGCTCCCTTAGCACCTGCACCAAGAACTTATCATCTAGGTGCTTTAGGAACCTCCTGGACCTGCTCGTGTCATCTGTGTGGTAATCCCAGTTGATGTCTGGCAAGTTGAAATTCCCCATAACGACAAGGACAGTTGATCTCGAGGTATCTCTTAGTTCTGCAAAGACTAATTCATCAGCATTGTCGTCCTGGCCAGGTGGTCTGTAATAGACTCCCACAACGACATCCCCTTTATTTGTTTGTCCCTTAATCCTTACCCAGAGGCTCTCAACTTTGCCATCACCAACTTCAAGTTCCACACAGTTCAGCCTCTCCTTCACGTACATCACCACCCCCCCACCTCGCCTGCCCTGTCTGTCCCTCCTGAGGAGCCTGTAACCATCTATTGTGACACACCAGTCACAGGACTCATCCCACCATGTTTCGCTTATGCTGATGGTGTCGTAGCTGTGGAACTGGGCCAAGACTTCTAGCTCATCCATTTTATTCCTCATACTGCGTGTGTTTGTGCAGAAGCACTTCAAATGCACCTCACTGCAGGCAGCACCTTGTGGAGCAGACCGAAGGACCTCACTAGCACACAGTCCCTCTGATTCTAGTGCACCATCCCTTAGCTTATCACCAGCGGGCCTGGTTTTATCCCTTTCCCCCTTTGACTCTAGTTTGAAGCCCTATCTATCAACCCCACTAACTCCTGGGCAAAAAATCCTTTTCCCCCTCTGAGAGAGGCGCATCCCATCTGGTGCCAGCAGCCCCCATGTCGTGTAGACCTTCCCATGATCAGCAAACCCAAAGTCCAGCCAGTTGCACCAGTCTCAAAGCTACATATTGATAACACGAGTCTGCTTGTCAGCATCGATCTCCCCTATCAGAAGGGCAGAGGCAAACACAACCTGTGTCCCTGATCCTTTAACCATCCGTCCCAAAGCCCTAAAGTCCCATTTCATCGCTCTTGAACTTATCCTTGCTATTTCGTCATTACCAGCCTGAAAAACCAGTAGCGAGTAGTAGTTGGTGGGCTGTACCAGGTGAGTGCCTTTCTTGGCAATGTCTCTTACCCGAGCCCCAGGGAGGCAGCAGACTTCCCTGTGGGTTAGGTCTGGATGGCATATTGGTCCCTCTGTCCCTTTCAGAAGGGAATCCCCCATGGCGATAACCCTTCTTTCTTTCTTGACAGAAGATGTAGTGATGTGGGGGGTAGATTGCCTTGCCTTAGGCACCCCTTCCAACTGGGATGGGCTTTCGTCTACATTGTTGTTTTGACTGTCGTGTTCTAGAGCCTCATATCTGTTATATAAGGGTAGCTGGGAAGTTGAAGTGGGCAGGGAGAGGGCTCACCTACCACCCCGAGCAGAAACCTGCTTCCATTCCCGCCCTCGGCCTAGGTCCCCTCCTACTGCCTGGTAAGATGGGGGAACTTTTGTCTTCTGTGTAGCAGGAGACACTTGTGTCGTGGCAGGCTCGTGAGTTTGTCGTGTCAGGGAGGGTAGAGTATGCTTCCACCAGTCAATTTCCCTTTCTGACTCCCTGATGCTCCTCAGCCTACTCAACTCCTCCCAAAGCTCTGCCACTAGGCTGAGCAATTCTTCAACCTGGGCACACCTCCCACAGGCATACCCACCACTGCTGCTGTCAGACACCCACAGAAGACTCGGGCACACCGTGCAGCCCAAGACCTGGACTGCCACGTGTTTCCCTGAGACCTCCATCTGGGTAGCCACATTGGTGACTGTGGCTGGAGAGGCCGCAAGAGATGTGGAGGCCATGGTTTTCTGCCTGGTGGATAACATGGCTGGGCTCTTCACAAGCAGGTTACAACCACTGTTGGGGAAGACTGTTGGAAATGAGTGGTGAGGGCGCCCTCCCTGCGTGCACTGTCTCACAAACTGCCACGCCCTGCCCTGACTGACATGCCATGCCCTGTTTTCCCATCCTGGTTGCTCCCTAAGGGCTACCTTTGTACGGCCAGGGAGGGGGTGCTGCTGGCTCTGCCCATGCCTCGTCAGCCTCCCTTGCTAGGGCTCCGGGTCCTGGCGGCTCCCTCGGCTGCCTCAAGTGTCCTCGATGCTGGAAAAAAAAAGCCCTGCTCACCTCGATCCCCCGCTCTGCTGCAGAATACATCTGCCCTGGAGTCGATCTCCTTGGCAAGTCTGGTAGGAGAATAGCATGTGTTACAGTAAATATTGCTGACCCATATATACCAACATTGATACTATTCTACTTAGCATCAGTGAATGACAATTTGTATAAAGCCTTTGGCAATAACACTAGTTGCACTCAAATCTTATTTGTGTAGAGACAATCTCTCCATGTCCGTGATTACCAACCACTTGCAGAGAAAATAATTCCTTGAATGACTTTTTAAGGCCTAAGAAGGAACAAAGGGGTGAGAATAAAAAAAATTCTTATGAGATAAGCAGAAAAGAGAAATGGGAGTAGTTCCTAAGTAAATGCAGACAGTTACCCTTCAGATCCTGTTGTTTGGTATTCTAATGAATGAAAAAGCAAGAAATTATAATTTATCAGAACATGAGACTAAATGTAGGATCAACACCTGAGTTCAGTAAACAACCCTGGAAGAAAATAGCCCCAAAGACAGAAAAGAAATAAAACAATACTTCTGTATATAAACACTATTGGAAAATATGCATCAGAAAACAATAACATAGTTGAAAGGTTGGTTTTATATGTTACTATTAGCAATGCTTAACAGATAATGAGTGTTTCAACACATGACAAAGAGACAGATTATTCTGTAACAGCAGGATGATTCTTTGAGTTGCATGTATACTTTTGGAAAACAGCCAGAAAAGACATTAACAAATTCTAGAGTTTTACACAGAAATGTTCAAGGCCGTAGATGTTTAGTTTTTCTTCTGTATGCCAGGAATAGCAAATGAGGGCCAAGCCAAAAGATAGGAATGGAATCAAGAAATAATGTGATAGAGATAGATACTAGCCCTGAAGACATAAGGAGAAATAGTTCCTGGGGTGGTGACTTCCCTGATAGCAGTAGAATTGTAGTCAATGTACAGAGGGGATTTTCTGGATATATTTTCTTCTATTCTCACACCAAGAGAAGGCAGGTAGACAATTAACAACTATATTTCACGTGGCCTCAGGTGAATAGGAGAGAGTAATAAAGGAATTAGAGTTAAAAAGCAGATATTATTCCCTTGTTCAGTGCTATCCAAAGATAGCACTTGGCGAAATTTATCTGATCCATCATTGACCATATCTGAAGGGCAAGTCAGTAAATGGTTAAAGTGATCTGATGCTATGCTCAATTTTCTATGAGTTATTGGATCAAAGAGTCAGGATTGCTACACTCTGTGGCAAGGGATGCCAGTGGTATGAAGAGAAACCTAGGAGTTATTTTTCATCTGTTACTTGTTACAGATATACAGATTACTTTCTTTTTGTTAGGGTTTCAGTTCAAGACAACAGACTCTGATCCCCTGCCTGATTTAAATCCTGTTATTGCACTGGCTGAGTCCATGACGTAAGCCATTCTAAATATACTGATACCATGAACCTCAGTTCCATTCATTGCCCTTGCTTATTGCTGAACATACATATGATTGATTACCACCTCTTGAGCCAAACCTAGAGTGGATGGAAATAGAAAGAGCCTTGTTTGCTTGTGTGACAGAAAACCTAAGGAAAGGAACAAAAAATATATGCAAACTCAGTTAAGGGTCTCATTATGTTGAGGAGTCACAGAAAAGGCAAGAACTGGTGACTCTATACAGAGGACTAAAATAATGTATTATACATATTTAGGAAATAAAAGTGGATAAAGGCATAGGTTAGAGTTACCAGACAAGATAGAAGAAAGTCATGTATGTTACAGTGGATGTTTGCATTTGCCACTACTTTTAATCAGAGGTAGTGTGGCATCAGTAGTGTTTGTGTTTAACTGACAAAGATGGTGCCAAAGAAACATAACTTTAAAATACAAAATTGTGGTGTTTAAGTTTGTCTTACCTTCTGTACCTCTTTCTGGCATGCATTTGATATAGATAGAAATACCCCTTAAATGAATTAGTTTCTGTTTTTCATAAGCAGATCCTTTGCGGCAGGGAACTGGAATTACTGTTGCTTTTGACTGTCTTTTGGATTTCTGGAGTCTGAACTCAGATAGACTAAGGATTTATAAGGTTCAGCTTCAGAGAGGTTTAAATCTGGGTTCAAACTTCAGAGGAGCTGAAGAGGGCAAGCTATCACTTTATTTAAGAAACATCTTTATTTTTAATCTAGCTGCATTTTAGTTCATATACACTAGTGTAGCTCACTCAACTACTATGCCTCTTGCTATAGTAGTAGCAAGCAATAAAATAATTCATATTACTATTATTTCATGCATATAGTTTCCCATTCTGCAACATTGTAAAAGTATTGCAAATGGATTTACTCAGCAATATTCAATAAAAATGGGGGAAAATTGTATTAAAAATATATCAATACTATCAATACTGTTGCACACCAGTGTACATAAAATATCTCTTTCTTCAACTGTCTATTAAACATTGCAAAATGCATCTAAAACCTTCTACATTCAATTCTACGCTTGTAAATTTGTTTGTAAGGAGCTGGATAACTGACTGAAGTTAATATTATTTGCTGTAAGAATGCTGTGTCAGATAGACAGAAATATTTAACAAAAGCTTACATTGTTTCACCAAAAGAAGCAACATTTTGTATTGAGCTAGATTTTGTAGTGATATATATGACTCAGATAAACAGCTGCTCTTTTTAGACTCAAATGAATGGAGGATTGTATTATTTTCAGCATGAATTGTTCTCCCATTCCATCCCGTAGCTGTATGGCCTAATTGACATCAAATCCAGCTAATCCACAATGGAGTTTACAGTGAAGAAGTCTTTACAGTGAAGTGTCATTAGTCCCAGCCAACATGGGTTCATGAGGGGTAGGTCCTGTTTGACTAACTTGATTTCCTTTTATGATAAGATCACCCAACTAGTCGATCAAGGGAAACCAGCTGATGTGATCTTTTTGGATTTCAGTAAAGCTTTTGACACAGTTTCCCATAGGATCCTACTGGACAAAATGTCCAGCATACAGCTAAACAAAAACATCATACGATGGGTGAGCAATTGGCTGCGGGCAGGGCTCAAAGGGTTGTGGTAAATGGGGCCACATCTGGATGGCGGATGGTCACTGGTGGGGTCTCTCAAGGCTCCATTTTAGGGCCAGTCCTCTTCAACGTTTTTATAAACAATTTGGATGTAGGACTAGAAGGTGTTTTGAGCAAATTTGCCGATGACACCAAACTTAGAGGAGTTGTAGGCTCTACTGAGGGTGGAAAGGCCTTGCAGAGCAATCTGGACAGATTGGAGAGCTGGGCAATCACCAACCGCATGAAGTTTAACAAGAGCAAGAGCCAGGTCCTGCACCTGGTACGGGGCAGCCCTGGCTATACGTACAGACTGGGCAACGAGACACTGGAGAGCAGCCCCACAGAGAGGGATCTGGGCATTGTGGTTGACAGCAAGTTGAATATGAGCCAGCAGTGTGCCCTGGCAGCCAGGAGGGCCAACCGTATCCTGGGGTGCATCAAGCACAGCATTGCCAGTTGGTTGAGGGAAGCGATTGTCTCGCTCTACTCTTCGCTGGTGCGGCCTCACCTCGAGTACTGTGTGCAGTTCTGGGCACCACAGTACAAAAAGGGCATTAAACTGTTGGAGAGTGTCCATAGGAGGGCAACGAAGATGGTGAAGGGCCTAGAGGGGAAAATGTACAAGGAGCGGCTGAGGTCACTTGGCCTGTTCAGCCTGGAGGACACTGAGGGGAGACCTCATCACTGTCTACAGCTTTCTCGCGAGGGGGAGTGGAGGGGCAGGCGCCCATCTGTTCTCTTTAGTGACCAGTGATAGGACCAGTGGGAATGGTGTCAAGCTGCGACAGGGGAGGTTCAGGCTAGACATCAGGAAGAGGTTCTTCACTGAGAGGGTTGTCGCGCACTGGAACAGGCTCCCCAGGGAAGTAGTCACTGCACCAAGCCTGTCGGAGTTTAAGAAGCGTTTGGACTGTGAACGTAGTCACATGGTCTGAGTTTTTGGGCGGACCTGTGTGGTGCCAGGAGTTGGACTCGATGATCCTTATGGGTCCCTTCCAACTCGGGATGTTCTATGATTCTGTGATCCCTTCACCTGATGGCAATGCTATTCCTAATGCAGTGCAGGATGTCGTTGATGTTGACCTTCTTTACCACAAAGGTCAAATGCTTTCTTTTCCTGAAAACAAACAAACTAACAAACAACAACCACAACAACAGCAACAAAAGACACAATAATAATAATATTGACTATGATCAGTTTGTTGTTCACTAGGACTCCCAGGTCCTTTTCTGAAAAGCAGTTTTACAATGGATTTGCCCTTAATGTGTACATGGGGTTGGTTACTTCTCCTCTAGTGCAGGTGTTTGCAAGTTGCTTGCCAAACTTTGTGAGGTTCTTGTTAACCCATTATTCCAGTCTGATGAGGTTGAGATGAATGGTATTAACCACAGTCCTGCTGAGAACATCTCATCATATAGGCCATTACTTAAGATGAAAAGCAATTTTGGACTCAGTATCAGTCCCTGGGGTACTACACTAGTGACTGACATCCGGTTGGACTTAGTGCCACTGATCATAAGCTTTTGAGCCCCACAGTGCATTCAGTTCTCAGTCTGTCTAACAGTTCACTTATCTAGTTCATACTCAAGTAATCCAGCAGTTTGTCAATGAGGATGTTATGGGAGACTGTGTCATGCCTACAGGGTTATGACATTGTCATCACAGAGATGTGGTGCAATGACTTCTATGACTGAGTGTTGGAATGGAAGGAAACAGGCTATTTAGGAAAGACAGGCAGGGGAGAAGAGGAGGGGTTGTTTCCCTCTATGTCAGTGACCAGCTGGAATTCATGGATCTCCACCTGGAGATGAATGAGGAACCAACTGAGAGCTGAGGATTAAAGTGAGGGCAGGGATGGAAGATGTCAGGCAAAAACACCAGGAGGCCTGCATGGATGAACAAGGAGCTCCTGAGCAGACTCAAACACACAAAAAAAGTAAGCCTGTAAAGGGTAGAACCAAGGACAGAGAGCCTGGGAAGAATACAGAGATTAAGTTATGAAAGCTAAAGCCCTGATAGAATCATATCTGTCCAGGGACATCAAGGGCAACAAGAAAGGCTTCTGTAAGTGTGTAAGTGTGTCAGTGACAAAAGGAGGACTAGGGAAAATGTGGGGCCTCTCCAGAATGAAACAGGAGACCTATTACCTGGGATATGGAGAAGTCTGAGGTACTCAATGACTTTTTGCGTTAGTCTTCACCATCAAGTGCTCTAACCACACAGCCCAAGTCCCAGAATGCAAAAGCAGGGACTGAGAGAATGAAGAATCACACACTGTAGAAGAAGATCAGGTTTGAGACCATTTAAGAAACCTGAAGGTGCATAAGTCTATCGGACCAGATGAGATGCATCTGAGGGTCCTGAGGGAACTGGTGGATGAAGTTGCTAAGCCACTATCATCACGTTTGAGAAGTCGTGGCAGTCCAGTGAAGTTCCCACTGACTGGAAGAGAGGAAACATAGCCCCAATTTTGAAAAAAAAAAAAAAAAGAAGGAAAGAAAAAAGAAAAAAAAAAGACCTGGGGAACTACAGGTCAGTCAGTCTGTGCCTGGCAAGACCATGGAGCAGATCGTCCTGGAAACTATGCTAAGGCACATGGAAAACAAAGAGCTGTTTGGTAACAGCCAGCATGGCTTCACTAAGGGCAAATTGTGCCTGACAAATTTGGTGGCCTTCTGTGATGAGGTTACAGTGTTGGTGGATAAGGAAAGAGAAACTGAGATCATCTGCCTGGACTTGTGCAAAGCATTTAACAGTCCCACACAACGTCCTTGTTTCTAAATTGGAGAGACATGGATTTGATGGATGGACCACTCAGTGGATAATGAATTGGCTGGATGGCCACACTCAGAGTGTTGCGGTCAATGGCTCGATGGGCTACAAAGATGATCAAAGGGCAGGAGCACCTCTCCTATGAAGACAGGCTGCAAGAGTTGGAGTTTTTCAGCATGGAGAAAAGGCTCCAGGGAGACCTCATAGCAGCCTTCCAGTACTTAAAGGAGGTCTACAAGAAAGCTGGAGAGGGACCCTTTGTCAGGGAGTGTAGTTATAGGACTAGGGATAATGGCTTTCAGCTAAAAGAGGGTAAATTTAGATCAGATATTTGGAAGAAATTATTCACTATGAGAGTGGTGAGGCACTGGAACAGGTTGCCCGGAGAAGCTGTGGATGCCCCATCCCTGCAAGTGTTCAAGGCCAGGCTGGAAGGGGCTTTAAGCAACTTGGTCTAGCAGAAGGTGTCCCTGCCCATGGCAGGGTGTTGGATCTAGGTGATTTTTAAGGTCCCTTCCAACCCAAAATATTCAGTGATTATATGATTCTGTGATTCTATGATTCTGTGATTCTATGATTTGATGACTTGATCATTCTACAAAAGCCACACTAAAGTTGAGAAAAAAGTATCTACTTCTCTCATCTACCATGCCAGTCATATAATTGTAGAAGGCTTTCAGATAGGTCAAGCATGATTTACCAGGATGGTAAGCAGGAGGATTTGCTCCATTATTTTCTCAGAAATTGAAATGAGGCTGACCAGCCTGTAGCTCTTGTGATCCTTTGTTTTGTCCCTTCTTGATGATAGCAATTACATTTACTTTTCATCAGTCCCCATACTTGGGCAGTGTCTCTATATTCCTCCTGGATAACCTGATCCTGCTTTCATATCTTGTATTCTTCCTTTTTTTATTTGAGTTGTTAGGAGCTTCATGTTCAGCCATGCAGACCTCCTGCTATCTTTCTCTGATTTCCTGCAAGTCAAGATGGATCATTCTTGAGCTTGGAGGAAGCAATTCTTGAAAACCAGCCAGCTCTCCTGGATTCTTCTTTCTCTAGAACCACTTCACACAGGATTAATTGAAGCAGGTCTCTGAAAAGGACCAAATCTCTTTTCCTTGTGTCCATGGTTATGATGCTGTTTTCTGCCTTGTTCTTTCCTCTCAGGGCCCTGTCTCCACCACCCCGTGGTCACTGGAGTCACCCTTCACAACCCTGATAAGTTCTTTGTGAGTATCAGGTCCAGCCCAGCACCTCCGCTCAGCAGTTTCTTAGTCACTTGTGTTAGGAAGTTGTCATCAAGGGACTCCAGAAACCTCCTGCATTTCTTCTGCCTTGCTGTGTTGTCCTTTCAGCATGTGCTGGGGTGGGGAAATTCTCCCATGAAGATCAAGGCCTGCAAATATGATATTTCTTCCAATTGTCTGAAGAAATTGTCATCTACTTCTTCTTCCCAATCAAGCAGTCTGTACCAGACACCCACAATAGTATTGAACATGTTCCATATTTACTTTATTGATCAAATTCTCTATGTAATCAGGTTGTTTTAATAACAAAAATTTCCAGATGGATACTTTGTATTTGATACTACTAAAACTGGACACCGTTCTTTTGCACCCTTTAATATACAAAGTTATTTTAATGCTATCAATAATGCTCTGCTATAATAGTCTAGTTGTTGATGCTTTATTTCTTCATGAGAAAATAAGAAATAAAAATCTAGAGGTAATAATTGAAGCACTCTGCTGTTGATTGTAATTGCATGTTCTGTTCAGCAAAATTTTATTTAGGCTAATTTTCCAGAGCCTTATTTTTTATAATTGACACTCCTCTCTTACAGGCAGGATCTAATTAGATTCCATGTCACTCAATAAAATTGGAAACTTCATTCAAATGTAAATCACACTAGTTTGGAAATGTACAACCTGAATAAGCAGATGTGCTGAACAGGATTTTCTTTCTTTCTCTCTCTCTCTCTCTCTCTTTCTTTCTCTCTCTCTCTCTCTCTCTCTCGCTTCCTTTCTTTTTAAAGCAAGCAAAGTATGTAATATGAAGCAAAGTTATCTCTATAAAATAATTTCAATGTGTGTTATAGTTGACTTCACATAAATGAATGTGTGGCACTTTTTTTCTTCTGCATTCTTCAGAACATAACTTTCATTTCCATTCTTTTTAGCTGTTCTCCGGGGGGGGGGGGGGGGGGGGGGGGGAAGTAAAAAAATAATAAAATAAAAAAAGTATATACACTGCATTGGTTTTTGGTGCAATGCAAATTTATGACTATGACTTGTGAAATGAGTAGGAGCAAATTACTGTTTACAACCTAGAACATACATTATAATTTATACCTCGCTTCTAAATTGACTGCGGGGACTTCAAGACAGACATAGCTTCCATCTGTCACAAACACCCAAACCAGATTGCTTGCAAATAATTTAGCACCAGGTTTCCTGTGATCTTCCTGTGTAATGGATTAAGTACTATCTCCTTTACTTACTCCATTTATGACATGACTAGAACAACTTCACTGTATAGAACACAAGTGATGGGGGAAAGCATAAATCATAAATACAGACATAAAAAGGAAGATGACAGGAGATAAAGGAGAAACACTGGTTTCACCTCACTCTCCATTTTCTTACGTAACATCATGGTTTTAAGCTGTCCTTGAGGAACTGCAACTTTTGGATTGCCCAGTTCCACACACGCACACAGAAATATGATTTCTTGTCTTTTATAGCACTGTGTCACCATTTTTTATATCCAGTCTGCACTGCCTCCCACCAGGTTCCTAGATGTAATGAAGAAATAGATTGACTAAATGATCTACATAAAATTTCAGGATGTAAAATAGTATTGATCTACATGAATGGCTTAAATAAAACATGAAATCCAGATTAAAAAAAATGTTCAAATATAGCGTGCCCTGAAAAAATGTATTGCATCATATCATTCCTTTCTTTTAGCTTTGTAGTATTTCACACTGTCTTAACAGTGGCCTTCCATTACCTCTGGTATCTTAATTAATTTTATTAACAATTTGTGATGAAAAAAAAAAAAATCTGACGAAAACATTAACCCAACATAATTTTCAGATGTGGAGGACATTGGTTTATTGAAACTACAAAAAAGTTCTGTTTGGTTGGTTGTTATTTTAAAATTGACTACCTTGAAACAGCTTGATTCAGCTCTGGACTTGCAGTCAGGATTGCTTTTATATCAGATAACTGAAAAATGAAAGAAAAGTAGTGAAAAACAGATATTAAGACTGAGATTCTTTTTCAAAGCTGCCTGAGGTATCTGGTCACGGTTCCTAAATTTAATCAGAGCTGGACATTCAAAACTCTTAGAACTTTCAGATATCTTAGCCAAAGCTCTCAGTTGATAGTTTTGCATCTTCGGTTTCTTTATTCTCCTGTTCTTTATTTCACATAAGAAGATATACTTTAAAGTTTTTGTTTGCTTGTTTGTTTGTTATTCTGAGATGCCTGTTGCTGACAGCTTTTGGAAGCTAGTAGACCTGATATGAAGTGCTGGTTAACAGTATCGCTCATTTATAATTTTTTAATTAATTTCTTGCATGCTAGTTTATTGCCAACACAACGGTGTTCCTCCAGCATTAGAGCCAGTCATTGGTTTTCTAGTGTATTTGTTACTGCAGATAGCTCTTTGTCAATCATAATAGAACAAAATTAATGTTTTATAAGGTTTTAAGTGCAAATATAGATCACAAATGATGGATCCAATGTGGTGGTCTTATTAATATGCTTTGTGGTCTTACCTGTATTGCTCAACTAAAGTTGTTTTCATTATGGTTTCTAATACTTATTCTTCCCCCATTAAATGTCAAAATTATACCTGATCAACATTTAATGGGGATGTATCATTAATACTTAAAAATAACTATATTAGAAATTGTACTTAAAAAACCCTTGGCCTTTCCTTACAAACTCCCAAAGCAGCAATGTCCTTCATGGTTCTCTTTGGAAAGTTTAATTCTTAATGATAAAGGTAGGTCACATGGTATATGCTCAGAAAAGCCTAATAAGATATGGAACTAAATGTGAAGAACAATCTTAAGACTGATGTGCATATAATCATTAATAACATTGCTACATTTTACTTAAATATTTTAGAAGGTGATACAAGATGGTTCATGACCTTCATTCAAATAGAAATAAAGTACTAAGTTTATATATAAACAGGCCAAATCCCTGTCTATAACACCAGCTACCCAAGCAGGTATTGAGCTGCAGGATCTGTCCAATCCTCCCCAAGCATGTTCCCTTCACTGACACAATCAATGAAAATTTTCTTTGTCTTCTGCAATGAAAAATTCTTTAAATGTCTTTCTGAATGATAGATAACAGATTGTGTTTAATCTTCAGCACTGTGTTCATTTTTTTTTTCAGTAACTGAATTAACATAAACTGTTAACAAAACAAAACACAGATTGTGGCTAACAAGAAACAGCTGACATAGCTAGTGGATCAAGAAAAGTCATGAGGTACAGCTATCTAGTGATGCAAGGAACAGTACAAAAGTGGTTATTAAAACAAGAAGCAGCTAACAGGAACCATCACACTACCACATCACTGTGATTTAAATCAGGTCTTTCTACCCAGCAAGGTTAATACTCTTAAATAGTACGTTAAAGTTGAAACCAGAAGAGCAAAGCACCCAGCTGAAACAGCAGTTTACTCAATGTGGGAGAGGGAAATGTACAATGACTATAATTAAACTCTAAGAATTAGGAATTGCATTATCTACATGTCAAAGTATCTTTCCCTTGGTAAAAATACCATTTGTTAAAACAACTGATTCATGTTTCTGAAGAAAGTAAGTTCACTGAGTGCTAGAATATTCTTGCTTACTTTTCCCAGGTTTCTCCATAAGCATCTAAACTTGTATCTTTTTTTAGTTTCTTCAGGAAATGAAGCATTTGAGATAGCTGAAAAAAATGTGGATATGTCTATTCCATTCCAATAACTGACAAGTTCAAAAAGTTTACATCCCATCTCCTATACGCCTAAAAATCCAGCTAATCATTTCTATGTACAAGACCCTAGAATATAGTTTTGAAATAAAAAAAAAAAAAATCACAATTTTGTCAGTCGTAGAAAATCTTTGAACACAAAACTAAATTCCAAAATTTTCTGTTTCAGATCTCTCAAAATCAGATTCTAGACCCAGATACTATATGAGGCACTGGTATTATTATGTTCTGGATAAGTAACTCAGCCCTTAAAATTTATTCTCATTTTTGGTGGGTTTTGTTTATTTGTTTGTTTTTTGTTTGTAGCTCCTATTTGTTGCAAGTGTATTGAATCTTACTATTGTTATCATAGTCAAAAAAAAATAAAAGGTCTCAAACTGGATAGCTCAACTGAACTTCTGCTTTGAAGAAGATGCTACATAAATGGTTCTTCCACACCCAATGTTAATGAACTCATTCCTAGATTAAGTATGTCTGGTTCAAAATGCTAGTCTATGTGAGGGGGGTTTGTTTTGGTTTGTTTTTGATATCCTAACTCCAGGGTTTCTGATTATGCTGCAACACTTTCTCTCTGCCTCTGTTTTATCCAAGACTTTCAAACGACTTGTTTTCATTCAAATAGAGAAGAGGATATATCTGAAATAGCAAAGTTTTTGCTCAAAGAAAATCTATTTCTTATATAATCTGTTTCCTTTTCTTTTGAAAGCTGCTCTGATGAAAGTCAGGTGGTCCTCCTGCCTTTTATAAAAAGGAGAACTCTATCTCATATAAATAAAGTTTATCAATCTTTTTCAAGGAGAGCAAAGAAAGGGGGATGGATTTCACTTCATTAACAATTACAGGAACTCTAATGCTTTGTTTCTAATTATAATTATCTAATTTGATAACCTCTTGTTGACCTTGCTGCATGAATAATTAAACTAATTGTGTACATCCTATCTGCAGGTCTATAAAGGCAGAACTGTCCTTTCTTTGATAATAACTCACACATTTAAGAATTATTTATTTATTTTTAGTATCAATCAGGAATGCTGAAACTGAATGACATTTCTGTGCAAAGTAAAAATTCTTAGAATCTTCTAAAATAGATGATTCCTATTAAGACCTAATGTAGCTAAAGAAATATCTAAGAAGATGTTCAGTGATCACAGAATCACAGAATATTAGGGATTGGAAGGAACCTTGAAAGATCATCTAGTCCAATCCCCCTGCCAGAGGATTTGCTTTCCTCCAGTCGTCAGGCACCTCTCCAGAAGCCCATGACTTACAAAAGATGATGGAGAGTGGCCTAGCAGTGTATATCACTTTGACCAGTCTGGGTCACCAGTCCAGGGTCTGTCCCCTCTCAGCTCCTGCTGCACCCCCAGCCTCCTCGCTGGCAGGGCAGCATGAGAAGCTGACAAGTCCTTGGCCCTGGGTATGCACTGCTCTGCCACAATTAAACCATCGGGGTGTTATTAGCACTATTCTCCTCCAAAATCCAAAAGATAGCGCCACAGCAGCCACCGTGAAGAAAATTACCAACATCCCAGCAAAAACCAGGACAAGATACCACTTCTTCAGGAGGGATGGCGGATGGCACAGCAGGGCTCCCACAGCCAGAAGGGGAGACCAGCCCACACGCAGGTCCCAAAGTGTCAAATAGGAGAGGAGAGCATTTTAACAGGTGGCAGCAGTGGTGGTTGCTTTCTTGCTTATTGCCCTGTCTTGGGAAGAGCTCCTCATGAAGCATCTCAAACGGACTCCAGCAATGAATTCCAGCACTCCCTCCTGGCAGACCTGAAGCCTTTTCCTTCTCCAGAGGAACTACTGCCCCTCTCACTTCTTTGCTCAGTCTGCTGCTATGCTTTGGGCACTGCCACAGAGGCTCTGGCTCCATCTTCAAGCACCCTCTCTTTAGCCTTCTCGTCCGCAGACTGAGACACCTCCCAGCATCCCCCCTCCCCAGGCCCATGGTGACCCTCTGAGGGACACCTCCGGTGGCACCAGTACAGCAGACTGGCCCCCTCCTCCCCTCTCCCTTGGGGCTCCATGAAGAAGAGATGCCACTTCTTAAAGAGGGACAGGGGTTGGGAAAGAAGGGCTCACACAACCCTCAACAATCCACAAAAGAATTATTTATTCCTGCAGTGTCTTGCAGTCGAGTCCACAAGACGTCCATAGCGGTGGTTCTGCCCAAGGGAATCGTTGGCGCGGAGGCTACGCTGCGCGTAGGGAGCTGGCCGGGCACTCCTGCGATGAACTTGCCGTTCTTGCATGGTGGACATCAAAGGCATGCCAGGGTAGCTCCATGCCTGCCCTGTCAGTGGTGGATCCACATCCATGCGTTCTTCCTCCTCTGGTGGAGAATCCACCTCCATGGGCTCCTCCCTGTTGTTTGCCAGATGGACATGCCTGCGCCCCTGGTCATTCGCAGGACGATTGCCGTGCCGTGGTCCCACACTGTTCTTTGGCCAATGGACACGTCGTGGCCTCGTGCTGCTCACTGTTGTCTTCGCAGCCATGCTCTGAGTGCCACTGGTGACATGAAGGCTGGCCATCGCTCTCGTGACAAAGCTGGTGTTTGTCCTCCTTTTCTGCTTTGTCTTCACACGGCATGGCCTCGTCATCTTCTTGGATGTTGACAACCGAGCCAGTCTCTTCACCTCCCTCCAAGATGGGCAGCCACCCGTCTCCCTGCTCTGCTTCCTCATGCTTCCACGCATGCTTCGCGTTAAAAAGCCTCGAAGCCTGGCAAGTGGTGGGCCGGCTGCTGGGCTCCTGTATTTATAGGGCCCAGAAGGAAAGGCGGGGTGGTGGTGGCTGCTGTGACATAAGCAGGCCGCTATGATGGCCATTGTGATGGTGGCCCACACCTGTAGCCAAACATGGCCATGTTGCCATGGCAAGGAGCTTCAGCCTTAAGGCCTCCCCCCTCAAGGCCCCGAGGACCTTTGGGGCCCTCCAGCAGACTCCCTCTGTTGCGCTGGCCCAGAGGAGGGGAAAGTTGCAAGAGAAGTTTAAAGGCAAAGAATTGTGCCCTGCTGAGAAGCACGTTGGTAGTATGCTAATCAGGAACTCCAAAAGCAGACACTGCTTCGGAAGCCACCGTGGTGGAACCAGGCAGGCAGCTAAACCCCACAGAGCTGTTCACTCCCTGCACTGCCCTCCACCCCCCACAGTGGGATAGGGGAGAGAACTGGGAAAAAAAGAAGGTAAAAACTAATGGGTTGAGATAAAGACACTTTGATAGGACAGAAGGGGAAGGGAGAAGAAGAGGAAGAACAAACAAGGGAAAATACAAAGCAAATGATGCCCAAGGCGATGGTTCACCTCCTGCTGACCAACGCCCAGCCAGACCCCAAGCAGTGGCCCCACCTCCCTGGCCAACTCCCTCCATATTTATTGTTCAGCACAATGCCATATGCTCTGGAATATCTCAGAATCACAGAATCACAGTATGTTAGGGGTTGGGATGGACCTTGAAAGATCCTCTAGTCCAATCCCCCTGCCGGAGCAGGAACACCTAAATCATGTCACACAGGAACGCGTCCAGGTGGGTTTGGAATGTCTCCAGAGAAGGAGACTCCTCAACCCCCCTGGGCAGCCTGTTCCAGTGCTCTGTCACCCTCACCATAAGAAAGTTTTGTCTTATATTTAAGCAGAACCTCCTATGTTCCAGCTTGCACCCATTGCCCCTTGTCCCATCATTGGATGTCACTGAGAAGAGCCTGGCTCCATCCTCCTGACACTCACCCTTTACATATTTATAAACATTCATAAGGTCACCCCTCTGTCTCCTCTTTTCCAAGCTAAAGAGACCCAGCTCCCTCAGCCTTTCCGCGTAAGGGAGATGCTCCACTCCCTTAATCATCCTCGTGGCTCTGTGCTGGACTCTCTCAAGCAGTTCCCTGTCCTTGAACTTAGGGGCCCAGAACGGAATGCAATATTCTAGATGTGGTCTCAACAGGATAGAGTAGAGAGGGAGGAGAACCCCTCTCAACCTACTAAGCACATCCCTTCTGATATACCCCAGGATGCCATTGGCCTTCTTGGCCACAAGGGCACAGTGCTGGCTCATGGTCATCCGGCTGTCCACCAGGACCCCCAGGTCCCTCTCCCCTTCACTGCTCTCCAGCGGGGCAGTCCCCAGCTTATACTGATGTCTGGGGTTTTTCTTGCCCAGATGCAAGACTCTACACTTGCCTTTGTTATATTTCGTTAAGTTTCTCCCCACCCAATTCTCCAACCTGTCAAGGTCCCGCTGGATGTCAGCACAGCCTTCAGGCGTGTCAACCACTCCTCCCAGTTTACTGTCATCAACAAACTTACTGATGGTGCACTCCATTCCTTCTTCGAAGTCATCAATGAATATATTGAACACTGGTCCCAGTACTGACCCTTGAAGGACTCCATTAGATACAGGACTCCAGCTCAACTCTGTCCCATTAACCACAACCCTCTGGCTTCTTCCCTTCAGCCAGTTTACAGTCCATCTTACTACCCGATTGTCCAGACCATACTTTCTCAGTTTAGCTGCAAGGATGGTGTCGGACACGGTGTCAAAGGCTTTACGGAAATTAAGATGCACCATGCCCACTGCCTTTCCATCATCTATCTACCCGGTTATATCCTCACAAAAGGCTATCAGGTTGTTCAAGCACGACTTCCCCTTGGTGAAGCCATGCTGACTGCCCCTAATGACCCTCTCACCCTTGCTATGACTCAAGACGATGCCAAGGATAAGTTGTTCCATCACCTTACCAGGGATGGAGGTAAGACTGACCGGACTATAGTTACCCAGGTCCTCCTTCTTGGCCTTTTTAAAGACTGGAGTGACATTTGCTTTCCTCCAGTCCTCAGGCACCTCTCACGAAGCCCATGACTTAACAAAGATGTTGGAGAGTGGTCTAGCAATGACTTCCGCCATCTTCCTCAGCACCTGCGGATGCATCCCATCACGACCAATGGACTTGTGTATGTCCGCCTTGCTTAATCGGTCTTTAACCCAGCCCTCATCAACTAAGGCAAACACCTCCTTTTTTCCAACTTTGTCTGGGGCCCCAGGGTTATTGGGCTCCTCAGGAGAGCCTCTGGCATTATAGTCAGAGACAAAGAAGGCATACAGTAACTCTGCCTTCTCTTTATCTTCTGTCTGCAGGGCACCCACCTCATTCATTCATAGGCCGACATTGCCTCTAGTGTTAGTTTTATCCACAGCATATTTGAAGAAGCCCTTTCTGTTTTCCCTGACCCCTCTTGCAAGGTTTAATTCCTGGGAGACCTTAGCTTTCCTTTGCCTCCCTACATCCTGTGACAACAGCCTTATATTTTTCCCAAGTGGCCAGCCCCTCCTTCCATGATATTGCTACTACAAAGATAAAGAATACTGTGACAAAAAGAAAAACATAGCCTACCTGCATTACCAACCTAAAAATTCATGAACTGGCAAAATTAGCAGATTGTTCAAGCCCATTAATGAACACGAAAGCTTTTATTTTTAAATTGCCAACACTTATGGTGTCTTAACCTTAGTAAAACTATGGGATAATTAAAAGTAAGCACTGTCATCTAACTGAAGGTTGTGTTGATATATATCTTTCTCTCCTTTGATTCTAACATCCAGTAACACCCAGGAAGAACCTTGTAACTAAACTAGTCTTGCTAAACATCTAAAAAAGAAAAAGAGGGTGGGGGGAAGGGGAAAAAAAAAAAAAGGAAAGAAAAAAAGTCATTAAGATTTGTTGTTTCTTTAGCATACATATTTTCAATAATTTGAAGAATAAAGTGCTTGTTGTTTGACGTCTTTCTTCCACACATAAATATGTGCCTACAGGCTTCAAATGTGTTTTTCTTCTGAAAGCAGTCAACAAACAAAAGCAATATTTAAAGAAAACAGAAAATGCAAAAAGGACTACCCATGTGCTATTATTTTCTGCTGGAAGCTTACATCTTGTGTAGTTTGAAAATCTCTGAATGTACATGCATAAGGGAGCCAAAATGTGCAGTTTCCTTTTGGCTTCAGTGGATACTTCTGTTGGTTAAAGAGTAGCCATATTCTTCAAGTCCACTTTGATATGTCTATCTTCCTATTTGGACTGACAGAAAGATAAGAGTGATAGGGGGACAGGACATATCATGGAGAAAAAGAAACAGTCTGGAAATACTTTGAACATGAGAATAGTGTTGCTCCTGCTGAGCTTTACTCTCTTGAAGATTAAGCATTCTGTTCATCACTATCTCACTGAGTTTTTGTGAACAACCAAAGCTCAGTTCCCATGGAGTGCAAGTCTGCGCAAACAGCTCAAAAGTTTTTATGTGTTACTCTTGTACAGCTCAGATCAGAGAATATGGCATGGTACTGACTAATACTATGGAAGAGGAAATGTTTACAGGGTCACCTATACGGACAATGTAATTTGTATCTTTTCAAACCATGCAAAGTGAGACTGATTTTATTAACACATTTAATTAACGATCACATTGTAGTGAGCTATTAATAATTTCATTTCTGGTCCTACTCTAATTAGCACAAATCTGCACATACCAGAACAGCATGAAATATAACAGATACTCATCTCTACTTTTCTACATGGGTTGATCGTGTCTGAAAAAAAAAAAAAAAGTGTCTTCTACTTTGCAATCCCTGATTCACTGTTCCTGCTCAGTCATAAAACTCTTGCATCAAATTTAACTGTTATATATTTAACAGGAAACATACACCACCCTTTTCTCCATTGCTTTTTCAGATATGCTACTTCATTTACTTGCTAATTCAATTTGTTGACCAGTGATATCTGACCCAATTCATGCCTGGTCAGCTGGACCATGTAGAAGTCTACAGTGAGATTATCTAACTACTTCTAAAAAACATATAAATCTCAAAAAGAACAGGGAGCATTGGATATTTAAATGTTTATGTTGTTGATATATATCTACATCTCTGGCAGGACTAGCCACCTCTTACTCTCCAATAGCTGTCAGTTAGTTAATTTCTTTGTTTCCCCATTAGCTATGTGAAGGTCATTTTGTCTTAAATCAGATTTTTTTCATTTCTGGAGCTGAACCCATAAATCTCAACAAAATACTAGAGCTCTATTACAGGTACAGGTATTAAGTCCCATTATTTCCACGTTTCGAAGAAAATGGAAATGAACAGTATATTGTACAAATATAGCAAAGCAAAATAATGGTAAATAAAAGCTCAAAATAGCTACAAAGACATCCTTTAGGCCAGGCTGTTCAAAACGAACATGCCATCTGCTAGGAAGATGTTTCTGAAGAGCATCTAACTGAGAGTGTCTCCAGTATCTCATTGTCCTCTCAGCATCTAATTCTATGTGATTATCAACCATCACACTCTGTGGCTGTGGATGTTTCCCACTTGTAGCCCTGTGATTGCAGAAAAAGTTAAGTATAGCAAAGCAATCAATGAGTGTGCACCAGAAAGATAATTAGATGTATGACTTTTGTTTTCTAATATAGACACCTAAGGTAGCATCTTCTGTAATTCCTTAGATATTCCAAATGAATGCAGCTAGCATATTCTAAAAATAAAATTGGAATGAAAAATGTAGTGCATGTAAAAATACAGTGATCAAGTCCCCAGAAAGTGAACTATCAAGTAGTTTGGTCCTCTGCTGCATACGTGCTTGACTTACACAAATCTTTCTGTTTACATACCAGAATGCATTTCAGTTAGATTAAAGAAGGGAAGAAAATCATATTTAAGCATGAATCAGACATAAATAAATAAATAGATTGTAAGTTCTATTAGAAAAATCTGATTTGATATAGAAGCTTTTCAAAATTCAGTTTGTGCTTTCATGTATGCTAATGATAGAAGCAAATATGAAAAAATCACACAGTAAATGTGGCTGTATCATCAGCTTTTCTTATTGTCCTTCCTTATGCTTATTTCGACATCCCACATTATGGACAGTTGTTCTTAAAGCATAATTATGTTAGTTTGTCATAAATTTAGATTTGTCCAACAAACAAAAACATTTGGTAAGGAAGTCATAGAAAGTAATTGCTCCTGCTTCTTTTAAAGGGTACTGGGTACAGATGGATGTTCCTTGTCAGAAAAAGTCACATGAAAATCATAGTTATTAAACAAAGCAAAAAGAAGTAGCCATAGGACAAACATAGATTGAGTGAAAACAGCTTTGAGTCAATTGTTCTTCTGAATAAGAAACTACAGATTGAGACTTGTTTATCCAACACCATAACCTCGGTTCTCAAGTAAAACTGGAGAATCCAAAGTAGACACCAAATGCCATTTTTTTAAAATCTCAGTTGAGGATGCTTCTGCCTAAACACTTTTATATGTGATTCCTGGAAGAGTTAGAATTAAATGTCTTTTAGATCAAAAGGGTCACAGCTGGGATGACCTGAAATATTTTGGGATGAACAGGAGAGGGAAGATGAGAAATGGTTATTCCTACCCTCACAACTGAGACATCTTGGAAGAGCAAAAATATCACAGAAGAAAGTGACAGAAAAAATGTAGGACAGTGGTGGGAAGCCTGGTTTTCCAGATATGCAGGACAGTACTTATTTCATCTAATGGCATAGACTGAATTTATATGAGTTTATTTTATATTGGATTTATTTAAGTCTTCACAGATGTTCAGATTGATTCTCCCATAGAAATGTTACTTGCTTCTTTTTCAATAAATGCTCTTTTATTTTTCTGACTTTATTTTTATTTTTCATGTCAAATGATTTTGACATAGTGGTTTCTTTGCAGGGACTTTTCCAAAGGGAAAACAATTTCTAACTTATAAGAGGAGGGTAGACAAAAATAAAAAGTAAAAAAGTGATGTCTGTTCTGTAGATATAATTGAAATGAACACACTTCAGAGGAAGCTCTACAAACCCTTAGAATGTGCAGTAGATAGAATATAAACCCTTATAATATACAAGGATAGGCAGTTGATTCTGAAGTTAACAGCATGTATTTTATTCTGTATTAATATCTCTGGCAAGGTATTTTCACACTGGCAAGATTTGTAGTCTCACACATCTCCAGGACTTTTTGACTTTTCTTTTTTTTTTTTTTTGACTTTTTTTTTCCCTTTGAGTTGATTAACTTATCTCAGGTATTACTGGTTTTGTTGGCACTCGTAATTGTAATAGCCTTTTCTAATCACTGCCACACATAACAAGTGATGTGGACACCTTACACTCAGTGGACTGGAATGATGTAGATCACAGAGAAGGAGAGATAGGTTAAGGGGTATTTTAAAAGGTATTTTCGCTCTTCTACTAATCTCTGAATTATTATGCAAACTGAACATTTTATTGATAATTAGAAGCAGGAAATGAAAGTTGGATTTACATTTAATCCCTACATAAAGAGGAATTAAATTAAAAAATACTATGGTCACCTTATCTGATTATTTAATGTTCAAAGACCTGAGTTTTCAGGCTTTATTAAACCCAGGATGTGTTGTAAGGTTAGACCACATTAAAGACTGAAAGAAGCATCATTCCCTGAAGACATAGCCTGCTCAGACTCTTTTTCTTTGGTAATTCTTGAATTAAGAATGCAAATACTTAGCCTTGAGAAAGAGAAAAATATTACTTAGGTAAAAATTGCTATATTGTTGTTTTCATTCCATGGGACACTTCAGCATCTTATTAGTAGTGCCAGTGCTGGACAGACACAAACATCTGATGAACTGAAGGCAACCACAGGACTTGTATTTCATATAAATAGCAGGGGTGTAGTCCTGTGTAAATGTAAAGTGCTTTAAGTGTCTTGTTTTTTAACCTTTGATGTATTGATTTGCGTTCTTTAATTTGTTTAATATTAATTAATGTAGTATTTTGTAACATTAATATATAAGCTGCGTGAATTCGCAGATAAGAAAGACATAGAATAATAGAAGCCTTAGGCTTGGAAAAGAGCCAAGATCATCTGGTCCAACCATCCCCCTACCACCAATGTCACCCACTAAACCATGTCCCTAAGCACCACGTCCAACCTTTCCTTGAACACCCCCAGGGACGGTGATGTCACCACCTCCCTGGGCAACCCCTTCCGATGCCTGACTACTCTTTCTGAGAAGAAATGTCTCCCCATTTCCAACCTGAACCTCCCCTGGCACAGCTTGAGGCCATTCTCTCTAGTCCTTTCACTGGTTATCTGTGAGAAGAGGCCAACCCCCAGCTCCACACAGAACTGTTGTACTTTTGATATGGCATTGACAGAAACAGATAGCATATAAAACTATTTACTATTTGCTTAACATGATTGCTGTTGTAACTATGTATTCCAAAATCCAGGTGGCAAAGTTTCCATGAAGTTCAGTGAAAACTGAATACTGGATGCATTTTACTCACAATACTGTTACCTTGTTCACACTACCATTGTTTCTGGAGTCCTAAGCTGAGGCTGGTATTCATTATATTAGACATACAATATGCATATACAAGTTATTATCCTTTACCTGCAACATTTGCTATGTGAGAAGGATAAACTGAAAAAATAAAAAGAGTTGGTATTTTATTTCTGTTACCATGGGAAAGAGAGACAGATATCCTGGTATGCTACAGGTCACATGTGGAATCTGTGAAGGAACGGTGAAATAAATCAGATATGTCTCATTTTACTTCAGATAAAAAAATTACTGTTTTATTTATTATTTTTTTTTCAGTGCAATTTCTTGGGGGTGGTGGTGGGTGGTGGGGAGGAGGTATTTGTTGTCTGTGGAAAATATCAGTTCATTAAAGCTGAAATCTTGCATATTTGATTGAGACGAATGATGAACTTTCAACAATAAGCAAGGATAATTCTGACAGAAGTCTGGCTGAGGCCACACTGGGCTCCTGTGGGAGTCTGCCTCACTTTCTGCCAGCTCACTTCATAGTTCTTGGACTAGACAACTGTCTCAGATGAAGGTCTGCTTAGCTCATTTGACCACAGAAACCACTGCTGTACCTCAGGGTTTCCACATTCCTTGTGGAAAGTGGGAAATGTTGCATATTTTTAAACCTACAGACATGGGCCACAACGTCACTGTCACAGACTTGCCTAGAAACCCTATCGATCAAAACCACAGACCCAATAAGACTAGATTTCCAGACAGAATGATGTTAACTGGGTAGAGATATCCTTGTGGCGAAACTTTTGACCAAATTCATTGCTCACCTATATTACTTCTTTGCTATATTTTTCTTGGTTCTGTCCAGGCAATCCTTCAAGTGTCCTGAAGTGGAAAAATTTGACTGCAGCCTGTAATTTGTGTTATACTCAGGAGATAACTTTACTTAGGGCAAGTTAAAACACTCTGTCAGGCCACCCCAGCTTATTTGATCTGCTTTGTAAGCAAAGCCCCACAATTAAATTAAAGGTGATAAAGAAACCTATGCTCTGTTCTGAAAGGTTCCTGAAGAGACTGACCAGAAACAAAGATCAGATCTGAAAAAAAAGACAGAACAGAAGGGGAATTGAAAGAGAAAATGGGAATCCAGTCTTACATCTTGGCACTGTTAGTAGCATCAGAGTCCATTCAGGCTAACACATTACTATGTGATTTTATTACTAGAGATATCTGGTTTTATCTCCAGTATTTTAGCCAACTTGATAGTCATCAAAGATGCTCTTATGCTCTTAGATCTTCTCTTCTTCTTTTTCTTTTTTTTTCTAATCTTAAAAGCATACTTTTATATTGAAAATACAGAGTATAGGTGGTATTGTATGATTTTTGTATAGCAGGAGTTTCTTTACACTGTAGACATATTACTTATACTAGTTAGGTCAAGACCTAGAAACAGATGGCATATGAGCTAACCGGAGTTTCAACACCTGAGCTTGCTTATTTAGTAATAGCTTAGACTTCTTTACATCTAAACTTTAAGTATAGCTATGGGTGTATTTACCAACTGTTTTCTGTTAGCAAATGTTCAAGTATTTATGTAAGCAAACAATGTAGTTTTGGGTTTATTCTTGCTGCTTTCTCTGAGCGTAGATGTATATTTAGTATATTTAACCTCAAAATACTTTTATGAGTTATGAAAATTGTTGTATCTTCTATAGTTTATTTTTTATTTTATTCAGTTGTATGTGTGAGGAATCAAAACCTTGAGTAATACAAAAGACTAGATCAATTGAAGCATGTCCTTGTCACTCATAATGGATAGGCACCCAGTCATACGTAAGTTCTACACATAAGCATTTTATGTATTTTGAATCTATAAATACAGTTTATAGCTGTGAATTAGATGTCTGCATTATCTAAACAGTTTATCAAGGCAAGTTCCTCTATTGTGATGGAAATCACAAACATCTCTAGTCTGGAGATAAAGCTACCTGAAGCCTTGGGGAAGATAGCTGTTGTAGCTTAGCCCCCACAGGCAGCTCAGCACCACACAGCCACTTACTCACTCTCCCAGTTGGGAAGGGGGAGAGAATCAGAAAGGTAAGTAAGTGTGAAAACTCATGGGTTGAGATAAAGACAGATTACTAGATAAAGCAAAAGTCACATGCAAGTAAAGCTAAACAAGGGATCCATTTGCTACTTCCCACCGGCAGGCAAGTGTTCACCCACATCCATGAAAGCAGGGCTCAGCACGCAGTTTCTTGGGAAGACAAATGCCATCACTCCAAAGTTCCCCCCGTTCTTTACCCCAGCTGTTATTGCTGAACATGACACCTCATAGTGTGGGACATCCCTCTGACCAGCCTGGGCCAGCTGTCCTGGCTGTGTCCCCTCCCAGCTCCTGGTGCACCCCCACCTTCCTCCTGAAAGCGCAGCACGAGGACCTGAAAAGGCCTTGGCTCTGTGTAAGCACTACTGTGCAACAACTACAAACATCAGTGTGCTATCACTACTGTTTTCATTAAAAAATCCAAAACACAGCATTGTGTGAGCCTCTAGGAAGAAAATTAACTCTGTCTCAGCCAAAATCATGACAATAGCCTGGAACTGTTTCCTGCAGCTAAGTATTCAAGTTCTCCCTTTTGGTAAAAACTAGATTGAAAGGAAAATAAAATTTGGAAAGATTATATTTCTGTAGCAGAGTTGTAAAGAAATTTGTGCTTCTGAGAAAGATAGGCATGTCCAGGTTACTGCAAGCCCATAACTATTTATACTTTTTAGTGAATATCTTTACAAATAATTAAAAAAAAAATGTCTTGAGATCACAAATCAAAATTTTATTTTTATTCCTCCAAAAAAGAAGAGTTACTACTGGACAAAAAGTACTTGTTCTACATTTTTATTTTCTCTCATTGCTTCTGAGAATTTCCGAGAATTTCAGTTCTTCAATGTACAATAGAATAGACAGGCAGGAGAAAGCCTCCAGTCCTTCACTAGATTTTTGCTAAGCTATTAGAGGTACACTTAACGAAGATCAAGGAAGAAGATCAGGCTCCCCTTAGGCTGAAGTGGAGCAAAATTCTAGATGTCAGCTTCTTAAATGAGACTATTATAAGGAATCTGGAGGGTTATATTAGCATGAAAGCACCCATAGTTTCTGTTATTTGTGTGAAGAAAATTCCTGCTGCTATGAATTGCACACTCTCTTCCCTACTGCCCGATTCCAGGAAATTTTGGTAAGATGCCTACTCTGAGGTATCTTGAATGTCGCCACATTTTTTTCATTGGATGATGTTATCAGCCTTTTTAATTACTCAGAGAAGCCAAGTATTGCTTAGTGAAAACAGTATATGTGCAGACTAAATGGGAATTTTAATGACCAATGGTATGACTTAGATAAAAAGAATCACAGAGCTATTCTTCTTCTTTGGATGTATTAATTCACTCAGTATGTAAACAGTAAAGTTCTATGGTGGATTATTTTTTATTATTATTATTATTATTATTATTATTATTCCATCATATATTAAAAGAGTTTTGTAAGCACTTTATTATAGATAATATTCAAACTATGCAGACAAGGATGAATAATAATAATAATAATAATAATAATTATTATTATTATTATTATTATATATACTATACTATAATATAATAAAATGCCTACAAAACTCTTTTAATATATGATAGAGAGAAGAAAGTGCTGGTAGAATAAAGATATGATGACAAAGGATAAGAAAAAAATAAAGAAACATAGAATCTTACCAATGGTAAATTTACTATGGTACTTTCTCTGTAGTAGCAAGGAAGGAAATCACTCTTTTACTGTGTCATGAAATATCTGTCTGGGATTTTATCCATACTGTATTGAAGAAAGCTATCCTAATATAATTTCATCTTCTACAATATTTTGTCAGAAAATGAAAACTTTTTTTTTTTTTTTTTTTTTTGTCAGAAAAGTGAAACACCTACTCGGAACGAAAAAGATTTCTTTTGCCCTGGATGATGACTTCATAGTTAAAGAAAAACAGTTAATTGATGGATGTCTTTGTCTTGGAGGCTTAACAGTATTTAATTGTCAAAGGTGTAAGGGGAAGTGTATCTCTCCAGAGAATTCTCAAACTATTTTCTCAGGGTTTCTAGGTTGCAAGAACAAAGGGACTTGTTCACCTGAGAACCTCCCACACTGAACAGCATGGAAAAAAGAAGGGAAGGTCAAGAGCATGATTTTGTGAGAGAAGCACAAAGTAGAAATCACCAGATATGTGTATCAGAAAAGAGGGGACCTTAATTGTAATTTTTTGGAGAATGAATTCAAATTAAATCGTTGGAACTTTTTTAAGCAAATACACCATAAAGTTATTATAAAATGATGTCAGATGAACACTTAGTTATCTTAGCATAGGGATATAAATATTTTGAGTAGGAAGGGTCGTATGAATTGGGCTTGTAAGAAGTTATTGTGTTGACCTTTTTTTTGTCGTATGGTTAGGAGTTGATTAAGCACAATAAACAAAAATTATTTAGAAAAGATAATAACTTTCCCTTGAAAATAGTGCTTAGGCAAGCTGATTGGTGAAGAAAAGTTTAAAATCCTCAAACATAACTCCTGAACCAGTATACAAGTATGTGTTGCTGTTATTTACACATTATTCTAGAAGAAATGGGCCTGTTAAAGATTGGATACATAAACAGAACAATCCTACAAAAGAATATATGCTCTAAACCTTTACATAAATGAGTTTACCATCTATGACAGAAAAGATGAAGCCAGCTTTTCACTTGTAGTATAAATGATGTCCACATGATCACTTTTGAATGTCTGGAAAAGCACATCCTGCCATAGCTGTCAGTTTTGCATAAATAAAATATATTTTCATCTGTATTTCATTCAGAGGCCTACCATAATACAACACAAGGATGCTCCCATGGTGAAAGTGATTTTTTTTTTTTTCTTTTCTGGATTGTTGGGTCACAAATCATGTTTTGGTCTTCTGGCTTTTCATTAGCTGCATGTTCCTGTGAATTGACTGAAGAGCTATTCAGTGTAACATCTGTAGCCAGAGTTGAATTATTTCCTCTGGTACTTTAATGCTTCTCCAAAAAAATATAAAAAAAATGCCTGTAGAAGTGTATGCAGCTGTAGGCAGACATGTCAGCTTGGAAATGGTTTCCAAACCTTCAGAATGGTTTGAGTCTGACACATGCTGGAGGGTTATTTTGGTTTCATTTATTATATTTCACTTTCAACACCCCACTTCAACCTCCTGTTTGTGGCCTATCTGAAAACAGATTTCCTGAGCAGGATTGCATTAATTTCACTGAAAGGGAAATTTTTCTGTCTCCTGCACTTCTTCATAACCCACGTGCTTCATCAGTTAATACCAAAGCCAGAAGCCCGACTGTATGTAGTATTCTTAAGACATGTAGCCTTACTTACTTCAGCGCAGATACTCATAGAATCTGTATATTCCTAATCTGGAGCCATTGTGCTAGCCATTCATGTAGGCCTCCTGAAAGAAATGGGTCTGTCAGACACCTCAGAAAATAACCCTGTCCTTTACAGAAATCAGCAGTGCTGCTACCATGTCAAAATCTTGTCACCTCCTCACTCAATACCACACAGTCTATGTGACCTCACTTTTCAGTCTCTGGGTGAAGTGTCCTTGCTTGGCTAACCGCCCTTTGAGGTGCAGGACTTGCCCGCAGAAGCTGAAGAACTGGTGGCCTTCAGGCTTGAAGTGGCCATGGTGGTTTTGAAGGGAGGGTGTTTTGTTGGCTGTGGTTGTTTGGTTTTCTGTTTTTAATGAGATTTGTATCCATTGTATGCTCATTTTCTGCTTCTCAGTTTGGCCTAGAAAGGTTCTTAATGTTCTTGCTTTGGATTTCAAACACTAGACTAGTCCCAAAGTATATTAATCTTACATAATTTTTACTCCTTTACATTTTCCTGTGGTTTTGTATAATAGCTTCTAAGATTTCAGTGGTTTATTTCACAATTGGAATTTTGGGGTTCAGCAAATAAATAACTGGATCCTTCAGGCTTTTTAGGTCTGCAGCTATGATTTTAATCATTTTTAGACTGAGAGAGGGATTTAAAGCTGATTGCTCTGCAAATAGTTACTGTTCTGTACTCTTCTGTGCTAGAAAGGGAAGGACTGCATGTGGTTGTTTGGATCGAAATATCAACTCTTTATAGGGCTTGCTGAAGTTGAATAAAAACATTCTATGATGACGATGGGAAAGATGGATAGGAGGTAACATCCTTCACTCTTAAAAAGGTAGAATTTTACCCAGAACACAGACTAGTGTTTTGGGTCCTTTGACAAGCAGGTTGTTGCCAAAACACCTGACAAATTTTCATTCTGCTCTTTAGATGCACTTCCCAGGAGCTCAGTTAGCTGTCCTGGGTGGATTAATAGCACTGTGGTGAGAACGTGTGAATTTCCATAGATTTAGAAGCTGCAGTGGCCTGACTTTGACTGAAGATACCAATGACACTCATCCAGCTTACCGGAAGAATCCAGGCTTGTGTCTGTGTCAGTAATGCCATTGTGTCCGTGTCAGTAATGCCACTTCAGAGCAGCCAACGCTGCTCATGTAAATACACTTTCTACAATGTTGGTGTGAAACTAATAGGTCTCTAACAGCGAAACACTGGATTCAGATTCAAGTAACAGCAGGATCTGTGTTAAATATGTATCTAGCAAAAAGAAGAATCATTATTTAGTCTAAAAAAAAAAAGTGGGCTATCTAAATTTCCTGTCAGTGGAAAGTGAATTTATAATTTACTGCTCACAGCTAGTTTAATTAATAAATTATTATTTTAAAACTTTTTCCTTTTATTATTTAGGAACATTTTGAAATATGATCATAAAGGCTTTGTCTCTTCATTAGAAGGTGTCTCTTAATGATTTTGTCTCTTTATCAAAGTATAGAAATTTATCTAATTATGCTCAGATTTCCTCTCATTTGACTAAAAGGTGTGGGAGAAGAATTCACCAATTTTATTTCTGATCTTGAATGTTGAAAAAAATGGTAGTTAAGATTTCAACAGTGGTCATGGCAAAGAAGGTGGAGGCAAAAGAGTAGGTATTTTTACTGAAATTCACTTTAATATTTCAAACTGAAAGCATAATCAGAAAAATGGACATTAGGTATGCTCCACCTGCATATAAGTAAACTTACAGAATGAGCACATTATTTCCACTATGCAAGTCCAAAGTACTTCTGTTTTATTCTCTTTTCTCTGTGTACAGGTCTGTATTTTCTCTTTATTTTGCAAAATACTCAAAGCAATCACTGTCTTCTATGTTTGTGCAGAGATCATTGTTACTGGGCCCTGTTTTCAATTGATCCAAAGAGTACACTGTAACAAACAGGTGGCTTGTTTTCTTCTAGGCAGGAGTTTGAAAGGCTCCATCATCTCTAACAGATTTAATCCTGTATTGAGATAGTTGCATTGCCACGATAGGGTAAAAATATGATGATCAGACTGTACAGACAATCAGATATGATTAAAAGATGCCAACTGGCACATACAAAATGGTGGAGGTTTTCCTACATCTTTTAAATTTTACTGTGTCAACAATTAACCCATATAAGTTCAGTTCAACTGTAACTGACAATTTTAATTGTTTTATCTTTGAAAGTTCTGATGGCTACTTGGAAAAATCCCAGCACAGCCTCATCTTTTTGGTACTGACTTCATTAGGGCCACAACTATACTTTTTCTGTGTATCTCTATGCATGTGTTATTATTAGACCTCATTCTTGAAACTCATTGCTCTCTGGATGTTAAATTTTCAACACTGGCAAATAATCAAGTATTTTAGCGAATGCAAGAATAAAAGCATTAACTTTTTTAAATAAAAAAAAATAATTAATCTGAAATTTGTAAGTTGGAGTATTGTACAATTTTGTTGAAAGTATAAATAATTTCAGCTTCTGTTGTACTAAAAAGCTTGGTGTGGTCTTACACACTCAACTGCTATGAACTAATAGACTGTAAGTAAAAAGGTTCAGTCAAACCTAATGGAATAAGAAAAATTGTGAAAGAGAAAATTGGTCCCACAGGTTCTCATGGTTCATCAAGCAAAATGGAATTAGAGAGGAGTGCTAGTACTACTGGCACATTTACCCATGTTGCAGGAAGCCCCATCCAGGCCAGAACATTGCCTCAGGGTCATAAGGAAAAACTAGTGTAAAAATACAATCTGGCTATTAATCTCAAAAAAGAAGTCATAACAATGAACAGTCACAGGACCAAACACAGCCAGAGGCTAAGTGCATAATTCTCTATTTTTACTGAATAGAAGGAGATGCATGAATGCTAGCTTAACATTCTTGCAAGGGTATGCTCAGTTGCACTCATTTATTTCCAGCCCAAGTTATCTTCCACCCTGCAGTACAGAGACAGATAATTTGATAGTTATTCTAACCTGAGGCAAGGGTCTTGTAGGAGAGTCGTGGCTGACTTATTCTCTAGCAATGTGTTGGCAATGATACTAGTGACAGTAAAAGCGGAAATATTTCTTAGCTGAAATAACTTGGAGTGACTCCTGCTCTTCTTCAGTGTATTAAGGGAAGTTACGTGAAGCACACACTTAGGAGAGCACACAGCTTAGCCTATTTCACTGCTGCTCCGTTGTCAGAACATATCATATTCTTACTTACATTCCGTTTCTTTAATGTGTACATTTTCAGAGTCATCCTGTACAATTTGACTCACTTTTCTTTTTGGTAAAAAACACCTTTGTTTACTTCATACACATATGAAAAGTATTTTGTGCTATGCAGGGTGTTGTTGGTGGTTGTTTTTGTTGTTGTTTATTTGTTTGTTTTTATAATGTGAAGCATTTGCAGAGGCATTCTTGCTACCCAGGTCTAGATTAACTTTCATTTTTCAGTGTGGTAGTCTGTAATTCTAACATGAAGAAGTCAGTAGCACAACTAAGAGGGGCTCTACTTGATTTTGCTCATGCATTTGGGGATTTTTGTTAGGTTTTGATTTGTTTGCTGCTTTGATTGTAGAGCTGATTCTTGCTTATTAAAAAGGGAAAGGAAAGGCAAAAACAATCAGTGCCAATGGTACATTAGTTGATCCAAGTAAAACTGTACACATGCCAATGCTTCAACTGTCACTGAGTTACTAAGAAATTTAATTTCCTTTTTATCTTCAGACATGATTTTTTTTTTCTAAAAAAAAAAAAAGTGCAGCTAATAGCAATTTTCAGCTAAAGTATAGCAATGGGGTTCTGTTGATCCTCCTTGCATTTAGAAAAGGCAATTTAGTATATTTTCTACCTCAGTTTTTATTGCTTTACAGCCATATTAAAAAAGCTACAAGATCAACATCCTTGCTCATTGCTCATCAACATAATCATTTATGTGCCTGTTATTTCCACATAGATGACTGCAATATACTTTCTTCAGGGTTAATTGTAAGATGAAATTCCCCTTGACCTGCTACCTTTCTTGTCATATGCCAGTGACAGGGTTGCAGCATTAATTCACAGTCTGGGAGGATATAACCAGCAGGGCACTTCTGAGCTTTGACAGGGGTGGCTCTTACACTGGGGATTGTTGAGTCCATCCTCACCAGCATTTTAAAAATCTTGCAAAAGATTCCTTTGTTGTTCTCTCTTAAAAGTAATACACAGTGATAGTAAAAGAGGTTTAAGATTACAATATCATGACACAGTTTCCATTATTTGTCTGTTTGTTTCGCATTAACAGTTAAAGATATTACAGATGCCTATATGCATTCATACACATGTATCGTGGCCCTTCATGGGGACTTTGTCTACACTCAAGCTTACAGAAATGTCCATATGAGCATACACTCAGTGGAGCATTCAAAGGCACATGGAGGAGGATGTTAGAAGGGAACAGTTAGAAGATAAGGAATATTTTTTTCAGTTTTCAAACACACAGCAAGTAAATATTGTCTTGTAAGTACCAGCTTAATGATGAATAACCCATACTGTTCCTATTTTTTTTTTTTTTTGTAGAATGTTGTTCTCTTCATCTGCTTTTGATTACATGTGCATGGGTGTGTACACATACACAAAGACATTAGTCAGCTGTAAAATTTTCTACTGAAATCTCAGTCAGTTAAAATGTATTAAAGCTACTACTGGTACAGGTTCTTACTGGGGCAATGTATTTCCAAGATGCCATCTTTTGGACTCCGTACAACATCTGCTTCCTGTCAATAGCTGGCTGGCTAACTGCACAGACATGTTTTGTCAAGCGGAGTCATGGAGTGGGAGAGAAACTGTGGCATAAAACTGTAAATGGGTTATATTTCAGTTTAGATATGGAGTGGAAGAGGGAAAGAGGAAGAGGCAGGGAGATGAGAGCATGTAGTAAATCGTGTGAAATTACATAGGTCTGAGATTTGACAAGTCTCCAAGGTGCTTGGTAGACAGCCACAAGGCAGAAAATCTTCGGGAGCCTGAGCCTAGCTATAAATGTAATCTAGATCAACAAGGGGAACAGAGAAACTGAATTTCTCTATCAAATCAGACAACAGGAGCCAACTGTTTATTTGGACTCTTAATTAAAAGTATCTTTAAATGTTCCAAATATTAATGGACTGCAGTATTTTATTTTAAAGTTACCTAACTTTTTTTTTACTGACATATTTGTTCACTTGCTCACAGTTACAGTGATCGTCCTCAATGAATATTCCAATAATTTGTCTAATCAACAACATTTCTCCCAGCCAGCCAAAATGGCATGGAATCATTCTACCACAAGCAGATCTCAGTAATCACTCTTATTTATTTTGGGTTGTGATCAAAATATAAGAGGATACTAATTTACTTAATTCCTGTCCTTTTGGCTGCTGAATGGTGAGAGGGATGCAGCCTTTCTTAATTAGATCACAGAATTTGCACTAGCTTGTTCCAAAATTGGATTAACTTTGTTCAAGGCAAAATCATCCTTTTCTTTTACACCTGTGTTCTTTACATCAGTCTGTATATGTAATTAGAAAAACAAAACAAAACAAAACAACATCACACTGTAATGGAAAGCTTGAAAAAGACAGTTTTGCTCGTTCTGGAATTCTTTTAATTCCTAAACAAACTGTTTACAGAAATCCTCTTAAAGAACCTGTTTCAGTACGTTTGTTTATTGAAAATCATAGAATCATAGAATCATAGAATATCCTGAGTTGGAAGGGACCCTTAAGGATCATCAAGTCCAACTCTTGATACCGCACAGGTCTACCCAAAAGTTCAGACCATGTGACTAAGTGCACAGTCCAATCTCTTCTTAAATTCAGACAGGCTCGGTGCAGTGACCACTTCCCTGGGGAGCCTGTTCCAGTGTGCAACCACCCTCTCTGTGAAGAACCCCCTCCTGATGTCGAGCCTAAATTTCCCCTGCCTCAGCTTAACCCCGTTCCCGCGGGTCCTGTCACTGGTGTTAATGGAGAAAAGGTCTCCTGCCTCTCGACACCCCCTTACGAGGAAGTTGTAGACTGTGATGAGGTCTCCCCTCAGCCTCCTCTTCTCCAGGCTGAACAGGCCCAGTGACCTCAGCCGTTCCTCGTACGTCTTCCCCTCCAGGCCTTTCACCATCTTCGTAGCCCTCCTCTGTACACTCTCCAACAGTTTCATGTCCTTTTTATACTGTGGTGCCCAGAACTGCACACAGTACTCGAGGTGAGGCCGCACCAGCGCAGAGTAGAGCGGGACAATCACCTCCCTTGACCTACTAGCGATGCCGTGCTTGATGCACCCCAGGACACGGTTGGCCCTCCTGGCCGCCAGGGCACACTGCTGGCTCATATTCAACTTGCTGTCTACCACGACCCCCAGATCCCTCTCTTCTAGGCTGCTCTCCAGCGTCTCATCGCCCAGTCTGTACGTGCAGCCAGGGTTTCCCCGTCCCAGGTGCAGGACCCGGCACTTGCTCTTATTGAACTTCATGCGGTTGATGATCGCCCAGCTCTCCAACCTATCCAGATCCCTCTGCAAGGCCTTTCCACCCTCATTCGAGTCCACAACTCCTCCAAGTTTGGTGTCATCAGCAAACTTGCTCAAAATACCTTCTATTCCTACATCCAGATCGTTTATAAAAATATTGAAAAGTACCGGCCCTAAAATGGAGCCTTGAGGGACCCCACTGGTGACCGCCCGCCAGCCTGACGCAGCCCCATTTACCATAACCCTTTGGGCCCTGCCCGTTAGCCAATTGCTCACCCATCGTATGATGTTTTTATTTAGCTGTATGGTGGACATTTTGTCCAGTAGGATCCTATGGGAAACCGTGTCAAAAGCCTTGCTGAAGTCCAAAAAAATCACATCAGCTGGTTTCCCTTGGTCCATCATACGGGTGATCTTATCATAAAAGGAAATCAGGTTAGTTAGGCAGGACCTACCCTTCACAAACCCATGCTGGCTGGGACCAATGACTGCTTTGTCCCCCAGGTGAGCCTCAATAAGTTCAAGAACCATCTTCTCCATGATTTTACCAGGCACTGACGTGAGACTGACAGGCCTGTAATTGCTAGGGTCTTCTTTCTGACCCTTCTTGTAAATCGGCACAACATTTGCCAGCTTCCAGTCTACCGGGACCTCTCCAAATTCCCAAGATCATTGAAAAATAATTGAGAGAGGTTCCGCGATGACGTCCGCCAGCTCTTTCAGCACCCGGGGATGAATCCCATCCGGACCCATGGACTTGTAGGGATCCAGGTGGAGTAGCAAATCCCGCACGCGTTCAGGGTCGGTTGGGAGTTTGTCATCCCCACCGTCCCGGTCCTCCAGCTCAGGGCACCCTGGGTCCCGAATCCCATCATCGGCATTGAAGACAGAGGCAAAGAAGGCGTTAAGCGTCTCTGCTTTGCCTATGTCATTGTCTGTGAGGAGACCTTCCCTATCAAGGAGCGGCCCTATGTATTCTTTAGTTCTCCTTTTTCCATTCACATATCTGAAAAAGCCCTTTTTATTTTCTCTCACAGACACAGCCAGCTTCAACTCTAGGTGTGCTTTGGCCACACAAATTTTCTGCCTACAAACACGAACAGCATCCCTGTATTCTTTCCATAACACCTGGCCCTCCTTCCAGTAGCGAAACACTCTCTGTTTCCGCCTAATCTCCATTAGAATGTTCCTGGTCAGCCACGCCGGCCTCCTGCCCCGCCTGCCTGACTTGCGATATTTAGGAATTGCCTGAAAATAAATAAAATAAAATAAAATAAAATAAAATAAAATAAAATAAAATAAAATAAAATAAAATAAATAAAATAAAATAAAATAAAATAAAATAAAATAAAATAAAATAAAATAAAATAAAATAAAATAAAATAAAATAAAATAAAATAAAATAAAATAAAATAAATAAAATATCATTACATTCAGCTGTTCATGCCTGAAATGTAACACATCAGCTGGCATTAGATGTGACAAGTAATGTAGCATTACATCTGGTACATAACACAGCATGACTGGCAGTGCTTGGCTTAAGAGGTCAGAATTGTTAAATCAACCCCAGCTTTCATTAAAGAGCCTATTTCAGCAGTACTAGGGGGAGAGTCTGTTTTGGCTTTCTTTTCTGAAGGTTCTGCTATCCACAGGAATATAAGAATTAAACAGCAGTGACATGAGTTTCTTTGAGTAACCAGAAAATATTTTAGAATTACCTATGAGGAACAAGCATTTTTTGACACCTTTGGGCATATGAGAAACAGCCAGCATTGCAATACAGGGCTGTCAAAACTCTTAGATTATGTGCTCTCCATTTAAAGTAATTTCTTGGAGTAAACTTGCTGTATTCTACAATCTACCATTAAATGCAAGCTTTCACTCATAGGGGACATATATTTATTCTTTCTTTAGCATAGGTAATGCAGTCAGGTTTCTTTTCTTTTAGTTAAAGCTAACAGAAAACTGCTTCTTGTAAGAATATTACTCACATTGGTAAAGATGCTTCATACATTCACTTATAGACTTCACTTAATAGTGGATTTTAAAACTTGGATGGTCTTTTTGAACAAATGCCAGCACATGGGGTGATTGCTGCTATGTATTGTTTGTATCATATTCATTTTAGGAGGAGTGAAGGGGCAGTGGAAGCTTCTGTGGAGCGTTTCTTCCATGAACAGCCACCAAGTCTTCCTTGGAGAGAGCACTGTTCAGAAATTTCAGGCAGAAGAGCGAGAAAGAGCAAGAGCAAGAGACAGAAAGAGAGATCAAGTGGCTTGAAGTCTGCAGATGAGCAAGGAGGGGCTGCACGGAGGAACAGAGAGCAGACAACCAGGCTCCACTGATGGGAGAAAAAGAAACTTGGCTGGGGTCTTTTCAAACTTTTCTCAGCTTTAGGAAGCTTCTTTCTGTCTAGCCTAGTAAATTTGTCTTCTCCCTATGGAAACAAAGAAACAAACAAAGAAACAAACAAAAATGTTAAGAATTCTAGTTCATATTCTAATTAAACATTTAAAATTATTATTTTTTTTGAAAGTCTTTTTATCTTCCTTGAGGAACTGCCTTTAAGGAACAGATGAAGGCATATTTACCTCAAAGCTCTGGCTGACTCAGACACCTGTCTCAACAAACAGATATCATTTTCACATTCTTACAAAGTAGCAGCTTTCCTATTCTTGTAATAGTGAAAAGAAAAATATAGATGAATGCAAGAGTAAGATTACAAAGTTAAATTCAGAAAGACAAGCTTCAGTTCTTGTGACTCCTTTGACAATCCTAAAATGCACAGACTAAAATGCAAGTTAGCCTTATGATGTCTAGATTATTTATATAGGTATTTCTGTGACTCCTCTTGAAATTTCACCATGAAAGACTTGGGTTAAAACCACAGACATTTGATTAAATGAATCTTTTGTGTGTAGCCTGTTTGATGGCAAGGGAGTATTTTCATCTTTAAAGTGGTATGAAAAAAGCTGAAGATTTGGAAAAGGTGCAAAAAGTTTGATTTTTTTTATAAACTATAAAGATTTGAAGGTCTAAATTTTTCAGTTTCTGAATGTCCAAAATTTTCAGAATTGCTGTTATGTTACATGTTGGAATTTTTTGTTGGTACTACGAAACTTTAGGTTTCTGTGTTAAGCAGGCTTTTTGTTTCTAACATTTCCAGAGTGTTATGGGTAAAGAAGAGGTATGTAGGAAAGGGTAGAAAAAATGTTTATTTTCAAAGGGAGTATTGGAGAAAGAATGACCCTTCGGATTGATTAGTATATAAAAATCACTATGCTTCTAAACAGTACGCTGTTTCTTTTTGCCACTTCTTGAAGCCAGAATCAATAGTTATTATAATTTCATAAGTGGAACAAAAAGAAAAGGTTTAGGTTTCCAGAAGTACATAGAAATGTGAATATGTTTTGAAAGGAAGGGATGATTTCTATTTTATTTGTTTGGAGGAAAAAAAAAATCAACTATTTTTGTCAGGTTTCGCACTACTGAAAACTTTCTTAAAAGGTAAAGTTTTTCCCTTTACCACAGAAAGATGACTAAACCTCTGAGATAAGTACAATTTAGGACACTATATTTCGTATCAACTACAACTTACACAGTTTTACTTTCAGCACTGTGACATTATGAGGAACCTCACTCTCCTGTTGGCTTGTACAGAGGTTTTGGCACCTAACTCCATTTGGCTATGCTACAAAGGGGAACAGGGAAATGGACCTTGCAGAGAAACATACTACTGAAAGTTAGGTGTTTGGCACTGTTTAAATTCCCTGTTTGTTTCACAAGAGTCACAAGAACATGGGGAAGAAGTGGAAGTGCAATCCTTAACATAGTTGCCAAAGTTTAGAAGAGTTTCTTGTCAGTATAATTTACTAGATTTGTAATAATGGTCCTACTTTCCTGAACTCTTCTCAAATGCCCTTGCCGAGCTACTGTATCTTGCTGCTGTCGCAAGTCCTTGCTTGTCAGTCAAATTGCCTACCATAGTCTGGCATCACTATTTATAGTTGGAGGAGTATCTGGTGCTTTGCATGAGGCATTACATTAGCACAAATTACTGCTATCTAGTGGTGACATTCACCTTGGATATGCCATATCATGATGTCATTTGCTATCCAAGGTACGTGCAGTCTGTCAGATGAAGTCAGTTAGCACTTGGTGATCCCAGCAAGATGGAAATTTCCAAACCCTAATAAGAAGCCAAACTAAACTCCAATCAAAAATTAAACTAAAGCAAACTCAGTTTGTTTCCTGACATTCTGAAAAGCTTGATTAATTCTTCATCTTTTGCATATTTTAAATTGCATACAGAAACACTAAAATCCATTTTTAGCAAGAAGTAAATATACATTTAAAAAGCTTATGAGTGTATAAGAAAATTAATGAAAGCTCTATCTGACTATGAACATCAAATACAACACTGATTCTGCAGGAACTGCCACTGTGAATGTTTTTATTCCCAAGGACATGGCCTGCTTCTTGGCCCATCTTTCACTAACTAGTGAACTATCCCACTACATTTCTGATTGCTAGTAGTACTTTTTTAACGTTTTCATCCACAATGTAGTTTCTCAAAGTACACGTAATCATTTCCCAAAGTAATCTGAAGCAGTTTTTGATTTTTCTTAGAGACCAGATATATACAAAATGCCAGTTCAGCATTGTCAGTCATCATTGTATGTATAAACTTTCTTTTAATCACGAGTTTAACTTATGTTCATGTTAACAAATGGCTAAGACCTCAGCAACATGGACCACTCTACCTTTAACTTGAAGTCTTGAGTGGTGGCCAGCTTTGGGCTGTGTTACGTAAACTGGTGAAGCTGATGGTGTTGCGCTGGTTTGTAACAGAAGACTGCGGGATAACACAAAGTTCATTTTCTCTGCATTCTTTTCCAGTAGCAGTGCATTATTATTTGACAGTTTCCTTCTGAGTTTGCATGAGATACTAGGAATTTACATCTTGCTTGCCTTTCTTTAGTTTCTGCTCAGCAGACAACCACTTAATATTTTCAGATAAGACTAGTTCTATCATTCTGTAGAGTATCCTTATGACTCTTGTTTTAATTTGCTTCTTGGACTTTTTTGTTCATACATTTTTTCTATTCCTATAAGAACAACAACAACAAAAAAGTTTTTATAAAATGAAGCTAACTGATCAAACAGAAGAATCTTTTTCAAAATGCTGCATTTACAGTTCTGTGAGGACTGATGAGTGTCTACAGCACTTATTGGTTGGCTGAACATAAGGCAATCAGTACTTGTATTTTGTATTTCTATTTTTTTTTCTTTTTTTCTTTTTTTGTGTCTGTTTCACTGCTAATTTTATCTGCAATGTGCTTGCATTTATTTTGCCTGATATTTTTGTGGATACAGCTCAGAAATTTTTTTCTCTCTTAATGAAGAATGAATTAATTCATTAGGGTTGAAATGGACAATCCCTCCTTCTAACAAGATCTGTGTTATGGTTTTTTTTTTGTTTGTTTGTTTGTTTTTTACAAACCGAAATGCCATCACATTATTGAATTATTGATAAGGAAATGTTTACCTTTTAACAAAATATTAATTCTCAAATACAAATTACCCTTCAGCATCCCCCCAGCCAGTATGAGATATTGGTCAATCTTTGAGCTCTGAAAAAAATTAGATAACCTTTTATTTCCCATTATATTTTATTTTACTGCCACTGTACTTTTAAGTTGCTGGCACAGTCAAAGGAAATATATATAGCTTCTAGAAGCTATAGAAAATTAATGGTAATGCCTGGTGGTATGAATCCATACGTAAGCACCTCAGACCTCTGTCAAAATTTTCCAGAGGATGGCTTCACATCTCTCATGCAAGTGCAATACCACAGACCTTGCTGGTTCTCCCTCCCTTTCCTCTTATACTTTCTATTTAAAAGCTTTTGCACACTGGTTTTATCTTCTAAATATTGGCTGACAAATTTGGATCCAGTTTCATTAGTGTATTGTGTATTGTGATATTAGTGTATTGTGATATTTCTGTAGCTCAACAAGTGTTTCTCCAGCTCAACACTTCTGGAAAAATGAGATGCTCCTGGCCCCAGGGAGCTGCCAGACCCCACAGTGCCCTGATGAGAATGAATGAGGATTTCCATGTTCACCTTAGTTTGTTCACTTTCTTCAGACTTGCTATTAAGCACTGAAACTTTCATTGGCTTCCTGAATTACAAGGAACTCCACAGTCTATTGTGGGTCTCTGAGAAAATCCTTCCACCATCTCTAAGGCTGGGCACTGCATCTGCTCTCAGTGACAAGTGATCTTTCAGCTCCTGCCCCGGAGTCCCTCTCCCAGGCCCTGCTCCCCAAGCCCTTTTAGGAGCACATGGCAGCAAGGGGATGCTCTGTTCCCCTCCAGAAAGCCCCCATGGCTTCCCTCTTCCCTCAGCCCTTCCAGGTCGCAGCAGCCCAGGCTCACTCAATTTTTTCCTCCTGAAGCTCAGCCATACCCATTAAAGACCCCCAGCATAGTGTGCAGTATATTGATATGGTTCTGTCATTTATCACTTTCTGTTTGACAAGAGGGATATGACATACTATCAAGTAAATAATCTGGCCCGTTTAGAATTAGGAACTGTTTTTATGCTTGTAACAAACTCCTTTTCCCATGTCCCTAAGTTATCAACCTATTTTTTTTCTGGCCCAGTAGTGTGGAGAATCTCCAGAACTCCTTCCAAGAACAGGATTTGCAAACACCCTGTTTTTGTACAAATTGGGTGGTGAAATAACCATCACTGCTACAGATACACTGCATATGCCTGTCTGCGATTCAGTTCCCTAGCTGGCCTAATCGACAAAAATATTTATGTTCTCCCATGTGGCATTTAGACCTGAAGGAATGTTAGGTTTTACTCTTCTCCTTCCTATTGCTATGTCGTTACTTAAAAAGTATTTTATTATGCGATTTACTGTCATGCCATTCTTACTGAGATCTGCAGAGACACCTGCACTACCCTCCTCCCCTGCCTCTTCAGTGCAGAGCACCTCTGAAGTAGCTACCTTTGAGGAAAATTAAAAAATTAAAACCAGGAAAGTTAAGCACATCAGAGAGAGGCTGAGCTTCAGTAAGCCACATCAGGGGAAAAAAAAAAAGTGTGCATTTACACTTGTGATTTATTTTTCAGTTTTCTGTCACCTCCTACATCTGCAGTGCCAGCTTTCTGGCAAGGAGAAGGCTTAGACATCCAAACGTCTTCAGGTAGACAGCTTCTGCAATGATTCATTCCTATCTTTTCCATTTTTGCTCATTGTTTTTCTTCCTTATTTTTCAATGACTTGAAACCTTCTCATCCAGGGTCTTGACCGAGCATGTACATAAATATTTTTTTTTTTTTAGTCCAGAATATATTCAGTCCTGCAGTAAGCTATTCAACTTTCTAAGTAGTGACCTTAGCTCAAAAATAGCATATATAATAACATGACAAACAAGCCAGGTCAGTTTTAAGAATGGGTGAAATTCAAGTCCCCTAACAGAGGGGACATCATGAGTCACTGCTGTCACAGGTACCATACTGTGCAATATCCTTATGCATATAATTATAGGAATCTGCAATTCTAAAAACTGGAATTAATCCACCTATTCCAAAATTGAGTTTCATGAAACAGCCATTATTATAACATAGAAGATTTCTCTTCAATGGTTCAAAGGCACTGGTCAAGCAATAAAGAGATTAGATGTAGTTACATTAACAGTATGAACATGCCAAGCTAAATCCATTTGTAAATTCTTTTATAATTGTCTAAGCACACAATAACACACAAAGTGCTCAACAGCAGACCAGCTGGCTAGTTCATATGCATTTTTGAATAATGAAAAAAAATGTTTTTTTCTCGTCTAAGAAAAAAATGAAAAAAGGTATTTGAAGCTGTTATCTGAATTGTTTTTCAATTACTGTTACTCAATCAGATGTACTAGAAACTTAAAATTACATTGAAAAGATGAGCCTGCACTATCAGTATAAAAAGCTTGGGGAGAACAGGAAAGGTAAACAGAAAAAAACATGCACAAAATTGAAGTGACAATCTGATACTGTCAAAAGATCATTATATTTGATATGGATCATTTGATGAGATAGAGGCCAAATTCAGCCCTGGGGTAAAAAAAGATGGAATGCCGAGAGACTGGAAAAGTAACAGCAGAGTCTTTTATTTCCTTTTTGTTTTGAAGCAAGAAATAGGACGTGCACTGAAGCTACAGCTCTTTACAGAAGGTATGAAAAACAGTAGTCTTTTTGTCTCTGAAAGAAGCTCAAGGAAACATGCATCTGACAAAATATTTCATGTTTTATTTAAATTTATCATAATCGTAGAATCATTTAGTTTGGAAATCCTTACCTAATATTTAGTTGTACAGATTATTCTTCTGCCTATTGCTATTACCATTAGGGCATCTGTTTCACAATGTTGCATTTGTCTCAGGCTTCCATATTTTGTTTTCCCTCTGTTCCTTAGAATTGCTTTTGAAAGAAGGCATGCATATCTCGTAAAACCTCTAACAAGGTAACACGTTGAAAGAAGTGACAGTCACTTAATACAGGAAAGGAAAAAGAGTTTTCAGCTGTCAAGAGCATAAAACATGTAGTAGAATGCAATAAAATAATATCGGTAAGGTCTTGCTTTCCTCTGCCCTTTTCCCCCACTGGTGACTGTTCTTTTCTGTATTTCAGTTGCAAGTGAAAAGCGATCCGGCTACATGAAACCACCTGAGGGAGGGGTGGTTTAAGCCCACACACTTTTCTATCAGCCACATTTAGTAGTGGAAGAATTGTGAAGCTCCTGTGTTGTTGTCATTGAGTAAGAGAAACTAGAAAGCAAAAAGGCAAAGTAGATCCCCCCCAATAAGGATTATTCACTGTTGTCTATTTCTTAGTGATTCTCCATTGCTCCATTGAGTATCCTCTGTCTGCAAGAATGGTACCATACTTATATGTCTATGAGTTTTAATCCAGCTACCATCTGTGGACTTAAGTTTTCAGTTCCTGTGGTACCACAGTCCATAGAATTGTCTCTCTACACATTGTTTCTGAATTAAAACAAATTCAAAAGGGAATATTTTAAATATCATATTGTCTGTCTATTCTAGCAGGTCCTAGAGTAATAGTGTTTTAAGCGAATTTAATCTGTAAATCCCAGGAGGTCACTATATTTATTGGGATTTTTTTAAGATCAATTTCAGAGAAGAAAAGGTAATCTCAAACCTCTGTAAAATAATAAGACTGCGTAACAGTTCACTGTTTTGTTTGTACTGGAAGGAACTTGTTATATATATGACATAGAGCTTAGGGACTCTGTTAATTACGTATATCATTCTGTACAAATGAACTTTGTGCACAGTAAGTGCAAGAATTACTATTTAAACCCCCAAATCACTGGGGAAAACATGTTATTCAGTTCTTGAAAGTTTATGCTAAAACTAATTTTGTTCCTTGAGCTATTTTGGGGAAGAATTCTACAGACAAGCATTCTACATATCTACAGACAAGCAATTCTACATATCAAATTGTGACAATTATGAATACCTTTCAGATAACTTGGCTAGCTATAATCTGTAGGGTTACTGTTTTTTGTCATATATTCTACTTGAAGTCCAATGTTCTATGCTAGAGGTGAGGATTCGGCATGGAAGGGGGGTTTAGGTTATGTCTTGTAGCTATTATCTGACTGTCTCTGGCCTATCCCCCTTAACTTCTTCAGGACTTCTTAGCTCAAAACACAAGTACTCATCAAAATAAGACTTCTCTTAGATGGCTAAAAATAAAACTATTTTAGATAATCTTTTTATTTTTATTTTTATTTTTATTTATTTTTGTATTTATTTTTAAAGAGTATCAGCTAGTATTTCTTTTGTAGAGTATCACCTTATTTGTGAGTGTTCATTTCCCTCCTATTGCTTCACTCTTCTCCAGGCTCCTCAGACTGAATTCAGCCCAAATTCCTACAAAATCACTGTGTTTTCTCAGTGGTGAGAAAGACACTCAGAGAACAGTTCAAAAGACCTCAACAAGGCCATGGAAGATAACCTGCTCTAAAGCAGGCAAAACAGGAAACAGCAACAAGGACTTAAACAGAATTTAAGCTACCTGATCATAGCGTTTCCTTCTTGAAACAGTTTTTCTGGTGTTGCCAGCAAAGTTAACTTTCCTAATGTTGTTCTCTGAATTAAGGCTATCAATGATTATTGTTTTCATGAACCAGGGAGATAACATGGTTTTGCCAGAGGTAAACAGAAGAATTTTGTATCCTTCCACCTGCAGTGGCATGGTATGTGAACAGAATGGCTTCTTTTGTCATTTGTCAGCTGAACTGACTGAACCACAGCAGCAGTGATATTACCAGCAGTGATAGTTTTGATAAACACAATCTTTTACATCTGTTTTTAATTCTAATCAAAGGATAGGAATCACTTTTAAGTTCAAACACACATCTATATATATTTTCTATGTTTTATTAGTCTAATCATACAGTAGTTTGCTCACAAAATTTTCCAGAAAATATGACCTGGACTTTGTACAAATATCTCATGATAGAATTATTTCAATTTAGCCATTTAAAATTTAGGTATATAAATCCAAGAAATACTGACTTTCCCGCTATTACTGAGAAAGTAAAAACTGCCTCCAAATGGTTACTTGTCCTTACCACCTCTGGATTATGTCTGGGTGACTTAACAAGAAAGATGGCCAACTTTTAAGTCACAGAGAAATTCTGACATTTTGAGAGTGCTGCTGAAGCGAAGATAAGCTATGTCCACCTCTCTCTCTTTATCTGCAGAGCAAATCATGTCATCATAGAAAGCTGCCAGAGTGCTCAGTTGTTACTTTCACTAAATCTGTGCTGGCTGTTTCCACTCTCCTTGTCCCGCCTGTCCCTGCAAAGGGCTTCCATAATTTTGAGGGCTGTGGTGAAACTGTATGGCCTCTAATTTACCAAATACACCTTCGTGTTGTGTTTGGAGATGAGACTAACATATGCTTGCTTTTAGGCAGCAGACCTCTTATCTCTCAGTCACCACATTGCAAAGATGGTGAAATGGCCTTGTGAAGTCCCAAAAAGTGGATGTGAAGACATCAACTAGCTCTTTGCATTCTCAGATGCATCCCATGTGAGCCTAGAGACTTATATATATCCAATTTGCTTTACTGCTCCCTAACTTAATCTTTCTCTACTCTGCTACTAGACAGACTTGGGAGGCCTGGGAGCTGACCTCACCAGTGGAAAACAGGGCAAAAAATACATTTTGATCTTGACCTTTCCTATGTGCTGTTTGATTTTTCTTTGGTTGTGTTCCGTTGCCAGTGTATTCATAGCAGACAATTTCATTGTATGTCCTGTCCTAATTCCATACTTGTGTACCTTTGACAGTGCTTCTTTTTTCCTCCTTGGAAGCTACCTCCCAATACCACCTTCTGTACACATCTTTTTGGCATTTTGTTTGATGTAAAGGAGACCAATGCTGCCATAGAGCTTATGAGTTGAGTGGCTGGTTATTCCTCTTTTGTTTTGCAGGAGTAAGTCATAACAGTATCATAGCAAACTTCTTCCAAAAGGAATCTGTTAGCCCAAATCCAGTTATTGTGACCACTAAAGAGCTGGACAATGTTGGCTATTTTAATGTTGAGTGTGTTATACAAAAAGTTAAAATTCTGAGTTGGTGGATAATTTGATTCCTAATGTGCTGTGTTAGGCCTTACTTGCAAGTATATCTATACTTTTAAAGTTTTAGTCAGTGACAGAAGGAGCTATTTCTAAACAAGCAATCAGTCAAAACTCCCTTGTCATTTTAAGTTAGATGAATTTATATATCCAGTAATCTAATAAATGCCCACATTTGTTTTTTCTCTAGTTATATATTTGATGAAAGCAGCTTCTAAAATCTTGGTCTTGAATTAGATAGCTTTTTTTTTTTTTTTTTTTTTTTTTTTTCTTCCCAGTGAAGTATAAAATCTTAGCATGTTGCATGGTAAGCTTGTTTTCTTTTTTGGAAATTTCCTTAGGTCGCATTTTATGAAAAAGTTACTTCGCTCTGAATCTAGCAGGATACCTGTGTAGGAGGTGTTGCGAAGCTTGAAAATGTTTCCATAGATACAAAACAGAGCCCTAGCAGCAGCTTTCAGCCAGGCCATGTAAGCGTTGAGATATTTTTCTGAATTAGCAATGGGCTGTCGGATTCTATCCAAATATACATATATTTTCACTTTTCAAAGTCTTTTTTTCCCCAGTGTATCTCCATTGGTGCAAACTGGCACAGCTCCATTGGTATCAGTGGAACTGCATGAGCTTATGAACTTTCATAAGTGCTTCTAGATAATGTTTTAAGGTAAGAGAATGCATCTACATCAGATCATATCTAACCAGTCTGACAAGCTTTATTTAGTTATCTGCAATGCATTTATTATATAAATGCTTTGGCATTATGGATTGCTCAGCTTAGTAGAATTCACATTTAGTAAAAAGTTACTTGCAGCGAAGAAAATGAGAATAAACATGAAGTTAGGATACCTGATTTTTATGGAAGAACTCTACTTCTTCTGTATTTTTTCCATGTTATGCTCTTACTGCCAATAGTCTCTCCAAGCTCCCTTTCCTTTCCTGTTTTGTTTCCACGTTTACTACTCTTCCACTGCCTGTTCCTTTCAGATACTCTTGCTATCCTTTCATCATCCTCCTGTAATTTATAAATAGACTGCAGCCAATTCACTTTACCTCTAGTATATCCCTGTGAAGACCACCGGGACCTCCCTGAAATGAAATACTAAACCTTGATATTAAGTTCATAATTGTTATTGTTATCGAATACCTCCGCTCTTCAGAGAGAGACCAAAAAAAAAAAAAAAAAAAAAGTACAGGCTTATTTTCTAAGCTCTTCTCCCAGCATTCATTGAACTCGAAACAAAATGGATGAATGACATGAGGAAAGTTTATTTTTTTACTCTTGCACCTGCATGGTTCAGGTGCCCCGTGTTTGTCACAGCCCCAAGGACGCCGCCGGCCCGGCCCAGGCCCAGGCCCTGCAGCAGCCCTGGGGCCACCAGCCTTTGCCCCACTGGGGCTTGGCAGGGCCTGGCAGGGCTGTGGGGAGCTGGAGCCCGGCCCTGGCCCCACGGAGGTGCCGGGGCTGCCCGGTGCCCCGCTGCTGGTGGGGCGCTGGGCCGGGCCATGCCTGCCCCCCCCAGCCCCCGGGCCGCCCCAGGCTTTAGGCCCCAGCTGCGCCACAGGGAGGCTGTTTGCTCATGGCAGCCAAGGAAAGCGGTACTGTTTGTGTTCTGCAGGTGAGGGGCTGTGTGTACCTACTGCTAAGTGTATGTAGATATTTACTAATGATGTTTTAAGTTCCCACTAAAATTGCTGAGAATCGTGAAAGTTTACTTAAAAGTCGGTTCAACAGTGCTGTCGTTCCTCTTCCCCCCCCCCCCCCCAGGTCCCCCCCCCCCGGTACTTCTAACCTTGCTAGCCTTGCAAGGCTCTTCCCTGCCAAAGCTATTTCCAGTGATCTCCAGTCTGAGGGGCAGAGCGTTTGCAGTGCTCTGTAGTTCAGCAGGTTCTTCTCACTCAGCCACTGGCACTGTGAGTGTAAAGAAGGAGCATTTTCTTCTGCCTGTGTCTTTAGTTAGCACTGCCTCTGCCTGTCCTGGCACAGTTTGCTCCTATAATCTGCATAAGAATACATTAAATTCTTAAACTGTCAACAGACCAAAGCCATCCTGTCTTTAGATGTGGTTTTCTCTGTATTAATCATAACCTTATGCCTCATGCCTATCTAAATTTAAATAGCATTGCAGCTAATGGTAAATTATCCTGAAAGCACCTACAAGGTGCTGCTAATACATCAGTCCTCTGTAGAATTTCAAAAGAAGAGAGGAGAGGACTGGGAATCACTACAGGTACAGTTCAGTAAATTAGCAAACGCTTACTATCACAAAACTGACTTTTTCCTCTCTTTTTGTGGGTTCTTTTGGCAGTTTCTGACAGTTCCTTGTGGCTAGTTTTCATGATAGAAATGCTATTTGTTTTCCACGTCAGCTATTTCAATGAAGTTGTTGCATGGAGTTGTTTCAACCTGGTGTGTGTTTTTTTTTTTTTTTTTTTTTTTTTTTTTCTCTCTGTATAGTTGTGTGTGGGTTGGAACTGTATGTATGTGACGTGTCCTGAATAGAGTATCAACATTTCACCTTTAGGTAAAAGGTCAATGACAGAAAGTACTTCTATTGTGTGTTTTAAACTATTTTATCTAATGCCTGTGGTCGTGTAAATGTTGATGGGTTTAATGGTGGGGTAAAATGCCAACAGCTTGAAATAGAGATGAGTGGGTAGATATGGCAGTGTTACTTCATTCCACATGGTCTGCAGCTTTCACTTTAAAGAAAGAAAAAAAGCATATGAACATAAAAATGTGCATTAACATGTGGCCCTAGCTAAGTTTAATAAAGCCCCTGTTTAGTCCTTACTAAGGAAAAGGTTTCTTAGTAAGCCCTGTGTTAGCTTGATAACAACTTGGATTTTAACCTCCCCACCTCCGCTGCAAAATAAGATGCGAGGGATGTGCTTTAAGAGAAAAATACCATCTAATTGAAACTGTAGTTTTGAGAAACACTGTTCTTTCCCTGGGGCTGGAAAATGACTGGTAAAGACTTCATGTGTATAAGGAGGCCACTCTTGTGAAGTTTTTCATTCCATACTATGTATGGAATGAATAAGAGAAGTAGAGTGCAGCAAGATAAAAACATGGGCCACTCATCAGAAGGTTGATTGTAGTGTCAATAATGATATATTCAGTAATTTTTGTTGCCAAATGTCTTCAGTATGCATAAAAAAAAAAAAAGCATGGAACAATACACATTGTTTATTTTGCAAACAGCATATAGTAATCAACATATTGTAATGTGCATGTGTCAGTGAATATTTGCTGTACAGCTTTTCCTCAGGAACTCTCTGCCCTGGTTCTATCAAATCAGACAATATTGGCAATATATAAAATGTAAAGAAAGAAGAAAAACAGGATTATATGGGCAAAAAGCACGCACATGGATTTTTATATTGATAAAACTTGTTTTGTTACTTGCTTTTGAAGTAAAACATGTTAATTGAGATGTTTATAATATGGTAGGTATTTTAATCAGCTCAGTAATTAGGATTTTTCACAGCAGGGAAAGGGTGGCTATTTAAATATTTTATATGGATTTCCAACTCTCTTAGCTAGAGGTATTAGTCTTTTGTTTTATGCATACATTTGCAAAGATACAAACCATTATATTTCCTATTGTGTTTTGTGGGTCTAATTATAACTCTTTGTTCTATGGGGCTGTTGCTGAGTCTTTTGCACTCGCTATACTTCTAGTAGAGACTACATGAAAGACTGTACCATTAGGAATGGTATTGAGAGAGTTGAGAGTGCCATCACTAAAGTAGTTGGCATGAGAACTATAGGCAAAAATAAAGCACAGACAGTTCTTTGAAAATACGGAATAGAATTTAAACAGGGATGTCCTTGTTTGGATAATCAGGCGAACTTTCTGCATCTTAAGGTTTATTTGTTTCAAACTAAACTTTCCAAAGTATCGCAAATATTACAAGCAACAGCATTCTCTATTTGGAAAAAAAGAAAAACTCATCTTTTTCAAATTGGGAATACGTTTCCAGAGCTACAGCTTGACAAAGTTTACTCCAGAAGTTTTCACTTGCCCATGTGGAAAGCTGTGCTTGCTTTTCCCAATCCCAAAGTAAAGTATGGAAAGCTTGTTCAATCCCCGTTATTTGTCTGCCTTCTTCAGGTCATCTTTCATGATGCTTGAACAGTGATATGTAATGTGTTTTTTTTTTTATGTGGAAAACTGCAGTTGAACTTTTCAAGGTGGTTTGTATGTATGCATAACAAACCTAGTAAACCAAGAACTTCCAGTCTTTTTGTCTAATACATGTTTAAGTCTGTGCATAATAGTACTGATTTTGCTTTGGGCAAATTCTGCTTGAAATTAGGCATATGTATAGCATTTTAGTCTTTGTAAGTGCCTCTGCTCTCATCTCAGAGCTTTCTGTATTCTTCATCCATCATTGCCATATTTTGGCAATTGTTTGTCCTGTGAGTGTAGCAAGAAATAGGAAATACTAATGGGTGTGTTTTTAGTACTCAGTGCAAAAGAGGTCAATGCTCTAATTTTCCACCATGTGATGATAGTATTCTTGTGAGCATTTACTCCAGAAATCCTAATGCTAATGCGTGTTCTAATCCAAGCTAATTTGTTAGTGTGTGTTACTTGGAAGTGGAGAACTTTCAGCTGATTAAGAACAGCATAGATGTGTAATTAATGGGGGGTGGGGGGGGGGGGGGGTGGGAAGCTATATATCTTTTGCCTGTCTGGGAATCCTAACTCTTTTCATCGTGCAGGGTTCAATAAAATGCAGAGAATTAAGTGAGAAATTCAGAAAATCAAGGGGGAACTGGGGTCCCCATAGATTGTCAGACTGTGTACATTTCTGTCTTAAGCCACAAAAAGAGTTTATTTCCTTAAGTTTCATTTTTTCACCATCTAAAGCATAGGTGAAATATGCATGTGAATGATTCTAGTCCTCTGAGTATGGATGGCTGCCTTGTTTATGAGAACTGTGTATTTCTGTGAAGTTCTGATAGCTTAATGAAAAAGATAGGACTAATCTCACTTGCTTTGCAAAATAAGCTTTAAAGATGTTTTGACGGCTTCCTAAGTAGTAGGTTCCTAGATAAGAGACTTCATTCTTTGTCATAATACGATTATGGGACTAACTGCCCTCACTAACATAAGTTCTTGCTCAAATTTGTACAGTGGTATTAGCAAAGAGTAGCATCCACCTTCAGGCTGAATATATGTTATTAGATATCTCCAGGACTCCTACTTTTCTGGGCTATTGCTAAAGCACTTCATAAAGGAGGAAATATGAAATGTTTTCATCACTTAGGTACCATTGCATAAGAATTTACGTTTTTCATTGCTAAAAAGGCAGTGTTACACATCTTCTTTGGAGTTCAATGCTTAAGACTTTGATCAGACCAAGATTACTTGCTGTTTAATTATATCTAATGAAGTATAGATCTATTTGTTTGTGTTAACAGGAGTGGACATTTTATAGACAAGTAAATTTCATGGAGCGCTGGATATATTTTCAGACTGAAAATTCCAGTCATCCATGAAATTAAAGAGAAAAGTGTTCTCTTTAAAGGGAAGTTTTGGAATTACAGAGCCTGACCACCTGTTTGATTATATTTTCCTATACAAACTTCTTATCACTTTCAATAAACCTTTCACTATTATATTTATTGGTATGGCCAATATAAGGAAAGGTGTGGTAGGAAGCTTGTTTAAATAATTCTGATGGTAAGAATCTATGCAAATTTTGCTCTGGAATGAATTTTGCCGTACATTTCAGGGAGTCAGCCATCGTGTATGGTTTTAACGGTGTGAAGTCTGTCAAAAATACAGTAGGAGTTGCATCGACAAAAAAAAAAAAATTCTATTCAGTGCTTTGAAAATGTTCTTTGCAAGGTCTCTTGACTAATGTCGTACTGCTATTTTTGCACAACTTCAAATGTATGAAAAGCTTTTGAATGTTTTATTTAAAGAAATGAGGGACTGGTTCTGTTAAAAAAAAAAAAAAATCCCCAAAAAAAGTGTTTAAAGTTAGTCACAGAGGTTTGCAATTTAGACATCCATAAAATTATCCGTGTTTTTGGAGATGCTTTGAGCTACCAGAATTTGTGTTAATTTCAGTAGCAACTGCCACTGATCATCAGACTACTTTAATGGGAGTGTTCCATATCAAATAATTTCCTTGTAAACTAGTTTACCACAGATTAAATTACTAACCAAATTATTTCTGAGCTAGACAGGCAGACTGAATAATATCAAGACTCTATTCTTAAAGTAGAGCCAAGTTGCCACAGGTACGCCATCAGGACAAGGAGGCATCTCTGTATGGAATTTCCTTTAGCTTGCGATAAAGGGCTGGGGAACCTGCCCTATAAGGGAAGACTGAAGGAGTTAGGTCTTTTTACCCTGCAGAAGAAAAGGTTTGGAGGGGACCTCATCATGGTCCTCCGGTACTTGGAAGATGGAGTTTCTGTTTTTACAGGAAGCCATTGGGAGGGCAAAGGACAACAGGTACAAGTTGCACTGGGAGAGGTTTCATCTTGATACAAGAAATAAGTGAGACTAATCAATCACTGGAGCAGCCTCTCCAGGGACGTGGGAGAGTCCCTAATGCTGAAGGTTTCAAGGATGTGAATGGACAGGGTGCTGGATAATCTCACCTAAGCTCCCCTTTTCCTGTGAAAGGTTAGATCTGGTGATCTTGTGAAGTCTTTTCCAATCTGATCTGGTCTGTTGTTCTCTGATTCTGTATTATCTGCTATTGGAACACTTGTGATGGAGGAATTTTCCCCTACCTCACAACAGGGAAAAATTGGCTCTAGGGTGTTGAAGAGAATTATTTGTGTAAGGCCTAATGCTCCTTGTATCTCCACCTGGCAGCAGTCCATGTGTTTTCCTTGACATCATAGCTCCAGTAGGTCTGCCAAGAACGTAGTGCAGGCTGGCTCCATATATAATTCTCAAATTTAGCATCTCAGTGCCAAAGACTAATCAATAAACCTGGTCAAAAGCTGTTAACCAAACCTCTTTTTGTCATAAAGAATGCTTCCTAGTTGTATTTCAGCTGTTTTGTGTATTGCAGACATTGAAACAGCAGATCATCCTTCTACATTTTCAGTGCAACTTTTATATGCATGCCTAACTGTATTCTATAGTCTTGAAGTGCCTTTAATGATTTCTGTTAGCGTTTCTGAGTGGATTCTTTTCCTATTTCAGTTGTGAAATCCACCCCCATCTCTATTCAGGCTGAAAACATGTCTCGGTATGTCCGCATTATCACAGAATGGAAGCCATGCTCTCACCACCCCTATTAAATAAGGCAGGTAGTTTATTTTCTTCCTTTAGCTTCCCATGTCATGCAGTTTTGGCATTCCCAAAAGCCTTCTCAGAGACTTTCCCTTTCTAAAGAGGAGGATTGACTGCAATTAAAAGATCTCCCTCATGTACAGCAGGAATTACTGTGTGAATTGCCTACTCCGGCTTTGGTCACGTACATAATGCTTGGTTGTCCCTGAAATACAGTACTGGAGAGTATATACATCTATAAACCTACACTTTGTTACTGTGCTTGAGGTAAGTATTGAATTAAGTATTCACTGCAGTATCCAGCATTGCTCTACTCTGTCATTTACTGTCATTGTAGAAGAGATGGTTCCAGATTGTTGTATTTGGGGGTGGGTGGTATTGCAGTTCTCTCTCTTTTTTTTTTTTTTTAAGGAAAAATAATTGTACTATCTAAGCTTTCTTTGTATTTCAGACTCACGTAGAAACCTTTATTTTTGGAGACTAATTCTGGCATTCCTATGTAGTTTGCTGCTCAGGGATGCTTATGATTACAGTTACTCTGCAAAATACAATGTAACCAAGAATGAAACCATGGACACTAACAATTCCATACTTTTGAAAAAAAAAAAAAAAGTGACAAATATATTGCTACCTTTCAGAAGTCATAAAATTTACAAACAATCACTTAAATGTGTTAATAGCTTTAAGGATACAAAGAGTTCAGATAGCTTCCTGAGGTTATCTCAAAGGAATTGAACTTTTTGTACAAGATGGGATGGAAGTTCAGCATATGAAAAAGACAACCATAATGTTAATAAGAGATAAAGATGTTTCTCATAATCCTGTTTGAAAGTTTGTGATGAAATGTTACTAGTTTTTAAGTTGCTGGTAAGCCCCACAAGACACCGACATGGCTTACTGATAATCATAGAAAATTGTCTTTCATCTAGATTTTTTGTGTTTTCATAAAAGACTTTTCATGCGTTCATATCAAATTACTGGTCCCTTCAGCTCAAACTTCAGATGGGTTGTGGTTACCTTTCTTACTGAAGAACTATCATAATGAATAACAATGAGCAAAGGGAGGTTGTCCATGGATGGCAGGGTAGTTTCATTACCAAAAAATACTGGTTTTGTTATTTTAGGTGTCTTTCAGAAAGCATGACGTATATTTATTAGGAAAAAATCCCTCAAGATCAAAACCTAATAATATGTGAAGCATGATTTGCAATTACTTAGCTGTGTGTGTATGTACTATTTCTATGTACTTAACAGGAAATAATAAAAAGTTAGTTTTCCACAAAAGCTACAGAAATTTAATATATTGAAACAGTGCCAAAGCATGCTCAAAGTGTGGTGTTGTCTTACGCATCTTGTTAGTTCTGTAAGTATTTCCAGTTTTCTGTGTGAAAGTTGTCATATGTGGGCATGTTCATTAATTTAAGGCCACCTATTTAAAGATCCTAAGATATTTGGATGCTTTGAGAATGCAATTAACTGACTGATTGAACTTTCAGACTTATAAATACCTTGATGAAAAAAACAGTAATACTTTGCTCTTTGCATGTTTAAGGCAAAAATATGCGACATATTATGAGGTGATACGATAACAGATAAAACACCAGTGCTTCAGATAGATCCTCGCCTGATGGTAAAGCCCTTCAGAATTTGGCAATGCTACACTGAAATAAATGAAATCATACTTTTTTATCGTAATAGAGAAGCTGCCTGACAAATTCACTATATACATTTTCAATACAGTTTCATCTAGTTTAAGGTCATGCTTCCTGAGTGCAATTTACTTCCCTTCTGGTACTTTCTCCATAGCTATCAGTTTTACCCGAAATTTTAATAATTTGTAATATATAGAGGCTAAAATATTTCAAATAATAAAATCAGAAATGGAATCTAATGTTTTCATTAGATTTGAGTATTAAATATAAGGGTGAATTCCTGTAAATACACTATTTGATTTTTTTAAGAGCTCTTAAATGAGAGCCAGAAGTAATGGAAGAGATGTGGCTCCACTTTTAATCAGAAGTTATTTAAGAAAAACTAGCAATTCTGAAAAGTAAAGATAGTAGTTCTCAACATGGTTGATTGACAGTACAAGATGGGGACAAAAATTTTTTCTTAAAGCTTAGCTGTAGTGGTAACCTCATGCCAGCACATCCTAACCCTTTAAAATCACATGAGCTCTTGATGGTTGAGCACCAGGGAAAACCCAAGACCATCGTGTGTAAACCCAGTGCTCTGTATGTATGTAAGAGTGCTGAAGTCAGAGAGGAGCTTGTCAGGTAAAATACATTTGTGTTGTCTTATTAGACCTGCTGACATTGAAAACGGGAGGAGGAAAATAAAAAAAAATCCCCGTGGACTGAGAACTTTGACTAGGATAAATCAAGCTCAACAAGGCAGTATAGTCTGGTCAAAGATATGTCCTCAATTTTTTCTATTCGCTTATGTGTACTGGTCAGCCTATAAAAAAATCTTTTTTATAAAATACAGTAGCTGTGTTCATATGAAATCAGTAATTCAGGTCAAAAATAGGAAACAAGACTCCTGATTGCTTCCCAGAAGAGGCTTTTGGCTTTTCCTTTTCAGTGTCTCCATAGCACTCCTAGATTGACAATCCTTGAGAGAAGAGCAATGTCATTTGCTTGGTCTCTCAGTATCCAAAAGCTAGGCAGGCCCCTGCCTGTTAAGAAGACAACTGAGGTTTGAGTTTAATTAAGCGATTAACTTCTATTGCTTTGTAGTATTTGAAGCTAGGAACAGCTGCTGAAACTGATTACACACTGAGGCGAAGCCTGAGGTGTTTGATCAGTCCAAAAAGTCATTTTATGCCAAGTAAGGAATGAAGTGATAAAGATTATTCTTGTCATTATATAACAAACCCGTAATATAACAATAACAGGAGGACTGACTTACACTCTGAGATTTTGAGGAGTGGTCCTAAAGCTGCTTTCCTGGACTTTCCAGAGAGGTGCTAGTACACAGATGTCTGCATTTATCAGCCTCACGAATTAAATGGAACATACTCATATCGTTCCTTCATCAGTCAATTTGAGGCCACATTGTGATGAAAAATCTGTTGCATAAAGTGTAATACATACCCACCCTTTTTTTTTTTTTTCTGGAACATTGGACGGACTATTCAAAGATAGTCTTGGGTAATATTAAAACTGAAACATAATGGTAGTTCATTAAAATCATTTAACAGTTTAAAGGAGGAGCATGCAGGGTAATGCAATGACCAAATATTGCACTGATTTTCAGGAGAAAACACTGAATGTCATGTAACTTGCATTGTTCTAGTGCTTTTCCAAACATGGTAACTTGTGCAGATTTTAAAAATTTCAACCTCATAATATTCCTCGAAGTAGTATACTAATTTTTATTCCATTATTTCATAGTTTCTAAAACTGGTACATACAAAGCATAACTGATTCGCCTGAGTTTGTTGAAGTGTGCCATGTCTAAGAACAGATGTGTACGTGCTTTTAGCTGAAGTGCTGTATTTTGAATATTGAACAGTGCATCATTTCTGAGTGAATCTGTGAAATTCTCTCTCTGTGTAAAAACCACCAATTTTCATGAACAGCTATGTATTTTTTTACATGGAGTTGCATGTTTTATGAAATTATTTGTACATATGTTGAAATCACAATGTAGGTGTCTATTTTAGTCAGAAGGCGGCTTTTTGAGAGGCAATTTTCAGGAGCAGATGGAAGCAACAGAAAATATAGTCAGTAGCTCCAGATCATATCATGGTAGCAAGGATTACTTTATTTCTCCTGGCTGTCACTGGGTGGATTTTTTTCCTCTCAAAGACCTGAGAATTGTCTGTCTTTGCCAAATCATACAAATGAGGGAAATGGCTCGGTAGTCGCTGGCTCACATACTTCAAACTTTGAGTTAGTTTTCATGCTGTGTTCTTTGTCATGATCTAACAAGTTAGATTCATGCACAAACTAGCTCATACACTGTACAGATGGAACTTAGTACGTTCCCAATCAAGAGGCTGCTGTTTTTCTGATCAATTTAATGTAATTCAATACTGTTGTGTAGCATGCTTCACATTACTACCATAACTTTCATGCAGTTTGATGTCTTAAAGATCACTGAACCCCAAAATAGGAGAGAAATATTTCCAATATATCACTGTTGATTATTGGTTGCAGGCCTAGCAATATGTCACATGCTTTTAAACGATATCTAGAAACATGCTGAAATCTTTTTTCCCCTTAACGGCCCTTAAAGGCAAGTTTCTCTTTCAGCAGCAGTTTGCTGTCCCTGTAGATGTTAATTAGCAAACTTCTGAGTCCTGTTAGTCTTAATTGACTGAAATCTTTGCTCCATTTATGGTACCCTAAGCTTGATCATGTTTTTTATCCTTGCTCTGCTGATTGAATTCAATTAACGTGCTCCCTGTTTGATACTATAAATAACCTTTTTTTTTTTTTTTTTTTAGAACTCTTAAAATTCCTTTCAGAATTTTTCATGTAGGGTAGGTGTCCCTTAGAATTGTGGATGTTCCACACTTATATAGGGGAGGAAAAGAAGGAAGATAAAAAAATTGGATCACCTTGCTAAGTTTTGCTCATGGGGGAATGATGTAAAGAAAAAGAAGAAATAACAAATAGGACTTAATAACTTGAAAAATTGTCAGAAAAGAACTTGAAGTATAAAAGACAGTAATAGTTGCACCAAAAAAAAAAAAAAAATTCCTTCTTGTGATTGTTATTCTTACACCAACTGTACAAGGAAACCATAAAGAAAGATAATCACAGAATCATCTAGGTTGGAAGAGACCTCCAAGATCACCTAGTCCAACCTCTGACCTAACACTAACAAGTCCTCCACTAAGCCATATCACTAAGGGCTACATCTAAACGTCTTTTAAAGACCTCTGGGGATGGTGACCCAACTACTTCCCTGGGCAGCCCATTCCAATGCCTAACAACCCTTTCAGTAAAGAAGTTCTTCCTACTATCCAACCTAAACCTCCCCTGGTGCAACTTTAGCCCATTCCCCCTCGTCTTGTCACCAGGCACGTGGGAGAACAGACCAACCCCCACCTCGCTACAGCCTCCTTTAAGGTACCTGTAGAGTGCGATAAGGTCACCCCTGAGCCTCCTCTTCTCCAGGCTGAACAATCCCATAATGATGCAGTCTTTAGATGATACAGAATTTTTCAAGTGGTATGGGTATGCAGCTCTAGAAAAGCAGTTTCTTCTATTACGTGAGAGGGCAGGGTGCTAGTAAAATGTCAGTAAAAAAAGGGTTTTAGCAATGAGGCTCGGGTTGTATTTTCGTGTAACTGAGATTAAAAATTAAAGAACAGGAAGTAACAGTAGAAGTCCCCTAAATATTCCGTATATTTAGTAAGTGCTTGGTGTCCAGCAAATATAATTTAGTGAGGAATTGTGAGAACTATTTAAAGGAGTCAAGAACTCAGTTACCTTTAACTGCAGCAGGGTCAGGGCACCTGAATCTTTATGGCACCTTTGAAAATGCCAGCTGCTGTAGACAAGGATGCAGGTAGGTTTCATCTTTTGATTGTGTGGGGTGTTTTTTTTTTTTTGTTTTGTTTTGTTTTTTTTTGTTTTCCTCCCCTAACTAAAAGGGGAAAACAGTGGAGAAGATTTACATAAAATCACAAATTGGAGTCACAGCCCAGTCACAGACAAATAAACTGGGAGAAAACAAAGTAAAACAGAAGTAAGAAAGCCTGGTCTTCCTGTGCATGCTCTTGTAGAAATGTGTGTGCAGATATGCATATGTGCACATGCGTGTATAAGTGAAGAATGTTACTTTTTGTGCAGGCTCAGTGGTCAAGATACAGAGTATTTTTCTCCCAGAACCAAGTGATAGTGGAGAATGCATTTTCCATGATACCCTTACAACATGGATAACTGGGGGATTTGCACACAGCCCTCAGACATGAGTGTAGGTGATGAACACCAAATGTGCTCTATCACTTCTTGTTTCTGGAGCATAAGGACAGCAATGGCATTTACGTCCATTAATAATGATGATAACATCCAAACCAATTCTAAATGAGCTTAGGGATGTCATACTTAGTTTTAATTTCTGAGACAGAAATATTGATGGGTTTTATAGTCCCTGAAAGCCTGTTTCAGAATGGTTTTTGCTCACTGTCTGGTTACAGTCACTTGAAAGGCAGTCCTTTCAAATGTGGTTTTCATCTTGTAATCACACAGAGACAGTTAGTGCTTTGATTTATTTATTTATTATTAAAAAAAAAAATCCACCTTTGAAGAATTATTCTGATATTTCATAACTTTCAGGACTACAAGAGGTTTTAGGTATTGATACGTTTTATTTTGCAGCATGTGTCTATAGCTTATCCGTAGCCTGTTAGTAGAATGTTAAAAGAACACTTACACCACAAATCTGTTGCAATATGTGTGAGAACTTCCAGTTTTTCACCTTACATTGGAAATCTGACCAAATATAGCGTGTGACCTAATATATATATGTATATATAAACATTCAAGTTTGATTTTTTTAGACTTTCTATACTAATTTGCTATTATTCAGCTGTAATGTTGAAATGAAACTGAAGAGTACTGAGTGCTGTTCAACAGTGCTGTGTAGAGAGCTCCTTAACATTTACTGTGTTGACAAATACACAGTATTTACCTTTTATTATAATTACTATAAAAAAAAAAGTTCTGTTAACTGCACTTGCTTAAAAAGCCAGCCAATTTTATGAAATTATGTTTTATTTCTTTTACTAAAGGAACTCTGCTTAATATTAGTGTCCTTTGTATGTCTAATTTTGGTCTCAAGTGCTTGTTTAAACCCAAGAATACTGAACTACTCTGAACATACTTATAACTGGATCAGAACATGGCTTCTTGAAGCTATAACAGCAGAAATTTTTGAAGAAATCCAACCTGGTCCCTTGGTTTTGATCTAGTTAGGACTTGCTCTTTTTACCTAAGGAAGAAAAAATAATGGAAGGACTGTGTCTGTAGCAGAATATAAAACAGGATTTGATCAGAAATAGAAACAATGTCATATGTCTAAGAGTGCCAGAACTACTATTGCTTTTTGCTTGCTGCCTATAACTAGCTGTTTTCCTGGAGTATTCAACCCCAAATATAAGTTAGAGTTCAAAGACCATGCTCACACAAAACATCTCTGGAGTTCATTAAGTTCTCTGTGATAGGTTTGAAGTCCCTAAGTTTCATTCTCCTACTTACCTAAGTAAGTAATTCTCCAACATTCAACATTCTCCATTCTCCAACAGAAGTGGGGAGTCTACTGAATTACTGAAATTTCAACAGATTAAAAAAACAAAAAAAACAAAAAAAAAACCTGACCATCACCACACCTCAATCAACCAACCACAGCCTGTTGTGTTTTTTTTTCTAGCTGTTTCTAGCCATCCCATTTATCTTCCATTCAGTTCATTTCACTGCACTGACCTCTTTCCATAACACCTTTCTCGTTCTAGTTCTCTTTTCTGCCTGCCATTTTTCTCTTCACACTTCTCTTTTGTACATTCTGCCTCAATTGCACCATTTGTCCCTTTGTCATTTCACCCAGTGGGCCAGACTTTTTTTCATGTGTGAAAGGTTGTGTGGTTAATTCTACAACATCAAGGTGAAATGAATGCTTACTACTAAGTTTAAGCAATAAGTGAACCTTCAGAAAACATCCTGTTTGTAATTGCAGCATAGTGGAGGAGCAGTGCGGGATTTCAAAAAACAAAGCTTTGTCACAGGTGAAAATACACATTTCAAAAACCATATCCTTACAAACCTGCCCTTGATTAGTTTTCTTTTATTGACAGCAGACAGAAGCAGAAATGGCCTATTGTCTTTGGACTGTACTTTTTTTCCCCCTAGACTTTTTGCTGTATTTCACTTTGTACAATTTTGGAGAAAATAAAGAGGGGAGGAGGGCAAATCCTCCTATATAAAACTGATAAATCTTCAGCAGGTCATCTTCAAGAGTGCTGGAGTGAAATGAAGCCCATGTTTCTTCTCCTTTATATTGATCTAGCTACACTAATGGACTATTGGCTCTGCACTCTGTTGTTTCACTGGGTTTAGTTGAACTTGCTTTTCATCTAAAGATAACTGCACGTTGAGTAGCAGATGACAGTGTTTTCCTCAACAATTTTCCATTTTCTTTTACAGCAGAAATTTTCTTGAAGTAAATGCTTTTTAATGTATTTATAATGGTTTCAGACTTGGGTTCATTTTTCAGGCTAGCAATCACACAAAAAAAGTACAAAGAGCTGGCTAGCAAATCATACTGTCACAGTGAGCACGTGATGGGTATTTAGTAGTTGTGTTATTTGACATTTTTGATTCTGCAATCATATACCTCTTTTAATTATACATCTTTATTAATGGAAATAAAAATAATCAGATGATTACTATGAACAGAGAGTTGTACTTTTTAAGCACCCCTTCACTGGTATCATTTTGTGCACACTTTAATTCAATTATTAACCTACAGAGATTTTATAAAAGGCCAGCTAGTACAAACAGTGAAGTGTTGGATTTTTTAATTAATAGACACTCGAACAGCCACTTCCTGGGTTTTGTTTCCCATGGAATTGTATGCATGCAAATGTTACATTTAATTGCCTGGTGTGAAAGCGCAAACCTCTTTTCTTAATTTTAATTAGGAAATATTTCCCCTTTTAAAGTGCCCTGTGAATACTTCATGGCAGATAATCAGAGCTGAAACATCATTTGTTCTGTGCTTTCTTCAAATGTGTTTCTTTGATTATGAATAAACATACTACATTAGCTCCAAGAGATTCCGTGTGGGTTTGAGGCTGCTATTGCACTGGATTCTTTGTATATGGAGATGAAAATTCCTGAGACACAAATTACTGGAACAGAAGACATGATGGAGAAATAATATACAAGCAAATGAACTGTGTTCTTGCAGACGTTTGGCATGCTGACTGTTTTTATTTTTTTTTTCTATAATAGGTAAAAATAGATGTAAAGTAGAAATTTTATCTTGGAAGAAATAATGATATTTGTTTTATTAAAACTTATATTTCCTGATGGAAAATTAATTGTAATGGCTAACGTGAAGAGTTTAGTTTGCTGTGGCTTATAAGTCGTTGGTATAAAACCGGAACCATAGCAAAGAGGAGACAAGAGCAGCACCAAATGAAGATGAATAAGCCTGACTTTTGATAGTGGGGAGCAGTAACTGGGCATGATAAACATTGTCAGGAAACAAGTAGGAAAGGGAGAAAGGATGTAACAACAGCCCTATATCATATTGCCCAGAAAAGAAGGACAAAAGGCCTTGCATGGTGTGTGTATGGGGCTGCCTCATGCAAAAGCATCTCACTGTGGCTCCGCATTCTGTTGATTAAACTCGTGTTTAACAGGAACATTTGGAACCATAAAAACAGCAGTGCATAATCATCAGAAGGCTTCATTTACTTCTGGCATGAAGTTGGTTTTCAGTGGACCTTTCTGTGATAATTGATTTTTAAATTAAGAGGGACTATTTGTTTTCTTTGGATATGTATGGTCACCCAATATAGTAGTACTAACATAATATATAGCGAGTTTTGCTTTTATCAAATATTTAAGTATATTTAAGTAGGTTTGCACTCTTTCAGCCAGCTAAGCTTGATGTTTCATGGAAAACAAACATAAAAATGTTACAAATGTGACATGAAATTTACTTTCAGATTTAAACTAATATTCTTAGTAAAAACACATTAATGTCTTCTGTCATCTCTAATTATGACAGCAATACTATAGTATTTGTCTTTCGTACCATATTATTGCAGATTCTTCGTTATGGTCACTGTATGTTAATAGTGACCTTTTATTGGCAATTATAATGGGTATTTTTCCCCTTTATTTCCTTGGCAATACTATTAGAAGGCAACTGTGATTGCATATACTTTCAATTTACCTGACAATTGTTTTGTAAGTCTCCAGATATGCTGCTGCATGAGTGGCTCTTTCTTAAAAAGGCAAAAATAGTAATTTTTGGTTTTGAGTATCTTGTCATACTGCTGTGAATCTGGAGTTTTGGAGAAGTACTTTTTACCAGATAGCTTTGTTGCTTTCTCTAAACCTGCAATGGTGAAAGTCAGTAAGTAAGCTTTCTGCTTTGAAATTGAAATATTTTTCCTTTCTGGTAAGGAAAGGATCTAAGGATCCTAAGCAGGAAAGGATATCTCAGTTCCTTGTCTCCCTTTATTTTATTGATTACAGGCTGCTTGCTCATCTTGTTATGTCAGGTTTAAAACTGAGCTTTAAAAATTCAGTGGTAGCTGTATTTTCCTGAGATGAAATCATGGAAGACTTTCATTTATTTCTTTGCTATTAAATTCCTATTCTTTTAAGTTTCCTTAAGAAAATTACCTTTTTCTTCTCCAAATAGTTGTATAGATAATTGATCGTTACATTTATGAAGTAAATTGATAATTGATCGTTACATTTTTGTAATAAAAATTCTGAATATAAAATATAAACAGTGTATTGAGATTCTTAAAATTCATATGAAACAGGAGAGAGAGAGGTGCAAACCAAGAGGTAGCAACTGACATGGAAGAAATTCATATTACTCTAATGGTGTTAGAGATGGGTTTTGAGGATAAAAGTCTAAGTTGGCTTCTTAAATGACACCAGACATAAAATGACTGAAAAGTTTGAAATGGCAGGAATAGTTTATCTTGGCTACAAGGCCAAGGTGTGCTACAAGGCAAGACAAGATCAAGAAAGATACTTCAAATGTATTTCACTCTTGGGTTTTGTAAAATAATTATAATAATAAAATTCAAGTTTAAAATAAGTCCATCATGTCTCACACAGGCAGTGTGGGCTATGGTAAGCAGGTGTAATTATACAATCTTAACTAGCTTCTTATGATAGACAGTTTGCTTGCAACCCTACTAAGAAAAAAAAATGAAGTTGTCAAGCATTTAGTCAAAAGGGCTTGTGATGTTCTTGGGAGGCTTCACAATACAAAAGGGCACAGATTTTACAGAGTGTGCAAGAGGAAGAACTACAGCCACCACATGCCATCTCAGCAGGAGGCAGACTTAAGAGCTTCACACGTCTCCTGAACCAACCTCCTAAAGGAAAATGCCACTTTTGATGGTTCAAGTGCAAGTCATATGTTCACCTGGGTTAGGACATCGGTGGATCAAATCACTTGGTTTCAGAACTGGTAGAATCCTAGGGCGAGTGCTACTTTGCCAGCAGCATCAGGGAAGTTTTTGTTTTCTTTTGTTTTGTATTGTTTTAAACAGCAGGCCCCACTGATAAAAATTGTCAGTGGGAAGACATTTTCACACAATTGGCTTGCCATTCCTATTATCCTCTAGAGGGCTACTGCATGATGTTTATAGATGCACGGGCAGCTTTTGTTAGTCACCAAAATAATGGTGACATTAAGTGGTATCCACTACCCAGACATCCTTTGACATTTACATCTGTCAGAAAGAAAAGAACAGTTGCCTAAAGCAAACAGCTCTCTTCTCGCTCCCTGTGGACAAATAAATAAGGAAAGGGATATGGCTTGCACTGTTCGTAAAGGTCAGCACTACATCTGATTATTGGTGGGAGCGTTCAGTCAAATTCCTCCCTTAGGACACCTGGCTGCTGCCCACAGCTACTCTAGGTACTGGCGGTTTTTATGTCAAGTGTGTCTTTGTCCATGCTGCCGTGACACTACCGAGGAGCCTGGCAGGTCTGGGGGGTTCTTAGTGGTGGTTTCTCAGTTCTCACTACTCAAAAGCAAAAACTATTACACAGTTCGAGCAGGACAAATTAATTGTCTGTTAATCCCGTATAAAGAGCTAATAGTTCTGTGAATCAGCAGTAACCCTTAAATAAACTTGAACTGTAGCCTTTGTTAAAGGACCATGTCATCATGCTAAGGAACTGTAATCACCAGTGCAAGAAATATCTGTATCTCTGTAGTGGAAACAGCAGCTGCTGCTATTGATTAAAAATTACATAACTAAAGATATGCCTCTGTCAATGTGAAGCTTCTTAGGATTTAAGAAACAGAATCACTCCAGGTTTTGAAGCTCTGGAGTGAAGAGTTAACTTTACAAAATAATTGTAGCTAAAAATATCCCTGCCAGACCCACCTGATAGAGCACTCGTATAATCACTGCCGTGCTCAGACTGTACTCCATCCAAGCTGCTGTCATCTATCTCCTTATCCTAGCTGGGCTCTCTGGAGGGGGTGGAAGTGACAGCAGCAGCCCTCACCCCGTGGTAGAGGAGACGTATCCTTGGCCAGCACTGCCTGTGCCCCTGCCTCCACACCAGGCGATGGCACAGGCTGGGGTAAAGTCACTGAGATGCTCAGAGGAAGGAGGCACCTGGATCGGGACCTCTGGGTCTGCGAGGCTCCTGGAGGCTGTGTTCTGCACTGCATTTATAATGCATTCGTTACAGCAGGTTTCTTCATGAGTTTATCATCCTGGAGTCCAGGTTAAATGCTAAGAAAGGACAGATGCTGCAGCCTGTGTTTGACTGACTGAAACGAGACATGCAACAGCTGGCACACCAGGGTTGTCAACATTTTGTCTTGCTTGTGTCCTGCAAAAGACGACTAACTTCAGCTGCTCTGATCAACTCTTTGCCTTTTGCATGTAGTACTTGATAGCAGTCATCAGAGGTCAGAGCCAGACGGGCTGGTGGGTGCCCGCAGGCTGGCAGGGCCTGTTCCCAAATGTGTGTATGTATGTGTGTGTGTTGGGGTTCCCTGGCCAGGTCACCCCACAGGACGAGGGGGAGCACTGACAGCTGAACTCCAGTAAGGGTCCCGGCACTTGCAGTGTTTCTGCCCAAGCCAAGTGCTCCAGGTGATAAAAATCTGGTGATCGATTCTGTCAGAAGCTGCCAGCAGTTCAAGTGATTAAACCTGGGCTTCTGCTGATTGCCAGTTAGTACATAAAGAGTGTCAAGGTAAAAGCTGAGAAGTGTCACAGCACTATTCCTAGATCAAAAGATGAAAATTTGGGAGGGAGGGTATCAGGTATGCTCCTGCCCTGCTTGGTCTCTGGCAGCAGTTTAAATTCTTGGCTTGTCCTGGGCCTGTGCCCTGCAAGGGGCAGCCATCTGCCCTGGGCCTTCTTCCTCACAGGTCTACCTCAGTTTCAGGCACAAACCTCCCTGCCCTTGGGAACCCGTGATGAGTGAAACTGAATGATGATTTGTGTAAAATGAGTGTCTTCCTTGTGAATAACAAAGCTTCAAATGTTAATATGTAAATATGATATCTTACTCCTTAGGCAGCTTTGGGCCCTTCAAGAGGTGAGCTCCTGTGTGTCTCCCTCCTGCTCCTGCTGTACCAAGGTAACCTTAACCTCACCATATACTCTTGTGTACCAGGAGATTTCTTCAGAAATCATGATGGGAGGAGGGAGAGAGAAAGTGAACTTGGTTGGCTGAAGCAGCTTAGTAGGCTCTTTGGGGCACTAAGCTACAATTGCCCAAATTAACTGATCAGTGTATTGCTACTTAAAAGAATGGGGACAGGGGATAAAAGGTCACGTTATTGAGGACTTGTCGTTTCTAGCTGAAAGACAGATGGGAATCACAGAGGGATTAATCACGTTTTCTGTGAGTGCTGAAATGCACAAATAGAGTAAGTAATCTGTGGAGAAGGACCCAGCAACAGCATTGGGAAGACTGGAGCATTTAGCTTTGAATGACCTCTTAGTAGGCTCTTCATCTGTTGTCAAAAGGGCCATAAACTCTGAGTTTATGAGAGTGCTTCACAGAGGGAAAGGGGAAAAAATTAAAAAAGAGGTCTAAAGACCTGTTAATTCTAAATAGTTGTTTTAGTCGTAGTGAAGCGTGTTTTCTGTCCTTCAGAGCTCCTAGTGGAAATTAATTCAGTCCTATCACAGTGCATGTCCTTTTGGCATGTTAGTCTCTTAATCTCTCTTAGAGCTAGTATTGTTTTATGCCCCAGTCTTAGCTTTTTTCCCCTAACATGGCCACCTGATTTCACCTAAATCAGTTTATTTTTGTGCCAGTATTACTCTACAAGCCTCATAGCTCTTCAGGTGCTGTCATTCTAAAGATGGATGTTAAATAAGCTCTCTGCTCTTACCTTGAAAGAACTGGAAAGTCTTGTAAATTCTACCATCCATTTTGGTGCTGTACGGAAAGATGCAAGAAAGGAAAACTACCCCTCTTTGATAGTTCATTGAAATATATACTGCACTATGCCAACAGCTGCCATTAGAAGTCTGCAGTCCATGGTTCAGAAGATCTTTTAATAAGCTTCTTCAGAAATACTGTGTTTTTGTAGGCTGGATTTGTCAGTATCTAAACTTTTCCAGAACAGATACTCAGCAGAACAATTACAGAGCATTATAATTTAGAAGCAGAAAGGAAGGTCAAGAGCCTGCGTTAGGAAAATAATTCTATAGTTTCTATTTGATAGCCCTTCTGTGATGGGGAGGAAAAAAAAAAAAAAAGAGAGAGAATTGCATTGTTTGCTCATGTCTAAGGATGGGGAATCGTGAAGATAATTTTAGGAAAGAAAAAGCTAATTTATTACTTGGCAACTAGAATTCTCTTTAGTTTCTCTGCAGATTTGTAATATCAATGCTATTGATACTATTTCTTTTTCTAAGGTATCTCTTCTTGTCTAGTTCTTAGGCAGGGGACAGCAGGACAAACAGATCTGAAGACAGACAGCCAAATACGCCCCCTTTATACTTCTAAATTTACTATACGCATATACAATAGACTAGTTAAGGGCACGATACTGATGGATAGCTGCAGTCAAAATGCGGGGTTTTAAAAAAAAAACCCAGTGGGAGTTTCTGTCTGATTTCCATTTTAAGCTGCCAGAGATGTTAGCTATTTTCTGGTCTTGTTCTTCATCTGTCAAAGCTGCACATACTGTCATAATCTCTTTCTCTACCTCTCTTTCTCTTTTGCTCTTCCACTTCAGCTTTTGGAGATAGCCTAGTTTACATCCTTCACATATGTGGGAGCTGATTAAACCAATGAGCTATACTTTATTCTGGTGCACTTGTATTTATTTTTTTGTAGCAATCTCCATGTTGTTCCTTACCTAAAAGCATCCTCTATATTTTGAAACAAAAATGGAGATGTTTGTGCTTTACTTCAGCATAGACCACCTTGTTTTTCTTTAGAAAGTCTTCACTATAATTAGTCACACAGTCTGGACAGCTACGCAGAAAATAGTTAAAATAAGCAGACAACTTTTTTCACTTCAATGTACAATCTTTATGGTTCTATGCAGACTTGGCTATTAAGTCTATATTAGTTTCATGCTACTATGTCAGTTAGTTATTTCATTAATCATAGTTAAATAGCTATTAAAACTCTTCAGCTGCTTTCTGATTTTTCTGAGGAGTATCTGTGGTTTTCATTAGATACGTATGGTATATCCAATAAACAGTATTGTGTAAATTCAAGGAAATGTCACTACTAATCAGAACAGTAGCATAACAAGGAGCCATAAGTGAATTACAAGATGTGACATGCTGGAGATTGTCGATAGCTGAAAGAGATAGGGATGAGTCAGGAGTACTAACCAGTTTTGTTCATATAATCCTCTGTCAGACACATGGACTCCCCCTTGCATCCACAGCAGCAGCATCACTACGGTAGGGAAGTACCAGTCCACAGTGACTGAAGTACACAATTGCTTCAGTAGGCCTGTTAAAGCAGTATTACACGCCTGGAACATCCTGCGCCTTTGAGGTAATAGATAACAGTTTAATAACAGTTCATTACTAAGATAAATTACTTAAATTTTCCCTTCATTTCTGTGTTCCCAGTAGGCTATGTCATCATGGCAGTGGGGCCACATTAGGGTCTCAGTGACAACAGAAAGCTACTACAGAATAACTTTATTTCTACTGAGGAATTGCAGTGCAGGGACTAAATGGCTCAATGAACATGCAAGTGTGAAGAGTCTGTGTGGGACAGTTTCTCACAACAAGGCCACCTTCTGATATGAGAAGGTTTTGCTTGGGAAAACATTTATTTTGAAGTTAAATTACTAAAGGTGTGTGTAAATTAGAATATCGAGTTCATTTTATTAAAAACTTAAAAGGTTACATTCAAGTCTCATTTCTCATGTGGAAAAATATTTCTCAGTAATTCTAATATTTAGTGGTGAGCCTGATTAGTTTATAGCGTTCTTCCATGGCTTTGTAAGGACATGGTCAACTGCCTACAACCTTGTCTATCTGTTTATTGCCAACTACTTTTTCAGGCTGATAACTCTTATTTAGGAATATTTATATGGTGACACCTAGTGGCTTTAAATTAAATGCTTCTTGTTGATAGCCAGTGACCTTGTGTCATGTCCATTTCTGGGAAGCAGAAGTTTGAATTCTGTGGGATGTCTACTCTCTTAAATGAACAGGCACCTGTTTGATTCATGATGATGTGTGTTTTTTTTTTTTGTTTGTTATATTAAAGTGTATTGATGTTAGCAAAGCCTGAACTGAGTATAAAAACATTCAGACATCTTTTTCAAAGCCCATATTAGAAAGGATATTTATGTTCTTCAGTATTTATGTTCTTCTTTTTATACTATGTATTCTACTTTTCAGAAGAGTAGACGTAGTAAGATCTGATGACAGGCCATTGAATTATAGGATCTAATATTTTCACATCCAATAGTTAATAGGGTGAAAACACAAAGAATTTAGTTTGTTCCTCTCTTTGGGAGACAGTTGTCTTCCACTTCTGGTGAAAGTAAATGTTTCATTTGATTCAAGGAGTAGGCAAGTGTATTGCGTTTAAATAGATTCCTAGAAAAAACATTCACTTGAGCCTATTGAAATTTAGAGGTTGGTGTACATTTCTGAATGTTTTTGAATAACTGAATACTTTTTTTCGGATGTGAACAACATACTAAAAAGGTCTCGGGTATACAAGCTATCTCAATTATAATGAAGGCTTGCTATAGGTAATAAAATGAGGGGGGAAAAAAGAGAAGTAAAAGAATGTTATGAATATTTACACGCAAGCTTACCCAGAAAAGTAGTAGGTTCAAACAGCTTTTATTGTGGATGGAGACTGTATGCTGGAAGTCTAATTGGTTTATTATGTTAGTGTTGCTGTGGTTTTAAGGGCAAAAATAATTACTAGACAGATAGAAACAGTATAATAAAACACATTTATTAGCTAAGAACTGCATTATCATTGAGAACTGTTTAACATTTACAGTTTTTTTTTTTTTGTATTGTACTACAGGAAGGAGCAAGATAATGATTACAGTGATCGTAACTTTGTATGTTTGTTTTATTTAACTACCCCTTAAAACTATCTTTATTTTTATTTATTTATTTATTTTTTTAGGGCAGTGTAAATATTCCCCGTTTTCTGTTTGAGCCTGAGTTTGAAAGAAGCCCAGCATGAATTCTTCTAAGATAATACTACAGATACAGCATGTGCATTTGGTACCGGCACTTCTGAATACTTGGCCAAGACTAGGTCAATCAGCTGGCCTTCTAAAACTGACTTAACCCTCTACCAGTCTTGCCTTCCAAAACTCGTTTTTTCCCCCAGATACTCACTTTAACACTGGGTAAAGTGATTACAGAGCCTTAGTACATGAGATAGTCTCTGTGTTTGTATTTATTTTTATTTTTTTATTTAAGAAACTCTATTCTCTCAAGTCTAATTGGCTGGAGCTTCTGAGAGAGACAAATCTGTATTTCAAATTAGTAAAATTGCTGTCCTTCATAATTTGTCTCTCATTTCCGTAAATAAATTACACTGATTCTGAACAAACCACTACATATAATCTTCAGTTACCATTTTGCTTCCTTTTGACATTACAGCATGAAAGTAGCAAAATAGCTACTTCTTTGTTTACTCATCAGCCTCATGTATGGTCACAGAGGAAACAGACTTACTACCTATGTTATTCCAGCTGTGAGTTGCTAGAAAGCCGTTTCCACAGAAGATCCAAAAAAGCAGAGCTTGCGTTTGACTCTAGAGGGGAAATTACAAAACAAGTTCCTTTCAAGGTTACATGCTGTTGTTCATCATTATGCTAATGGAGAATCTTTTGTATAGAAATAAAAACACTTGAAACGCATAGTGACTGACATTCCTCCATTTTTTTTTTTTGGACTGAAAATGCAGTATGAGAGTTGTACCTTCTTTTCTTTTTCTTAAGAGTTCTGAAAAAAAAAATCAAACAAACCTTATTTTACAACAAATTCATTGAGGCTTCCTGGATACTTCCTAATGAGAGAAGAAAACAATGTCCCTTAAGAATCTTCTAGATTGTAATTATTTTCAAAAATAACTGAGAAATCACTCCTGTGAAATAGTAGGCTCAATAGCTTATTGGTGACTTTAAGACTAGTAACAAGCTCTGCATAATATTATTTTTTTTCTCAGGGAAAATTAAGTTTTTTATATGCAGAAATTTCTAAGGAGGATTGTTTATATCACCTGGGTAATTTAAAGTCTCAATGAAAGACTGAAAATCAGCAAACTTTTAGCTCATGGAGCACAGTAATTTACTTTACACAGATGAAGTTTTTTTAACCTGTAATTTTTGATTTTCTGCCTAGAGTGATCATCATGGTCTTCATGAGAAGAAAACAAACAAAACAGGCCATTTTTCCCTCCACAAGTTTACTGCTCATAGAACATAGTTTTGTTCTGATGAAGGCAAAATCTGTGATACTGATCCAAGCTTTAGTTAATCCTTTTTGCTTCAGAGGCACTACCTTTCATAAGGCTGCCATTTCTCCCTTTCAGACTTACCCAGTTTCCTCCTTTTTTTCCCCCCTTTTTTTTTTTTTCTTAGTATCCTTGTTTTCTAACTACAGCTTCTGAATACTTACAGAAGATTTTATATGGCAGCTATTATCTCCACCTTGCCGTAACTTAGCATAAGACTTGGACACCTCATTAAAATGGATGTATATTTTCAACATAGAACAGTGTTTTTTTTTTCTTTGATATTCCTGATGCACTTTGCACCCGTGTTAGCACTGTGCAAACCTTTCTCCTTTTCTGATAAAGGAGAATCAATCAATTCTTCTATCAGCTGGTGACCTTACACTTGGTGTCTTTCCTCATTGTTTCACTATCCAGTTTTGGCCAAAAGTCCATCCTTAGGAGCTATCCTTTCCATTTTGCCTCAAAGAATGTTATATGCTGCAAAGAATGTTATATGAGTAAATTGGTAAAATTATGTATAATGTCATGAATCTGATTTTTAGTTTTGGAGTTAGGGGTTCTAAGGTAAAAAAGAGTTAGATTCGACAGTTTCCAAGTGATTTTTCACCATCTTTTGAGTCTGAACCTTTATATTATGTGTCTGGTTAAGTACTTGGCTGGAATGGGACACAGATGGGCTGTCTTTGAGATCTGAATTTTACCTTTATTTTGCTTTTCTGAATCATGTTTTCAGGTAGATTCTAAAATGCCTCAGTGTGATCAACTTAAGCCAGTACCAATGCCTCTTCCGTCAACAGATTCTTCAAATGACTGTAAGTTACTTAACAACCTTCTTTCCAGACTCTTGTTTTCTTGTTGGAATTCAGTTTTGCTAGATCTTTCCCTCTTCAATGTATGGATAAGCGTGTATGTGTGTCCGTATAGAACTCTATTAGATAAATAGCCTCCCTTGTTCTATACTGCCAGCTTTGCAGGCAGGGCTACCATTACCCAGCCAAAATAAATTGTTTCCTTGGCAACAGGAGCCATGTAAAATCTCACAAAACACTTCGTTTGTTTTCTACTCTGATTTCATTCTGCTAAAAGCTGGAAAACTGGTTATCTGCTTCAATGTCTGACTTAAAATAGGTGAATTATGGTGAAGGCATATAGTTGTATCTCAAGACCCATGGTAGACAAAAAACCTGACAAGCACTCAAAAGTGTTTGACCCTTTTCTAGTTATTGGGATTAGCATTTTACCAACAGAGTATATATTTTCATCACACCTCTCAGGGAAATCTTTGGCAGTCAGTGACACTATTTAAACTTGAAAAATCCAGCTAGGTATAGTAGAACTTTCACAGTGTGAAATGACAATGCATTACTGACATTACAGCTCTGCTGTCACCCTTAGGCTTTCTCGTCATCCAGAATTCATAATTCATAAAACATAGTAATATAAAAGGGCAATGTGCCTGAGTGCTTGGGAAAATTACTGTCAACTTCTAGTTTATAAATTTTTAAAATTATACATTTTCTTGATTGGTTTGACTCTTACAAAAAAATGAGTGTGGTTTTTTTTTTTTTTTTTCATTTTCCTTCCTTCCCTCTTTTAAACCCCCTACTAATCTGCAGTTGGGTTATGTCTAATAAAATTAAGGTCTCGCATACACTGTGCCATTATTGCCAGTCTCTGTGGTACTATTTCTTGGCTACTCCTGTACCTCAACCTCTGTTCTAATTATTGTCCTCTATTGTAAAGTATTCCTATTAACAAGTTTGGGTATGAAAAGTAGTTCTATTAAGACAGCAAAGTGTATTGCTAAATACATTTCTGAGAAATTAGCATTTCTCATGTGATGTACATGTTACCTAAAGCTCTTAATATAGTTATTGGTATTTGTTCTCAGAAGCATCTTGCTTCAGTAAAGAAATATAGTTCAATCTTTTATATATGCTGGATAAAAGCCAGAATAATTATGTTTTGTGGATTTTCTGCAGGCATCATCATTATTATTTATTATTTCTTCAGTCATGCCCACCATTTTGCTAAATGTGCTTTACTTATTACTGTGAGAGAAAAGGATGAAATATGTCATACATTTCATTCTAAGTTTGGCAGACATAAGATATTCCTTAAACAAAAAAGACGTTTTGCTGACACAATCAATATATTTTGCTTATTCTGATTTCAGTTCCAGTCATAATCTCACAGCTTTATAGTCAAGCACCTTCTGTTCACAAGCAGCTAGCTCTTGATAACTGATGTAGTCATGAAAGCACTAGTTTCCCTATCAGCAAGTGGGGTACCACTGTTTAGAGGATTGATCTGTATGACCTGGTAATTGAAGGGGTGGAGGGAAGGGGGATGGGAGTGGGTGTCAGATCTTAACTTTCAGAAATGGGTTGATCCCCTGTTCATAGGCCTGAACCCAAATCCTATTGATTTCCTGTAAAAAAAGTCAGATTCCCGGACTTTGATGTTATGAATGCTGTCCACAAGACTTTTAGGGTGGAGTTGGTGACAAGTAATGGCTAAACTCTTGGGTCTCTATGGTTTTACACAATCAATTTAGAATCTCATTTTGACTACTGCAGAATATGAACACCTAAAACAGCATTTTGCTCATGACCATTATGTTGACAAGTTGTGTTTCATTCTACCTGATGAAGTCAGTCTGAATTGCAAAGTGTTAGAGAAGTACTTGCAGAAGGTAGCTAAAGACATTTTTATATGGGTGATATTTCAGCACTATCAGATAGTGTTGTCCTCTAAAAATTTTTTCAAGCCTCATCCCTGTGATGGCATGAATCTCTTACACTACTTGAGCCAAAAGCATCATAGCTACAATAAGATTACAGATAAAATGTTTTAAAGAGTTCATGTTATTACGTTGATATTCAATTAGGCCATTGTAACTCTTGGAGATCATCATTAAGCCATAAGGCTCTTCATACTGAAACAGGCAAAATTAAAACTCTTTGGTCTATGTCCAGGTTTACAAAATTTCAGTGAAGTTCTGGGCAAAACATTCATACAGAAACCTACAGTGAACTTTTTTTCTGAGCAATTCTAGCCCAAGTTCTAAGCAATTCTAAGCAATTCTGAGCAATTCTAAGCCCTATTAGTATGTTTGTCCATCTTTCTTATTTTTTGGAGATCTTTCATCTTGTCCTCCACGGGTCAAAGCAATAAAGTAGAAGTGTAGACCTCACATAGAAAGAGCAATGATGTCCTTCTCTAGAATAAAGCTCGAAATGGAATGTAGCTCCAAGAATATGGTTATGAATATGGATACTTATGTAGACAGTGCTTGAAATCCAGATGTTTGATGGACATGGTCATGTTCCACGTAGTCAATGAGAAGTAGACTCGATTTCTCTTCCAAGCTGAGTGATCTTGTGGGGCTTTTTGCAAGTTTCCTAGGTTGTCACGGGAGACAAATGCAAGAGAATAGTTTATGAACTCACAAAGGCAGGGGCTTATAAAATCAGACTCTTAGGTCATGTAAAATGATGAAAAATACATCTTCTACACATTACTTTGGAGTTTAGTTTCCCAAGTCATGGATAGCAGGATAAATTTTCAGGTAATTAGAAGTAAGTATCAAGAAGAAAATGAGATGGAAAAGTGAGTGAAATTGATAACAGAATTTAAAAAGGGAGGTTGAACTTCTGTTGAAAAGGTGTTCAGAGATATAAATGTGCAAAATTGGACTAAGAGTCACCAATGACTGTATGTCCATCTTTCCAAGAGAGAGTTACAGTATTTAATAGTACTCATATAACAAAACAAACTAAACAAAGAAATGGCATTACTGTCTTTCCCCTACTCTTTTTCTGGTTTCCATTTTCTTCACAAGGGCCATGAATGTTTTCTAGAAAGATAATGTAAAAGTGCTCTTTTGAACTTCACTGGGTCTTGACTCTTATATTAATATAATTCTGTTTGTAGAACTAATAAATTACATTTTATTAGCCTTTATTTTGGGGTATATCCTGAGTGACATGTTTATTCTGCTACAATGATAGATACCATTTTAGCACAGAGATGGTGAAAACTGGGAATGTAGGTGTGTGCTTCATTATATCCCGTCATGGACAAGTTTAGGCCTTCTGTGCCAAGAAGCATTCCTGAGTCTCTCTGTAGAAAGAACCAGAGAAAGAATAGCTTCTCAAAGGATGATTTAGAGCACCTAATTTAGATCGCCTTCTGGCACACTCTCTCTATAAAGTTTCTTTTCACTGAGTATCTGAAAACGTTTGGAGACTATCCTTGTAATTTCAGGTATATGAGTTGGTTTACATAAGTCTAGATGGAGAATGGGCTGGGTGGTGTTCCCTGTTTTGACCTGTGAACGGCATTTGACCAAGAAAATTTACAATACGGTTCTTCTAGACTGCTTTTTACTTGGTATCCTGAAAGTCTTTGTCCCTAGATAAGCTTTTCACCTAACAGCTGAACTGATAGCAATTGGAATACATTAATATACACAAGGCTACAACGGTATCCCAGATCTGGGGCTTGTATGACTTTTTTTTTAATATGACAATGCAGTTCATCAGTAAAATTAAAGATAAAATAATGAAAATCATTTTCATTTGTGATTTTTGTATCATCTCTACATAACTATAAATGGGAAAATAAAAGCTCCAGCCAAGTTCAAAATTCTAAGTTACAAGAAATTAGAAGGAAATATGTGGATAAAAAACAGAATAAATGAGAAGGTGTATTTTCTGCAAAAATACAGAGAGATTCAAAATATAACCTTTATCCAATTTGGTATCCTTCATAGATGGTACATTTCCTATCATGCCTTACAGAAGTTGCTGTATTTTTTCTGAGTTAAAGTAGGAGCCTTGTTGGAATATTGTTTTCAAGGAATGAATCACTTGATGCTTTTCTTTCAAAGCACATGTTTTTAGTCAGCTATGCTGATACCTTCAGCAGCACTTGACATATGCTCAGAGAAGATACTTGGTGACAGGGAAGTCTGGCTCTGAGTATCGGAAACAGACACAACTGCATTCTCATTTACCAAAAAATGTACCTTGCAGTTTACACTCTGCTATCTTGCAATAATTCTGTTATGACAGAAACACAACTCTCTGTAGATACTTCCTTACCCTCTGGAAATGTCAAGATCTTCATTACTTTCTTTTTCTACTGTTTTCTTCCCCCCCTTCCTTTTTTAGCATCAGAATGTAATCACAGATGCAATACTTTATGAATCTCGTAATTTATTAGATTAAAATCTGTCATCACTATGCCCAAACATCCAATTGCAGAATAAATTCTCTTTGTTATCTGTTTTTATTAGTCTCGCTATCAGGCTTTTATTTGCTATGACAGAAATTACATTATTTAAAGAAAATATTTCATACTTTCAAAAGGTGTATAAAAGAGCTACACAGAATGATGTAAAGTATGTTCTCAGAAGATCAGAAAGGGTCAGTCAGTGTTGATAGAAATTTATGGTGATGCTAAAACTTTTCTATCTAATGTTAATATGGACCTCTCTGACTAACATAAAGCATTGAGTAGGAAAAAAGGTCATCTGTTATTTCTTAGCTAATGCAAGAATCGTAGTATCACCGCTGGCTTGTTGTAAGAAGAGATTGTATAGTTTATTATGATTATACAATTAATGCTTTCTACGAAGGGTACTTTGAGATATAGAAATTAGGAACCAAATTGTATTGTGAGATGGCTTTCAATAGGTAGAGCTGTAAATAAAGAACAAGTGACTGATTCTATTAGGTATGTTAACCATATTGATCTGTATTATCTACCTATATTGATTCTTGAATGCAATGACTTTCCTGGTGCAGACTCCAAATATGGGAGAAACCGGTGAACAATCTAGACTTCAGGACAACATCCAAGAGAGAAAAATAATTTCTGAGCAGCGGTCTCTCAGTGATATAGAGAGAAAGACATGAAAAGATGAACCTATCCAGCTAGAAGAATGGCCTGCATCAGAAATAGTGTGGCCAGCAAGACTAGGGAAGTGGTTGTCCCTGTGTACTTGGCACTGCTGAGACCACACCTCAGTGTGGGCCCCTCACTGCAAGAAGGACATTGAGTTGCTTGAGTGTTTGCAGAGAAGAGCAATGAAGCTGCTGAAGGGACTGGACAACAAGACATATGAGGAGTGGCTGAAGGAACTGGGGCTGTTTAGTCTGGAGAAAAGGAGGCTGAGGGGAGACCACCTTGCTCTCTACAACTGCCTGAAAGGAGGTTGCAGCAAGGAGTATCAGTCGCTTTTCTCAGGTGGCAAGTGATAGGATGTGAGGAAACGGCCTCAAGTTGTTCCAGGGAGGTTTTAGATTGAGTATTGGAAAGAATTTCTTCATAGAGAGAGCGGTTAGGCATTGGAACAGGCTGCCCAGTGAGGCGGTGGAATCATTATCCCTGGAGGTATTTAAGAGACGTGTGAATGCAGTGCTTAGGGATGTGGTTTAGTGGTGGACTTGTAGTGTTAGGTGATGGTTGGACTTGATTATCTTAAGGGTCTTTTCCAACCTAAATGACTCTATGGTTCTGTGATTCTGTTTGTATCAGCTGCAGCTTTGGCAGCCTTTGTGGTAATCTACTCTATTCAGGAAAATAATAAAAAATGTCCACCTCAAAATGCACTCAAAAATTCACCTTCAATGCTAAATGTTTTGGCAGTTGAGAACCCTGAGCAGTTACCAGCCACCAGATTGAAATCCATGGAGGCTGGGAGCAGGTGAGTATCAGAGCACTGTCCTTTGATACAGAGCTCAAGCCTAAGCTACTCCATTGGAGTCACATCTGTTGTTTTTGTGCAATAGGCACCATGATCTGTGTTTTCTTAAAGTTTCTGTATGAAGTTCATCTCAAAGGAAAACAAACTTACAGGAGGTCTTAGGAATTACATGAAAAATACAAAGGGCTTGAGAAAGCTTCCCCCCCCCCCCCCCTCCCCCCCCGCCTCCACACACACACTGCAGCTTTGAGGTCTTTTCATTAAAATGCTGTAGCCTAACCCAAAGTCGGTGATGCTTTTATTGTAAGCACACTTTTCCACAGTACCTTTTTGGGAATGGTTCCTTAATTAGCAGAAAGGAAAACAAGGCTGGGTTTGTAAGAAGACACAAAGGAAAACAAGGCTGGGTTTGTAAGAAGACACATAGTAAATCAGTGCTCCTTTGAATTGGTAGGTGCTTTTTTTTTTTTTTTTTTACTTTTTCTCTTTTGTTCTATCTGAAGAAGTAAGATTTTTTTTTTTTTTTTTTCTGGGAGTGGTATAAGATTGATATAATTGGTGCTAATCTAGAGTAGGCTAGAAATCTTGAGTGTGAAGAAATGCATAACTGAGTAGCAATAACAGTTGTGGTAGCTTATTAAAAATACTAGGGTACAGTGTTTTTGCTTTTCTTCTTATTGATAACAGTCTCTGTTACTACTTTTACTTACTATCTTTGTCTGAAGTACCTTTGAGAGCCTTCCTATGTTGAATGTGTTTATAGATTTGACATTTATGAGAAGTTCCATAAAAATCACTGTTACTTTTGCCATTGTTAACCAAAAGGAGACACTAGTTCTGAAAATAATGTCAGGAGCTGCCTGTTGGGAAATAATCTTAAATTATGATAATTTCTCTGTATAGAAACTGAGATGAAAGTGACTGTCCTGCTACACAATCTTATATTCTGTCACTGAAAATATTCTTTGTGATCCACAAGGCATAATTAATAAGTATTTTGCCACTAGACATGACCAACATACTAAGTGTAAGTTTGTAATTCCATTGTGTTGTGGTTTAACCCGGCTGGCAGCTAAACACCACACAGCCGTTCGCTCACCCTCCCCCCTCCCTCTCTGGGATGGGGGAGAGAAACGGGAAAGTGAAGCCGGTGAGTTGAGATAAAGACCGTTTATTAAGACAGGAAAATAATAATAACAATAATAATAATAATAGTGATAATGGTAATAGTATTAACAATAATAATGTGTAAGAAAACAAGTGATGCACAATGCAATTGCTCACCACCCGCTGACCGATGCCCAGCCTATTCCCCAGCAGCCGGCCCCCCCACCCCGGCCAGCCACCCCTATATATTGTTTAGCATGATGTCAGATGGTATGGAATACCCCTTTGGCCAGTTTGGGTCAGCTGTCCTGGGTCTGTCCCCTCCCAGCTCCTGCTGCACCCCCAGCCTGCTCGCTGGCAGGACAGAGCAAGAAGCCGAAAAGTCCTTGGCCTGGTGTAAACACTGCTCTGCAACAATTAAAACATCAGCATGTTATCAGCGCTCTTCTCATCCTAATCCAAAACATAGCACCCTACCAGCTACTATGAGCTACTTAACTCTGTCCTAACTGGAACCAGGACACATTGCTAGCCAATCCTTGCTGATGTTTTCAATAGATCCCTGCAGTGTTTTAGTGTCGTAACCAGAAGGTACAACTGGTGTAACATGAAGCACTTAAAATACCTCTTTTATTGCATTTTAGGATCAGGAGGGGATGTTTGTGAACTCTGTTGTAGATCTGCTTATCCTACGACCCTTACCAAGTGGTAGAACTGGAAAAGATGACTGAGTTTTCCTGCACAGGGATTGCGTTTCTTTACATTACTTTGCTGGCTATTGATCTGTGTGTTCCCTAAGCCTTATGGCTACTGCATCGTACATGCCTACAGTGTCGAATTAATTCCAGCAATGTAACTGGTTACCTGGACAAATAACTGTGATGTATTTTCCCTTATGAAAGCCTACGTGTTTGTCTATTAAGGCAAAAAACACAGTTCTTTGTGAAACACAGAACTTAGTGAAGTTATTGTCTTAATTATCAGCTTTCAGAGCTCTTTTCATTTCTAGAACTGTCTGCCAGAATATATAATATAATGTAGTAATGGTTTCTGTAGTTTATCAGGATTAATTGGCCTATTGACAATGAGCTCATTTCTGTTTACTGCAGAAATGAAACAATTCACCCACAAGCATTCGTAGAAGTGACTTGCTTAGTTATGATTATAGCTTCCCCTCCCCCCCGGAATATCTCCACTGATTTCAGTGTTGTTACCTCAGGAATTTTGCCTGTATATTCAGTCCACCTGTCTGAAGTCTGTATAGAATTTGTAATTTTGTTTATATTTTGAAAGTGCCTGAGAGCAATAAATACTGAAACTCTGATATTCGTGTGTGTGTTTGTGCCACAGAGTAAGGAAAAAAAAAAAAGTTGTCTTTTAATCAATAGGAAATGCGTGGCTTTTTATTTTCTTTTTTCTCTCTCTCTCTAATCCTTATTACTGTCACAGAATTTACTAACTAGTGATTTGAAAATTGTGTTGCTCTGCCTCCCAAATATTCTTTGCATTCATCTTTTCCTGAGAAAAAAATAAATCCAGAGATTCTCTGGAAGGAGAACTTCCTCATAGCCTTCAGAAGACTCCTTTGCTCCTCTGGATATCAGAGTATTCTGCAAGTCTCTGTTTCCACTTAAAACAATAGCTGCCTCTCTGGGGATCAAGGGGAAAAGCAAAATAAAATTTAGAAAACATACTGTTCTGTATCTTGGCAAGGAACTTACCTAATCCAAATGTGATTTTTGGTCTGCTTATTATTAGTTCCAACACACTTATTTTTCCCTCTAAATACAAAAACCCAGCATAATTTAGGACCCCGATGTATTCTGAAATACGTGAAATATTTTTTTCCAAATGCCTACAGGTTTCAGTTCTGCAGCTCTCCATCTGTTAGGTGAATGTTTGGGTTGCTGTTTTTATTATTTTTATTTATTTTTCAAAGACGGCCCCAGCAGCTGTGCTCTCAGAAAGACCTAAACTCTCACCAAGTTCACTGTGAAACATTAAGAATTCCACAACAACTGGTATTAGCTTTATTTTATTATAATAGTTGTCTTACTTTTTGCATTGGGATTATTATTATTATTATTATTTATTGGGCTTTGAAAGGTGCTCAGTTCTTCCAATTAACCACTGGAGTTAACTGAGGCAAGAAGAAAGATCTGGGAATGCTCAGCCTGGAGAAGAGGAGTCTCGGGGCATTGCATGAATGCCCACAAATACCTGAAGGGAAGGTACAAAGAAGGCAGGGTCAGGCTCTTCTCAGTTGTGCCCAGTGACTGGGCAAGAGGCAATGGCACACTGGCACACAGGAGGTGCTGTCTGAACATCAGGAAACTTTTTCTGTGTGCAAGTGACAGAGCACTGGCACAGGATGCCAGAGAGATGGTGGAGTCTCCATCCCTGAATGCTTTCAAAACCCAAAGGGACATGGTCTTCGGCAACTGGCTGTAGGTGACCCTGCGTGAGCAGGGTGGGTTAGACCAGATGGCCACCGGAGGTCCCTGCCAATCTCGGCCATTCTGTGATTTCATCATTCTGTGAAATGTGCCTACGGTAGTCAGACAAATGGCATCGCTTCTGTTTGAGAAATTGTTGAATTTAATAGGAAAAAGGTATGTTTTTTGTTTGTTTGTTTTAATCTTAGACTTCTGGATCGCTTCAACTGCTTAGAAATAGGGTGGTGGTTTTTTTTTGTTTTTTTTTGTTCTTTGTTTGTTTTTGTGGTTTTGGTTTTACTTACTTTCTAAGGACATGCTGTTGAAGACCTGCTACTCTTAACAAGATGGCAACAGATTGTAAGAGAGAAAATACTAAAAAAAATGCACCCCCTTATTGCCCCCACCTTAAAAAAATTCCACAGCCAAAACCATAACAATTCTGGTTTCAGAGGTAAGAATTTATTCTATGAAAGTCCATGCAAACTGTTCTACCTGACCTGTAATCTATGTGGTGGACTACTCTTTAGAAAACTGGAGCCTGAAATCACAATGCTATTTTGTGCATGCATCTCAAGGGCCATCTGAAGATGGCCAAGAGAAGCACGTTTGTAGCTTCTACCTGAAATTGCACTGCTAGTATCTAGCACTATTTTAAACTGTAGTTTACTCTGGAAATCTGTAAAGCATATTAAGTTACCAAACCCTACACAGTATAGGAGTGAGTGGATTCAAACCATCGAGTGCAGCCTGAAAATCCATTATCTGGCTAATACTTCAGAACAAGCATAGTCAGGATCTGTTGAATCTATATGGGTTAAATAGATAACATGAATTTTCTTCCTTGTCAGGCCCCTTGACTTCATCTATTTTCTGCTCCCTGGTGCTCTGCTCACAGAAGAAATAGGAATTCCTGAGCCCACTTATAATACATAGAAAAATGATGGAGGAGAGGGAGCTATGTCAGACCTGCCAGCAAGAAGTAAATAAATAAATAAATAAAAATAGGGCTGCCTTGTATGTACACTTAAAATATTGTGTTACTTAAAAATAATGCCACTTGAAAAGCCTGCCTATTACTGTTTTACTGGCTGCTAACTTCACTTTGGCAAACCTTACAGCAAATAGTCACATAGTTCCATAACCTTCAGACTTCCTAGGCATAACAGAAGTTATCCCATAACCTACAGTGGAAACTGTTGTTTGAAGAACCAGCTGTACCACTCCCTCCAATATATTCTCTTTCTAAGTGAATTTTAATCGCTATGGGTTGATTTGCAGTGGGTGAGGCAGGCTTATGAGGTGATTAGTATGCCCAAACTCATTTTGAAAGGAGTTGCGCTCTCTTTTTTATCTGTCTGAAACCTTTACTTTGTAGGAGAAAAGGGTAAGTGAAAATGACTTTTTTTTTTTTTTTTAGATTATTCAAGCACAGATTGTCTGTTTGTACTTTTTTTTTTTAATGCTAAATTTCTGGCTGATTACTGTGCAAGGTTGCTGAGATGGAAGAGCTACAGAGGCAGATAAATTCTTTGCTTAATTAAAATCACAGCTAATCTCTTTGGGGAGTTGTTTTTCAAAACGTTCTAATGGTCAGCTCAAGTTTGTGGAAAGCGATACAGTGCGAGAAGTAGCAAAGCATCTTGAGAGGATAAGACTAATGACTTCTTATTTTTCCCTGACAGTGAAATAGGTGGGTATCTGAGGTGTCCCATACTCTTACAGATGAAGAGTACACCTTGCCTAACTGGAGAGTTGAGGCAATGCCAGTGGCATATCACAAGATATTTCTGGTGTTCAGCAAGTTTCAGATTAACAGTGTGAATGCTTATGTCTGTGGGGAAGACTAGGCTGAATGCAGTTACAGTGTCTCACACTTCACGAACCTTTTAACTTAAGAATGTTGCTACAGTGCTGGCAGTATCTGAAAATGAACAATGCCATCAGCACTTTATCTGTTCTTATGCGCCAGTGTTAAAATCTTGTTACAGTCTATCATCTGGTGCTGTGTGTACTCTGAAAATATTACCAAAACACTTGAGTAAGAAGGAAGTCAGCTCAAGGAGTATTGATTCTTGAGAGAAGGCAAGCAGCTTGTGTGGCAATTAAGTGATTTCAGTGGTTCGAGTCTGAACCGTGATTCAACATACTCAAAAGTTGGGAGCATTTATAAAGCTTTCTTGATTTGGGTGGTGTTGCTGGTATATACCACTGGGACACCAGCAATCTGGGAAGTGTCCCACAGAAGCAGCATGCTCAAAAAGATTGGAGAGAAAGAGAAATGGATGTGCAATAAAGCAAATGCCATAGAATCATGGAATCACAGAATGGTTTGGATTGGAAACCTTCCACCTTTCACCACACCAAATGAAGTTCAATTGTAGAATGGTTTGGGTTTGGGTTTGACCTTAAAGATCATCTAATTCCAGCCCCCCTGCCTGAGGGGCTTTCCTGTAGGCCCCCTTTAGGTACTGGAAGGCCGCTATAAGGTCTCCCTGGAGACTTCTCTTCTCCATGCTGATGAACACTCCCAACTCCCTCAGCCTGTCTTTGTAGGAGAGGTGCTCCAGCCCTCTGACCATCTTTGTGGTCCTCCTTTGGACTCACTGTAATAAGTCCAAGTCCTTCTTGTGCTGGGGGCTCCAGAGCTGAACGTAGGGCTTCAGGTGGGGTCTCACGAGAGCAGAGCAGAGGTGAAGAGTCCCCTCCCTCACACTGCTGGCCACGCTGCTTTTGGTACAGCCCAGGATACGGTTGGCTTCTTGGGCTGCAAGCGCACGCTGCTGGCTCGTGTTGAGCTTCTTGTCAACCAACACCCCCAGGTCCTACTGCTCAGGGCTGCTCTCAATCCATTCTCCATCCAGCTTGTATTTGTACTTGGGATTGCCTTTTGGGATGTCCTTTTAGTTTCAATCATTCTTAAAATCAAACAGAAGTCTTGAATTAAATTAAGTTTCTCAAAATATTGAGGAAAAATTTTCTTTGACAAGATCTTAAGTGCTGAGTAGATGTGTTACTTTAACTGAACGCCAGCCAGTAGATGTTCTGTATTTTTCTGGCAGATCTTGATGATTCTGTAGGACTGGACACTGTATTTTTAGCTATGATGAAAAGAAGAGTGAGCGGCAATTTCCTGACCCTCATCAGATTCCTTCTTCAGTTGTTTTGGAAGACTGATTAATTTCAAAGCATTCAAATGAAAGCAGGATAACATTTTAAAGTTAATCAAGACCTGCTTTTCTGCAGCTGTGAAAGCCAACAAATATCTGTTCAGTAGAGTTGTAAGTAAAGGTGGTACATAATCAAATGAAGCTAGCAACTGTATGTATGTCTTCTTCCAGGTCTCTCAGTTTACCTCTCTTTTAATGCGGAGGTTTTCCTTCTTTCTCCACACAGACACAGGCATATACACCAGGACTGTATCATATCTAACTTCTCCATACAGAACAGGTGAAATCTGCAGAAACATCCTTAATCATCTTTTCTTTCCTCCCAGTTTCCCCTCTGACTCACTCATGAAAGCTTCTCTCTCTGTTGTCTGTTCAGTTTGGAGTTTTTTGAGAGGAGCCAGAGCACAGCCAGTCTTCGGTAACCTGAGTGCAGTAAGTGTAAAAGTGATGCTTTTAAAAGCACAGACTGCAGAGGATGAGGATTTGGAAACATAACTTCCAATCACAGTTGGTGAAGCTTCTGTTTCTAAATCACATCAGCATATTTAATTTCTTTACTAGTGGTAGTTCACTAGTACTGTGTGAAAGTTCCTTTATGAGAGGACTGAATCTCAGTATTTAAAGATGTCTCAGTCAGAGACACTCAGAAACAAGAACTGTATCAAGGGATTTCTGTAGTAAATGAACAGCTAGTACCAAAAAGTCAAAGTGCAAATTAGTGGGAGGATTATTTTCAATAATCAATGGGTTTAGGGGCTGGCATCTCCAGCAGTGTGTTAGGACAGACCTTGCTGTACAATAGAATAACTAAGCGGTAGTAAAGCTTCAGGTGCAAATGCCTGGAGTTTTGTATCTTCTACTTGCATGAATCCTATACAGTGGAATGTCTTAAGGAGCTGACAGTGCCTTATTTAAGTAAATTTTCCATCAACAGAGAGAGGATTTTATTTTTTTTTATTTTTTTATTTTTAACTCAGCCTCCACAATGACAATTAAATAAATGATCTACTTTATTTCACAAATTAACTAATGTGGCAACAGCTTCCATGAATTGCTAGATGCTGCAGCATGTGCAGATCAGTGCTGGATTCAGAGTCCAATAACACTTGCCTCCCACTCCGAGCTGAGATAGCTGCACTACTAAACATGTTTGCTGTTGTACCTGCAATGCATAGTTCTTCCAGGCTTTCAGTGGGGTACCAGCTTGATATAAAATCCTTCGCATTCAGTGTATGCCAGCCCTCATTTCAGCAAAGTAGAACAACAGCAATAGAAAAGGCTCGGTGTCACTCCATAACTTAAATTAACTGGCAACTTAACTAGGATGTGGGACATGTGGCTTGATGTGGCCGGTCTGTCTCATTCACTGCAAAAAGGTAACATAGGATTTTCTGAAGTCCAGATAAATACTGTTCTACTTGTTTAGCAAGCTGACTTTTTTTTTTTTTAAGCTCAGAAGTGTCTGCTTTATTTGAAATTTTCCTTTGTCCTTATGCATTTGTGAAAATTCACAAGTAGATTTTTTTCCGTGCCTTCTCCTTACACAATTCTGTTATAAAAAGTTAAGCTAGAGCAAAAACATATTTTGTCATAAACACTCAGTTTAATACTTCTGAAAAGAACCTGAATTGGGCAAAATACTCACTCTGAAGCCTATGAGCTGTTAGTATATAGCAATGATCGTGGGAGGCAAGAAATGGGAGCAGAAATACTGGTTGTCCCATCGTTTGGTGTCCCGAACGTTTTAGTTAACTCTTCAGTAAGTGTACAAGTCACTCCTTGATAAAGTTACTAGTTATATATTTGCTTAATAACCAGAATTTGTGTAGAGTTCCAGCAGAATGTAAAAAGCAGCTTTCATAATATTTTCTAGACAATCTGTTTCCTTGTTTGGCAAGACAATGTTAACAATACCCTTCTTGTAAAAGGATTAGGTGGTTTAACTTAGTGACAGAAAATCCAATTCCAACTCAAAAAACCTAGATACAAATATCTAAATTAAGCTTATAAATTTGGGAAAACCAGCACTCTGCTTAGTTTTAGCAAAATCAGACATGTCACTGTTTCTCCCTGTAGTTTGTCAGTGAGGAGAGCTGATGGAATCTGAAAACAGTCCAAAGAACATACAGGCTGGAAAATGTTTTCTAACGACAAACTTTTGGCATCTGAGTCCAATTCTTTCTGAGCTCTTTTTCATTGGATCTATGTTTCCATCTCCCATCTGCAGATGAGGCCTGAGCACTCATCTGCAATCCAGAATGTTTTGCTGAGAGCAGGTACCTAAAAAGCCAAAGGGAATTGATGGAAAATAGAAGAAAATTGCTACCCCTGCTTCTTTCTGCTCTGTCTCCAGCATAAATTTACCATCCTTTCAAATGTCTAGAGTGCAATTTATTGGACTATTGTAATTTCTGTATGGTAGATCTCTACAGTATGAGCTAGTCACTATAAAGTTTCTTCGTAGTTACTGGAATTGCTATCAGTGGAGTTTAGGACGTGATTCTTGACATCCAAAAGCAGGAAATTAAACAAATTAAGCCCTAAAAAAATATTTATTTTGCTCCACTGACAAGGAAAGGAAACTAAACTCTTACCTCAGATGTGGATGCCTACAACACTGGCATTAACATTTAGTGAAATGAATACCACCCCTCAAGGCCATGAAGATGATCAAGAAGTTTAGGAAATCTTGCAGTCAGTGAAACACCTGAAGAGGCCTGGGTTTGGCCAAAGCTCTTTGCCTGGTACTTAGCTTAACCAGTGATTACTCAATGTGTGAGCAACTTACTTGAAAAGAGGAAGTTTGCAAAAATATTCCCTGGGTTTTCACCCTCAAGTGGGTGGTAAAAACAAGCAGACAGTAAACATTCAAGAATCCTAAAACCTGGCTTTACTCCTTCTTTTCCAGTAATGAATTTAGTCACATACTTCTTTTCCAAAATTATTCACTAGCTTTTTACACCCAAAACCTTAATTTATAAGGCATATTTCCCTATGTTAGATAAACCTAAATGTTAAATTCCTACTTCTGTTTTCAACATGGTGGTGTTTTTAAGCTTCTCTCACGTAAGTAAAATAGATGCATTTATATGCCATATGTCCTCTTTCCCATTAAGTTATAAATGTGGTATGACCAAAGAAGAAATAGGAAATGACTTAAGTCCTAACATGTGCTACCTAAATAATTTTAAATGTTGCACAGCCACAAGGAATTGTTTGACTCAGTGTTGCAAGACCTCAGTGCCAGATTTTGTTTGCAGTGTGGGGAAGTTAGGGAGCTATGCCAGAACTCAGTTGTGTTGTATTTGCTAAAACGACTTCATCAGTATGTGTATCTCCTCCACAAAATCCTCAGATTGCAGCTCTGGTGCTTATGTCATGTCTGATTATTTATTTTGTAAGTAAACAAAGAAGAAGAAAGGCATGTCACTAATAAAAGGCTTAATGTTCACCTCTAAGAAAGAGTGTGGCGCCAAGCACTGACAAGGCTCCACGTGACCCTTCAACTTCTGCCTTTATTCCTGGTTCACAGAAGACCAACAGTGATCAAAAGGTGTTTCTGTCCAGTGTCAACGTGATGACTGGACTTGTACATGTCAGGATATTTTGCAGTCGCTGACATCAGGGTCAAACTTCACAAAGTCACCTGAATAGTCTAAAGATGGGGGAGACATAAGGCTATTCTACTGTTGCTTTTTTTGAGTGGAAGGAGGGTTTGTTGAGGAAAACACAGCTGTTTAGACAATGAATTCAATGCTTCCTGCCAGAGTCAGTACCTCATATGAAGAAAGTAATGAATGCTAAGTAAATGCTGTTGAAGGATTTGATAATCTCAGCAAATCCAACCAGTAGAGACTTTTTGCCACCATGTAAAGTATAGTGTTAACTGTTATTTGTAACAGTATTCATCTCTTTACTGATACGTGTGTGATTCATTGGTTTCTACCTGACTGAGTATTACACGCTAGGGGCAGCTGAGTAAGCACGGAAGAGATGGACTCTGAAATCCCATTTACGATTACAGCCCTTTGGCAGTGTGATGTTTTAGTGAAGAGACTGAAAATATGAAACTGTATGCAGATACGTTACGCTGAATGTATATGCTTGACTTTTATGGCCTTGTCCTGTAAGACCTTCACAGTACTTCACTTCATCAGGATGATTAAGGAAGAAAAAAAAAAACAACAACCCATACACACACACACACACACACACACACATTTACCATAAAATTCTTAATGAGATATAAATAATCTCAGCTCAAGATACTATAAAGGACTACTTAGCATTTTGCTTATGATTTTACATAATTCATCTAAATATAGTTAATTGCAGAGCAGATTTATTTTTGTTGTGTGTGACATTTTCAGACAGTAGCTTGATCACTTTGTTTCATAATGATATCCCACATATCTATTTTGGTGTATCTGTAGAACTTGAAGCAAGTACCTTTTCTATTCTTACATTTCAAAGCTTCTGGTATCTCTTCTATTTATGGCTATATGATGATAGTGCATGTGTATGTATGTATATATAGAGAGAATATATGTATATGTATAACATGATTGGGTCAGTACTCATGTCAAACTATATTTGAGGGCTAATAATGTCAGTATTAAGGTGGGCTGATCTTTCAGTTTTGCAAGCAGTCTTTTTCTAGCCTCATTCTCTTATGGCTTTCCATTCAAATCTGAAGTCACTGAAGCATATGAGCATGTGCTTAAATATAATTGTGCATCTAAGTCCATTCTTACTGATCAAATCCCTTAAGGCTATACTCAAAGTTAACCAGTTATGTTACTGAATTGACCCCCTTTGCAGCAGATTATGAGAAATTTGTACTTCCTGAGAGTCCCTCTCCTAGAGACAGATCCACTTAGTAAGAAGAAATGCTCTGATTGAAAGGATAGAGTCAGGGTGTGTCACTAACTTATTTTTAAGGCCAAAAGAAACCACTGTGATTATTTTCCTCCTGCTTGAGTTTTTGTTGAACATTTATTGGATAAAATTCAAAAGAGAACATCTATATAACTTGTTGCAGAACTGAATCAAAGGGCATATTCAGTTAATACAAAAAATAATGGATGCTGGGTGTTTTTTGGGAGATCATCCTGTGAATTGGTGTTACTCAGGGGACATACTAAAGTATATTATATCTTTGTTTAGTGAGGAGGTATATCTCTTAATTTATTACCTTCAAATATCAATATTAAAGTTCTTCAGTGTGATTTCTTAAAAGTATGAGGTGTGTGTAATAATGCCATCATTCACATCCCCATTTTTTCATTCCAGATGAACCATTTGAGCCCACTAACTGATTTCAAGCAAATTTGGAAGAAAGCTGCAAGTCACAAAAATGTCATTTTCACAGATACTTTGACAATAAGCATCTAAAGCAAAGAGAGATTCAGTTAATGTCCCACTGGCAGAAATCCTGGAGGACTCTGGTTCTTACTAGTCATCAGGACATCTATAGAGGGGTTCAGCAATTAAGCAGCAATTACCTCCAGTAATTTCTGCCGTTCTTGAAATGTATTTCTTCGTGGCACCAGTGCTGTTTCTGCTGTGTGTCTGGGACTCTTACAAAATAAACTATTTCAAATTGACTTCAAAATTACAGATGGAGTGTTGGACCATACCATACAAAGTGCCAAGCCCATCACTCCTATTAACCGTTCCTTGTTGAACCCCATCTCTCATTTATTCTTACATTATGGTTTCTACTCTGAGGGAACCATCTTTCTATCACAGGCATAGTAAGCATAGAATCATAGAATATCCCGAGTTGGAAGGGACCCATAAGGATCATCAAGTCCAACTCCTGGCACTGCACAGGTCTGCTCAAAATTTCAGACCATGCGACTAAGTGCACAGTCCAATCGCTTCTTAAATTCAGACAGGCTTGGTGCAGTGACTACTTCACTGAGGAGCCTGCTCCAGTGTGCAACAACCCTCTTGGTGAAGAACCTCTTCCTGATGTCCACCCTAAACCTCCTCTGCCTCAGCTTCACACCATTCCCGTGGGTCCTATCACTGGTGATTAAGGAGAATAGGTCACCTGCCTCTCCACTCCCCCCTCGCGAGGAAGCTGTAGACTGCGATGAGATTTCCCCCTCAGCCTCCTCTTCTCCAGGCTGAACAGGCCAAGTGACCTCAGCCACTCCTCATACGTCTTCCCCTCTAGGCCCTTCACCATCTTCGTCGCCCTCCTCTGGACACTCTCCAACAGTTTAATGTCCTTTTTGTACTGTGGTGCCCAGAACTGCACACAGTAGGTGTGGCCACACCAGCGCAGAGTAGAGCGGGACAATCATTTCCCTCAACAGACTAGCAATGCCGTGCCTGATGCATCCCAGGATACGGTTGGCCCTCCTGGCTGCCAGGGCACACTGCTGGCTCATATTCAACTTGCTGTCAACCACAAACCCCAGATCCCTCTCTGTGGGGCTGCTCTCCAGTGTCTCATCGCCCAGTCTGTACGTAAAGCCAGGGTTGCCCCATCCCAAGTGCAGGACCCGGCACTTGCTTTTGTTAAACTTCATGCGGTTGGTGATCGACCAGCTCTCCAATCTGTCCAGATCTCTCTGCAAGGCCTTTCCACCCTCATCCGAGTCCACAACTCCTCCAAGTTTGGTGTCGTCAGCAAATTTGCTCAAAACACCTTCTAGTCCTACATCCAAATCATTTATAAAAACATTGAAGAGGACTGGCCCTAAAATGGAGCCTTGAGGGACCCCACTAGTGACCATCCGCGAGCCAGATGTGGCCCCATTTACCACAACCCTTTGAGCCCTGCCCGTCAGACAATTGCTCACCCATCGTATGATGGTTTTGTTTAGCTGTATGCTGGACATTTTGTCCAATAGGATGCTATGGGAAACCATGTGAAAAGCTTTGCTGAAATCCAAAAAGATCACATCAGCTGGTTTCCCTTGGTCGACTAGATGGGTGATTTTATCATAAAAGGAAATCAAATTTGTTAGGCAGGACCTACCCCTCATGAACCCATGTTGGCTGGGACCAATGACTGCATTTTCCCCTAGGTGCGCTTCAGTAACTTCAAGGATCATCCTCTCCATAATTTTACCAGGCTCTGACATGAGACTGACAGGCCTGTAATTGCTAGGGTCTTCTTTCTTACCCTTCTTGAAAATTGGCACAACATTTGCCAGCTTCCAGTCCAATGGGACCTCTCCAGATTCCCAAGATCATTGAAAAATAATTGAGAGAGGTCCCGTGATGACGTCAGCCAGCTCTTTAAGCACCCTGGGATGAATTCTATCCGGACCCATGGACTTGTATGGATCCAGATGGAGCAGCAAATCCCGCACATGTTCAGGGTTGGTTGGGAGTTTATCATTCCCACCATCACAGTTCACCAGCTCAGGGCACCCTGGGTCCCGAAGCCCATCATCAGTGTTGAAGACAGAGGCGAAGGAAGGCGTTAAACGTCTCTGCTTTGCCTATGTCATTGTCTGTGAGGAGACCCTCCCCATCTAGTAGCAGACCTATGTTTTCTTTGGTTCTCCTTTTTCTGTTCACATATCTGAAAAATCCTTTTTTTATTGTCTCCCACAGACCTGGCCAGCTTCAACTCTAATTGGGCTTTGGCCACACGAATTTTCTCCCTACATACACGAACAGCATCCCTGTACTCCTTCCTTGTCGCCTGACCCTCCTTCCAGCAGCCGTACACTTTCTTTTTTCGCCTAAGCTCCAGCAGAAGTTCCCTGGTCAGCCAGGCCGGCCTTCTGCCCCGCTTGCCTGACTTCCGATATTTTGGAATCGCCTGATCTTGTTCTTTTAGGAGGCAGTGCTTAAAGATTGACCAGCACTGATGGACGCCAATGCCTTCAAAAGCAGTTTCCCAGGGGACCTTGCTGACTAGTTCCCTGAGCAGCCTGAAGTCTGCTTTTCCCATATCAAGGGCTGAAGTTTTGGTGACAGTTTTCCTCCTGTCACCATAAATTTTAAACTCAACCACTTCATAGTCACTATGGCCGAGATGGCCGCCAATTGCCACGTCTCCCACAGGACCCTCTCTGTTCTCCAGCAACAGATCTAGGAGGGCACCTTTCCTAGTTGGCTCTCTTAGCACCTGCACCAAGAAGTTATCATCTAGGTGCTTTAGGAACCTCCTGGACTTGCTCGTGTCAGCCGTGTGGTGATCCCAGTTGACGTCTGGCATGAATCTATATCTCCTCTAGACACTTCTTCAATACAGAAAGCATAAATCATTTTTGGGTGGCTATAAGTGCACAGCTATTAGTCTAAAAACAGAAACCTATTAGAGCTTCATTAAAAATTTCAAGTCAAATATTCTATTGGAAGGGTACGCTACAATAAAATCATGTTAATTCCCTTTCTATGGCATCATTGCTCTCAAAGGTTATGTCTGCTGTCTTGTTCATGCCGGTTCTGCTCTGTTATGTGATTATAAAAATAATGTGGTTTTGGTCAATGACTGTGCAGTGTGAAAAATTAGAAATGCATCTGAGAGCAGTGACAAGAATCAAACAGAAATCTTTCTTGCTCCTATGATCTACAGTTTATACTACGTATAAATGTACAAAAACAGCACACAGCAATTACGACAAAAGACACTAATTTGGTAGTGAGAACTTTGACTCCTAAGGATTAGGGAAGGAGAAATGGGCAGAGGGTGGGGGGACAACAGTTCCAGAACTACAGTTCCAGTCAAACTAAAATGTCTCATTTTTCCCCACAGGGAATGTCAGCCAAGCCATCCTTATGCTATTTTCATCTTCCTTCTTACATGCCCTATATGTTTCACTGGGCAAGAGTTGCCATGTGTTATGGCTTGTTTGGCGGTGTCCCTGTGCTGACTGGCCAGCTGGCAGCCAATTCACAGAACGACTTTCCAAAGTGTCCGGGCTCATGCACTGGAGTCTACTTGCCTTCTCCAGCCTGCAAAGTTAATTTAGGCCTCTCCTTTTCACTCTGCTGCCAGTTTTCTTAAACAGGGTAGGGACTTAGTGGTCTGAGATTCCTAGTCTGTCAAATTTTGTCTGGATTCATCAACAGGTTCAAAAGTAGCTGTCATCTGTGATAGATGAAGACAGGGCACAATCACCCAAGTTCTGTTTCCCCTGGAAACTGATCTTTGAAAAAGAACAGGTTACCTGTATTTGGTGTTTCGCTTTTTTAAACTAAATATATTTGCCAGTGCTATGATGCAATAAATATGAACAATCATGCAACCTTTAAAGTCACACATGGTTAAATTGTTCTTGCAAGGAACAGTGTGATGTTAAAGTCAAACAATGTATAGGAGTGGTTGCTGAATTTTCCAAACTGTAAATGAAACCCTTTTTAGTACTGAGGAATAATATATAACTGCATCTAAATGTGCTCCCTTTTATGTCAATAGGATATTTATCCTTTGTTTTAAATAGAGACAAAGTCTCAAATGCAGTAATTATGGAGCAGTAATTTATTTATTATTAATTATTGTTACTTACCAGTAGTTAAGATGGAATTCTGTCAGAGAACAAAAACTCATCTATCATGACATTTCTTATAAAATAATATATTTTTTCATATTTTATACTTAAAATAACATGGCATACCTTTGCATCAACGTCAAGTACAACTTAACAAGTAATACTTCACTGTTAAGCAGTTGCATATCTTCTAAAAGACTGTCATTATTTGGCAGTGGGGTAAAAGCATATGTACCTTAAAGCCTAATTAGCAGGATGGAATAGGACAACCTGTGAGTACATTGGCCCGTTCAACTTTTTATGAATTTTGTGTCTTAGACATATTGTAGAGCTCATAATAAAAGAAGTGTAATTTTAGTAATTTGAAAGATGACTAAACAGTGACCCAGAGGTGGCAGAGCTGTTCTTCTCGTAGCCATATTGGAAGCTCAACACGTGAATCTGAATAGGCGTGCTGTCGGAAGCATCATATCCTCAGCCTCACACAGGGCACCTTAGTTTCTTTACACCAAGTGTGCCTATCGCAGAGATTGCAGGTGTGACCGTATTTGTATTTGAGCAATCAGCTTATTTAGAGCACTGTTTCTAGTCATTTTCTGTCTGATAAATGCTTCAGGCTTGTGATCTCATCTCCTGACTCTAACTTGACATCCTGATCCCGTGTGCTAGCTTTTGACACTTTGCTTTCTTCCCACTCATAGTTCCTGACCTTAATCATCTGGCAGGACCATCTAATTCCTGCCTTCCTTATGCCTGTTCTAACCATTAAACTGTGTTCCCCAACATGGTATTGTGTGATTAGTCTCCAAGAAAAAAAGAAAAAGAAAAAAAAAAAAAAGGTTATTTTTTGCAGGCTAAATGGAAAATCAGAGTTTTAAAATTACTTCTGCTGTCCTCTTACAGGATACAGTTGCTCTGGGTGAAATGTAACTGAAAAATGGTCCATTTAAATAATCTATTAAGAAATATCAGAAAGATTTAAATCTAAATGTCTACATCTGTTAGTGCTGTTGAGATATTTCTTTAGCACCCGCTCAGCAGGGGGGGAAGAAGACTTACAGAATTCAGAAGTTAGTAAGAAAGGAGAAGTTTTGTTTTCATTCTGACTAAATCAGAAAATTATTTTTATTTCTTGTACAGTTTAAAGAAATGTTTGAACAAGTGGCTTCTCCAGATGAAAAATATCTCTTGGTAGTACAGATATTAGCTTTGTTCCTGTTTTTTTCACCTTTCTGAGAAAGGATTCATGCCTGAAAATATTAATAAAATAAGGCTTATCATGACTTGCTTTTGGGCCATTTGTCATTTCAATCCTTAGACCTGAGTGACAAACATATGGTGTGTGTATGGTGTGTGTAGGGTGTGTGGGTGGGTGGGGGGGGTAGGAGGGAGGGATAGGGGGCGTCTTATGCTGCCCATAAATTCTACTGCAGGTGACTACATTTATTACTGGCACTAGGGTTTTGTATTAAAATAAAGCTTTAGATTAGAAGTTGGTTATTTTTGGGGAGGGTTTTGGTTTTTTATTTGTTTGTTTAGGGACACAATATACAAAAAGTGTAACTCACCAGTGCATCCTATACATGCAAGGAGAGAATTGTTCATTCCCTTGGAAGCAACTATTTTTTTTTTTTCAGGGAGAGAAATTCCCCCAAGACATTTTACTGAATCAAGCAAGAGAACAGTAAAATACTCAGAGCAAAGAGCTGGGATCCTGACACCAAAGAAGATGATGTTGAGTGAAGTAGATAGTTAGTCAGAGAGGTCCAGAGTAAAAAATCCCTTGTATCCCAAGAGGACGAGGTAGAGAAAGCCTGAAAGGGAAGACATGCCCTGACAGTACACAGTGAGTGGGGAGACAGTTGTGTGGGAATCCTTTTGCTTCATGTTCTTTTCTCCCTAGTCAAATGGAATTTCCTTTCCTTAAAAAGTTATTCTTTTTATTTTTTTATTTTTAATAATGCATGCTTTCTGAATTTAAAAGCCTTTCTTATTTTTGGTGGGCTTACTATAAAGGAATAGGCTAGTCACTTCCAAAATACTGATGGATGCATTTTCAAACCAGCTGTTAGTAACTCATTACTTTATGCCAGCTGATACTGGAAGAGCAGGCACAGTTCCAAGTCAGGATGCAAGAGAGAAGACAAAAATGAGTCTCTTAAGCCTCATTCCTCTCTCCTTTCCCTTCGTAAGGAAGGATACCATTCAGGTTAAAACTGACCAAAACATGGAAAGCTGCAAGTGCACTACAAGTTGTAGAATACCACCAGCCTAAATACCAAGATGGTAGTGGCAGTAACCATTCAATTCCCCTGCTGCTTCCTCTGTCTTTGGAGGCACTGGGATGTCTGAATGACTGCCTCACATATGAAAGAGGAAGGAGATTAGTGACAAAAATCTTGCTGGTGGAAGTATAGAAGGTTTTGTTTGTTTGTTTGTTTGTTTGTTTTTTAATTATTCTTTTGTTCGATTTCTCTCTTGCAGGTGGTTCTGTGACAGTAAATAAGAAAGATCTGTATGGAGACTACAGAAATCTGGCCTCTTAAATCATCATTGAAAAAAAAAGAGATTTGGGAATCTAAATCTAATAGGTGTTACATAGGTCTTAAATCCCTTTTGTTTCCACTTTTTCCAAGGAATTAAGACATCTAAAGTGCTGTGAAATGTGTGCTGTGTTTTTTTTCTCCTCCAGTATGTGTTTTGTATCCCTCTCATGGGTTTCAGTGTCTAACAATTATATGTTCTTTTCAGTCCTAACTTACAGAACTTGGATTCCAGGCACTTGAGTCATCCTGGTGCTTTGTAATAATCTACCCAGTTCAGGGTGGCGGGGCAGTGTATGTGGAGGGAGTGCTAACTGCCACATGCAAGTAAAACTTGGAATTTAACATAATCATTATTTGACATAATTAGATTTTCCAGTAACCATGAATTAGCTAACAGCAGGTCATATTTAATCGAATATTTTAAAAGGAGTATACTTGAACATTTTATTGGCTAATGTCACTATATTTAAGTGTCTGTCAGTATTTTCATTAGGAACCATATTTTGGAAAATGGAGTTTAATTAAACAGTAGCTCAGCTGCTCTAAATTTTGAGAGCTGGCATGCAGGCTAGATAGAAAATATTTTACAACATAATTATGGCCCCAGAGGAACTGAAGCAAACAGACAGGACTTTCACCTAAGTTCTCAAAGTACACCTGTCAAGAGCAAAATCTAAAGAAGCTGAAGTGAACAAGGGAAGAGTTTTTTGTTTTGTTTTGTTTTCATGTAGCTTAATAGAAATTACAATGTAATCAGCTGGATGGTGAAAAGAGTTTAAAAAGCAAAAGCAAAAATTACACTGCCTTGATTTTTGAAGAGGAGGGAGAATGTATTGTAACAGGTCTTCCTCTGCTCCCCAGAAACACCAGATCTGTTAAGTAACTGCAAATATATGCAGCCAGCGCTTTATAAGCATGTGCAATCAGAGTGTAAAATTCATAAAGAAGTCAACAGGAGCAGTGGCATATAAATTTTGTTGCAAATATATCTTCAGGGATATGTGGAATTATTTAATAACCTCTTGATATAATGCTGGCACTTGCAATGGAAGAGGAGAGGGCCAATTTTAAGCATCGGAGGTTATTTTTAAGCTGTATCATCAGCCAGTGTATGCAAGGTCCAAACAAAAAGTGCTAAAAGTAGGAAAGAAGAAGCTGTTCTGTAATTGTACTGTATGGCAGTTCAACGTCCCGTCTTGGAAGTTAATTAAAAAGTCATTTACATTCCTCCATGAACAGGATTGAACTTCCAATACCAGTAAATGAGGCATGTCATCACTGCCTGGTATATTTCATACCCACCTTCAGTTCATTCAATTTCCAAAGCATATAATTCTTTCTCAAGTTTCTTCAGTGACTCTAAAAGACCAATACAGTACTGAGGACTACTGCAGCACAGATGTTCTGTCAGTGCAGATGCTAGAAGAGTGGTGAATTGGTAAGATGCACAGAGAACTAAAGGTGAATTATTTCAAGCATATGGATGAAATCTCCTGCCAGACAAGGATGTTAAGATAGATGATATGAACATGTGCGAGAAAGGTTTGTAGTAGGAAAATGTCTGAAATAGAGCCTGACTGAATTGGTATAGATCGCAGGTGTATGGTTTTGTTTTTCTGGTTTTGTTTTTAAAAGAGTGTGATAGAAATGGCAGAGGTTTAAAGAGTGTGTTTTTTGTTTGTTTGTTTTTCTTTTTAACAACAACAACAAAAAATACAGATTGTGGTCAATTGTGACAATAAAATAATAAACTTAGTTCTAGGGAGCATAGGACTGGATGCAAAATAACAATAATAATAATAAAAAACCCTCAGCAACAGTATGCATATTCTGATATGACGTGTTTAATTTTCACTTCAAATTTGTTCCAATTTTTTTTTTTTTTTGGTGGTAATTTTAACTGGTGATCTGTTCTGTCAGATTTTGTATTTCCTGGCTTTCTAGCTCTAGCGATCTGCCTGATTGGGTTGTCCATACTTCACTGAAAGATGTCTTTTTGTTGTTGTTCTTTCCCTTCCACAATCCTTTTGTCATCTCATTGACCCGAAGTTGCAGTTTCCAGCTGTGCCCAGCTGTGTAAAGATGTGTAGGAGAATTCTCTTCTTTGTTTGCTCACCAGATTCACAGCTACCCACGGTTGCTGCTAAATTTCTGAAGATTCTTCTAGTCATTCTACAAGTAGTGGCCTTGCTTTGTCCATAGTTAGCAAGAAACCTAGCTGGACAAAAGCTCTCTTCCTCAATTTCAGTCACTTCCCCTCAAAGCATAATGATACTTACTGCCAGTCAAGGCATGTTAGATCCTGGCAGGCTCCCTAGAGAATTTGCACTTCAAAGTGTCTGCAGTGGGTTATGAGAGGTGTGAATGAAGATGAGTAGAAGACATTGCAGTCCCGCCACAGTATCAAACTATAGTATTTTTTTTTTCTGTGCTATGAGTAATTTGATAGAATTGTGCAAGTACCGTCAGAGTAGACTAAATTTCTGTTTCCAGGTGATCTGAAAATATGCATATCTGATATTCCTCAATGTTCGACTGCAGCCAAAACTGGTAGATGCTAGAAAGGAAGATTTGACAAATGGTGGAGTCAAGAATAAATGAGTTCAGGGGTCCAGAGAACAGAATGGAAAAGAATTTTCTTGTGAAGAAATCAGGTAACTTAGTTGCAGCTCTGTGACTTGCTTACTAGCCAAATTTCTCTTTTTTTTTTTTCTTTTCTTATTTTTTTTTTATTTGTATGGCTCAACCAGGGAGAGTTTATGATCAAATTGAATTGTATACCGCTCACCAGTACACAGTTATTATCATTCATAACTCAGAATGGGATGTTTCCTAAGCATTCTTTTTTTTTTTTTTTTTTTTTTTTGTGACTGAACGGAAAAAGCTCTCAAGTAGGAAAAATAGGAGCAGGAAAGCATGGCTAAGCTGTAAGAATTAACATATTAAGGAATAACACTTGTAATTTTTTTCAGGAATTCAAAGAAACATCCAGCTCTTCCACCTCCCTCTCCTTTCTTCTGATGCTAAACTTCATTCCTTCACTATCCACTTTTCTTTAGTTGTGCCATGATTGGCTTTATTTGCAGGAGAATTACCTTAACACAAGTAAGATGGTTTTGCTGCTGAATGAAGGGATCCCCATAGGCACCTTTCCATAACGTGCATCATCTACCACAGTTCTTCAGCTCATTTGGACCTTCCTTAAGTTTTTGTGAATGGATCTTAGGCAGAGATTCTCTCAAGCATTGAAGGATCTAGTATGCACACTCACATGATTCCTCAGCTCTTAACTTGCTGCTACACTCTGGGCATTATTTGAAAACAAATAGCCCTGTTTCCTCTGCTTCCTAAACTAAACAGACGATAAGAAAGAAGCAGGAGTAATGATGGAAGCTCAAGGTATCAGGGGCCAACAAAGAGGACATCAATCCTCTTAAAGAGAGAAGCCTCAGTTGTTCTATTATGATTTTGAAACTAATCATAACAATTCAAGCTTAATCCCATAGTTGGTAGGGTGGGGGCCTTTGTTTATAATGTGACATTTGATTTCCTTAACAATGTCTCTGGCATTTTGCATTAAAATTTCACCTATGTGAAGTGTACTGAAATCTGTCTGACATTTATTTACTCTTTATGTTTGAAAAAAAAAAAATCCATCAGGGAACTGTTTAAAAAAAGATAGTATTGCAACAGCTTTCTCTGAAATGAATAGGATGAGATAGCTTTTAGAATTGTACCTTGTTTGCTTTTTTTTTTTTCTTCTTAAATTAGATTTTGGATCTCTTGTCAAGTAAAATAATGTAAGATTATTCCGAGAAGAGCTCTTTTTTTTTTTTTTTTTTTTTTTAAATTAGAATTCAAGAGGGAAAACCTCTAACAACTTTAAATTACACCATCCCAGGCCAGCACCCTGATCTTTAAATGAAATGCTTATAAAAATTTAAAGTGCTCTAGTAATTTTAAACCAGTGTATGCTGCAATGCCCAGAACCCTGATTGCCTCCAAATTTCACTTCCAATAAATTTAAATTGCTTTGTGCAATGCAGAGTGATTTAAAATTATTGGAGTGCTTTAAATTCCATACCGAAGTGCCTATAAAATTTGAAGTCCTCCAATAATTTTAAATCACTTCATGTTGTACTGTGATTTAAGCCTATGTGAAAACAAAGGTCCAAACATCCTATGCTTTAATTTGTAATGATAAACAACATTGGAAAAATGGCAGTTAAAGATGTATATGAAACATGCCACTTCTCAGTGAACTAACTGAAATAGAGATGTCAAATATGAGAAGGAAGCATTCAAAGACAAAAGTTAAGCTGCTTTTGTACCTCTTTACTCTGTGCTGATGCAGCCTCACCTTTGAGTCTTTTGTGCAGGTTTGGGTGCCGTAATGTAAGAAGGACATAAAACTACTACAGAGTGTCCAAGGGAGCCTTCCTTTGGAGATGAGAAGGGTCTTTCATATGAAGATGGTGAAGGGTCTGGAGGGGAAGACGTATGAGGAGCAGCTGAGGTCCCTTGGCTTGTTCAGCCCCGAGCAGAGCAGGCGGAGGGGAGGCCTCATGGCGGCCTGCAGCTCCCTCACGAGGGGAGCGGAGGGGCAGGCGCTGAGCTCTGCTCTCTGGGGACAGCGACAGGACCTGAGGGAACGGCATGGGGCTGGGACAGGGGAGGGTCAGGCTGGGTGTTAGGGAAAGGTTCTGCACCCAGAGGGTGGCTGGGCACTGGGACAGGCTCCCCAGGGCAGTGGTCACAGCACCCAGCCTGCTGGAGTTCAGGAGGCATTTGGACAACGCTCTCAGACACATGGACACATGGTCTGATTTTTGGTTGGTCCTGTGTGGAGCCAGGGGTTGGATCCAATGATCCTAGTGGGTCCCTTCTAACTCAGGACATCCTATCATTTTGTGATTCTGTTAAGATAAAAGGGTAACTTTTTTTTTTTTTTTTTTTTTTTTTTTAAGCGAGAACTACTTCCATAGCACAGGTCCTTTGGAGTGTGAGATTAGGAAAGTTTGTGAATATACATGATTGAAATTATTCACCTTTGTCACAACTGTAATTAATATAGATGACTGCTATTCAATAATCTGACATTATGCACACTACTGAGTGGGAACACACCTGAAAGATGTGTCAAGGCAACGCATCCACGTTATTTGGAATATGTTACACATGAATGAAGCCAAATTCTACTCTTAATTACACCACTGTACGTTCAGAGGTGCTTTCTTCACTTTAGGATTTGCTTTGAAAAGTACTTGGTAATCTTACAAGATAAAGTATATCTTAAAAGACGGTATCTTTACAGGATAGTTTCCTGAATTCTCTTTTGTATCTTGAGCAGGTTTTTGTCATCTAGTGAGCCAGGAAATAAGTAACAATAATAACAGTGTTAACAGTGACTCATATTAATGCTTTGGCATTTTGTATCAATTATATCTTACATGGGCAACACTTTCCAAAAACATACAGTGTTAGCTTAGCTTGGCTTCCAGGGAATTTCAAAGGGAGTTTTCTCTTTGTGGAGGTAAAGAATGTTGGTTATTTGCATGAATATTCTTTGAGGGATAAAAATCTTGTGGCATTTTTTTCTTTCTCCAATGAGAAATATAGCAAAATCAATTGAATGAAGAAAATAATCATATGAAATAGAACTAAAGTACATCTTCATGCATAAATTGAGTCAAAATGGTTATAGTTGTTTGAAGTCGTCAAAGATACTATTATTTTACGACCCATAAAGAAGTAGCTTAGTGTTTAATCTACTCCCCTGTAATAGGTTTCTTTTTTTTGTTTTGTTTTGTTTATGCACCAAATAACACACTCAAAACTAATGCAATAAATGGCATAACCTCAATTAATTCATTAGAGGAATTAACTTTTTGTTTATAGGCATAACTTCACCTAAAATTGACACAGGAATTATAATAGAGATATATCATTAGTTACTTGGGATCACACTATTAGTCTGAGGAAAAACTTAGAATCTTTTTACAAATGTGTAAAAGGAATTTTACTTAGGCAGAATGGAAACACCAACAGAAAATGGAAAATCAGCACCATTCTAGTGGAATAAGTAAACCAACTTTATTATCTCTAGAAATCCTATGGACACATCTGAGAATTATACTTGAGCCGTAACATAAATTGAGGTTAAGGGTCCAGTCACTTTTTTTTCTTGGCTAGACAGTGCTAAGAAGGCTGTCCTGCCCGTTCTCTACTTCTAGGCTGTGTGTTCCTGGTAGTGAGGTGGCAATTGTCTTTGACTGTGCCGTAGATTTAAATGACAGTAAAGCTTTGTTTCATCTCAAATGCAGTTTATTTCATTGGTTGGTGACCTCAATAATCATTCCTTCCTAGGCTAGGAGGCTGTGAATTTCTAGGATATGACTAAGCCAGACAGGTGACAAAGTACATCTTTTGGCAATGTAAGATGCATCTGACCCTGTTGTTTCTTTTACTCTTTTGTGCCTTCTGAGGTGTGCGGGTACAACATTCTGAACTAAACAGAATAACTGCTCACAGGTAAATAAGAACAGCATTTTAATTTAATTTAATTTTATTTTTTGAAGCTGTCAATGGCACTGTGAGAAATGTACAGCCTTTCTTTTGTTTCAGAGTAATTTTTTACCACTAGTAAAATTCAACTTCAGGTGAAAGGGCTACTAGCATTTGTTGTTTAACTGACTAAGAACATTTGTATTTAATGAAACAGAGAAGCAAATTTTGGATATAACGGCATTACCTAAGAGTGGATAAAGATAACTAAATACACCAAAACTTTTTTGTTTACTGTTTGTCTTTAGAATGCTGTGCGGTTACCATGAGCATCTTTTTTTTTTTTTTTTTTTAGTTCTCAGCTAAGCACCACACAGGCACTTGCTTACTGTCTCCCACAATCAGACCGGGCAAAGAATAGAAGAAGAAAACCAAGAAAACTTATGGGTTGAGATAAAGGTAGTTTGATAAGGAAAGAGGCAGAAAAGCAAAGCAAAATGATTGATGTAAAGACTGCGACTCACTACCTCTGAGCAACAGACTCAGGCAGTCTTTGAGCAATGGCTACCCACCAAGCACTTCCTCCCCCCCCCCCCCCCCCTTTTGTTGTTGTTGTCATTGTTGTTTCTTTTGCTGAGCACAGTGTTGTATGGCATAGAATATCCCTTTGGTCAGTCAGGGTCAGCCATGCAGGTTGCATCCCTTCCCAACCCACCCCCAGCCTACTTGCTGTGGGAGCAGAGTGGGGAAAAAGAGAAATCCTTGGTGCTGTGAAAGTACTGCTCAACATTAGCCAAAACACTGCTGTGTTATACACTATTTTAGTCACAGATTCAAAACAGTACCATATGGGCTGCCGGGAAGAATATTCAATCCATCCCAGCCAGATCCAGTACAGTTTTGTAAAAATATTTTCCCTTGTTCTTGCATTTCTTTTGAGCCCCTTTTGGCTATCTGAGTTAAAATGAATGATAAATCAAAATGTGCTATTTGCCCTGAAATTAAGATTTTATAGGGCTCCGTTATGTGTATGCTTAACCATTTCCTTCTGTGCTTCATAAATAAAAGCAGTGCTCTCTGTAACTCAGTCTTTCAAAGTTCTCTTTGCTGTGTTGGTAAATTAGAAAATGGTCAAAAAGTGAAGACAATGTTAGAGCTTTAAATTTTAAAGAGGTTTAAAACATATAGTATTTATGTAATGGGAAGATGGAATTGAGAAAATGTAAATTCCCAGGGTATGGCTGAAAACGGAGTTTTGAATGGGGGTCCACTTATCAAAATTATTTCTACCTGATTCTCAGCTCACATCTCAGCTGCATCTTTTTGCTGGTGCCACTGTTGAATAAGTAGCAAGTGTTGCAGGGCTAGGGAGCGAATGCCAATCTTTCGCATTTTCTCAAAAGTTTAGCTATTGCTGGCTTCTGAAATACACATTTAGTGATGTTCTTATGATAAGGGCTGGGGAAAAAGCCAGTCTTTGGACTTGTGGGAAGCCTTTACCAGCTTCCATGAGCAGGTCTGATGGAAGAAGGCAAAATGGCACTGTTGTATTTCCTCTGTGCAGGATGAAAAGCCTGGGGAATCCCATTCAGCAGCAGCTGTGTGAACCTAAAGTGCATCCATCTGAAGCTCTTGCCAAACTTCTGCCATCCTACACTGAAAGCTTCACACTGGATAGAGGAGATGATATTTAGGAAGGAGATATCTATATGTGTTAATAAGAGGGTAAGAGGAGGGAAGGCATTTATGTCCCTGCATTCTTAAAGCACAAAAGCAGCATTACATTTAACTGAGTTTAAAGTGTCTGGTTGAAAGTAAATTCAACCAGAATTTAATAGTTTATTAAATTATTAATTAATTAATAATAAAAAGAAAGTATTCTTTTCCTGAAGTATTCAAGATGTTATTCTGAACCACAGAAGGAACCTGAAGAAAACTCATTGCACAAGATGTTGGGCAGGTTGGAGGTGTTTAAGAAAAGTTTGGGCAGAGCATTGAATGAAAAAAACGTCCAAGTCGTGGCACATTAGCAATGAGTAAATCCCACAGGTTTGGACAGGACAGAACCTTTCTCTCTCTACACATGAGAGGCCCACTGAGAGAAGGCAGAGGAAGGAGAGGATGATTTAAGTAGTAATTTGTGGGAAGACTGTGATGACTTCTTGCATCTTCCTAAGAGTCACCTGGTATCAGATACTGTCAGGGGATAGCCTTGGACTTGATAAGCCACAGGAGGACCCACTGTAGTGTCATTGCCAGTCTTTTATCTTTTGTAATGTCTTTAGTAATTTAGTTTACTATCACTTGCAGATGTACAGCATCTAAAACTACTCAGTATGTGATGGGCACACTGACCATACATCATTCTCTTCTGTTTTTCTGCTATATACAAAAGATTCAGATTAGTGATTCCCATTTCTTGCAATATTCCTTCTTAACCCTTCTCCCCATCTTCATATTCAGTCATTGTTCATCTCTCTAGAAATACTAATATGTCTAACTATACTAATGTATCTAACTATGCTAATATATATTATTAGTTTTGTTCCTCTGTTTGCTTATGGAGCAATTCTAATCCTTGTCCAGCTTTCTTTCTTGTTGACTCTTGTGTTTGCTATTTCTGTTTTGTTTCATGAGCAACTTCAAATGTTAAGGCTGAAGGAGTAGTAGTAAAAAGCCAATGGAAAATCTCCTTAAATCCCACAGTTGGATAACTTTTCTGAAATTCTCAGAAATACTTTTTTTCTGTCTTTCAGTTAGATATATATCATTTATCGTGGTGCTATGCCCTGGATCTAAATTGTCCAAGGCTTAATCAGCAGCCTGTTGTGGAATTCTACGAAAAGCCATTTGAAAAAATACATCCTCATAAGTTACATCGTGAGCACATAATGGCAAGCAGAATGTTAACAGCTTCTGTTATACAGCTTTTCCAAAGCACCAATTTGGCTGTTAACATGCGATCCTGCCTTAAATCAGCCCCTGAATATTATTCCACATCTTTTGACTGCTACTGTAGATTTCTTCATTGTGCATATGCAGAAGGTTTTATGGCAAATTCTTGCTTTTAGAATTATGTTTGTCCAGAAATTACATTGCAGCATAGCACAGAGATATTAAACATTCTAAGCAGCAGTCATTGCATCTGTCATTTATTCCCGGCTCTATCTTCAAGATGCTTTCCTTTCTAAAAGTACTTAATTTTCAAATACTGAACACAGAAAACAACCTCTAGCACAGAGGTACAGAAGAAATATTTCTAAAGGCTGTTTATTCAAATAATAGAATTTGTTAAAAGTAAGAATAGGAATTAGCCTGTTGTTGTTTTGTTTTGTTTTTCTTTAAGGCTCTGCTGAGTACATTAACTGTCTTGCCATTCTTTATGATTGGCATGACGCAGCACAAGGTCATGAACATAACAAGACAAATAGACTTTAGAGATGGTCAACCTTTATTTTGTGAAATTCTAGACACTTAGGATTATACTTAAACCTGACATTTTGGAGGAATTTTTCTTAAACCTGACATTTTGGTGAACTGCTCTCACAACACATTATATCTTTTGTTATCCAAAAATATCTCGGTGGCCTGAGTCCTAGCAGCTATCTCCCTGCTTGACTAAGCAATATTTTTATAGTTACCAAGGGTTGTACTGGGATAATTCTTGCATTACTTCACCTGTTTTTCAGTCTAAAGCTGTAGCTGAACTTCATGTAATGTTAAAGTTGCAAGCAATATTAGTTTTTTTTTTATATATATATATATATAATTTTGTAGAATGAGTGAGAATTTTGTATTTAAAATTTCATAAGTATGACTTGTGATTGCAACAAATAGCACCCCTTGTTGCCAGGTGAACATCTACATGGGTAAGAGGAAGAACAAGAAGTATCATGTTGTTGATACTTTGCCAAGAGTAAGCAATATTCCTGAACAAATTTTAGAGGGAAAAATAGTTGAAATGAGATTAAATGGAAGAGTAGATCATGCCAAATTATCTTTTAATTCTTTGTTGTTGTTGTTGTTTGTTGCCTTTTTTTTTTTTTTTAACCAGTTTAGTGACTTTTCTAAACAAAATAAATGTATTCCTTTCCTATCTGGTCAGAAACACTTGTAACAGTACTACACAGTAAATTAGTGGACTTAGATAAGAGGAAACAAACACTGGGATTGTGAAAAGGGTTACACATTGACTAGGAGAACAGCATTGTCATTAACCTCAGTGTCAGGCTGAGGTTAATAATGGGATTGTTCATACTTCAGTGGTAAATGGTTTCAGAAATGATGTGAGACAAGTAATAAGTTAGGGACATTCTTAATAATACTCGTTGAGTATTGAGATAATATTAAAGAATGCTTGATTTTTGAAAACTAGAATAATCAAAATGGTTAATAGTTTAAAGTTAATAGCACAAGGATATACATCAATCTGATTACAGAAACCTCCTCCATTAAGCTAGAAGTTTGTCAGTGGAAATGGCCAAGGAAGAGAGGCTTCCATACAATAGCTCATTGCGGAAATATGTGAACTGCCAATATATGGTAGCTGATAATAGCATTATCTTTTCTCAAGAGAGAAAAATGCTAGTAAAATTGAACAAGGGTTTAGTAATCATCTGAAATTCTGTTGACAATTTTGACCATTCATTTTCAAAGAAGTAGAATTCAAACCAAAACAAATAGAGAGTTAATTGGGAATTTGAAAAGCTTATCATAGGAACAAAGTCTAGAAGAACTTTATTCCTCTCTCAGCTTTTAAGTTGTTAGGATAGAGGATAGCATTGCTCTCCATAACCACATTTCAGTGAAAAATACCAGGGGAGTAGCAAAGGTATTTCAATTAAATAGATTGGCATAAGAATGTCCATGCCCCAGCATAATCTTCTTTCTGTATGAAGATCCATTATTTCTGCATTGGTGTATGAAAACACCTATATATTTACTGATTCTAGGACAACTCGAAGCCTGTTGATATCAGTAGTTAAACAATGGGTCATTTACATGGCTGTGAGCTGAAAGTCCAAAAATTCAGTAATGGTATATAAAGCACATGTAAGGGAATATTTAATTAAAGATATTTTTCTTTCTAAAGTGGTGCAAAAGCTCCAAGATTATTTGCTATCACTGTAAAATATCATTTTAATATGATTTTAAATGCTCAAAACATTGTCAGTTTCTCAGTATAGATGCAAATTTATTTTAAAAGAAAGCCACAAGAGAATTTTAATAATGTGAAAGTATTCTGTTTTGACTGTATTGGAACAATAGTTTCCAGCTGTCATTCTTAAAAATTTATGGTCAGCATAAATATTCAAGTGATCATTTTTGCATGATTTTGTTTGTTTTTAAAGATGGGCTTCAGCTTCTTTCCATCCGTTTGCTGCATCTGTCATTGCACTCATGTCTTTAAAAAGTACTGAGAAAGCTAGAAAAGTAGGAGAATGCAGGCAAAGTCAGAAGAGAGAGATGCAATGAGTAGAAAAGCTAAAAATGAGATGCTTAGAGATTAAAACAGGGTTAAACAAGAGAGAATAAAACTAAGGTGATCTGGAAAGCTCTCTGAATTTAACTTGTGTGTTTCAAATGGATCTAACCTGATCCTTTGCTGTTTTGTAATCTTGTACTCTGCTTCTACCGTTAAGTGGTCATTTATGTATGTGAAAACTTAGGTACTGGAACATCTGTTGAGGCCTTGGATATGTGTATCTGTGTGTTTGGGATCTACCATTTTTTGGTTGGAGATGTTCAAGAATTGGATGAAACCCTGTGAGCTGCTTACCTGGTTTCAAGATTACAAAGGTATTTTAGTACTTTACAAAATACAAAAGAATACATTAGTATTCTTTTATCTAGCAAGAAAGAGCCAAGAGAGACACTTAAAATAAAGCTGAGTTCAAGTAAAGTCATTAAATACCTGTAGTTTGCTTCCTTTCTAGTAGTAAGACAGCCTGTACTGTACCTTTGGATGCAGACTCTGGCTCAGTATCAAAAACCTCAAGGTGCGAAATGCTCGCAGTGTCTGTGTACCTTTGAGATTCTTAATAGAGCTGCTTCCTGAATTGCTTCTTGAATGCCATAACTGTGTGGGCTATTCTGGAAAAGCAGGCTAGTTCAAACTTTCCTGGAAAGTAGTTTTGACCACGTTAATTTGGTCTGGAAATAAACTTGAAGAACTTGCACTGCCTTACACCCTCTCTGCTCTTTCTTACCTTGTGTTGGCTGGAGGCAGATTACTTGTGAGCAATTTTTTGCTCTGTTCTGGTGTAAGCGATGGGTAGAACAGAGCAGGACAATTCAAGGGACAGCAGCAGACATCTCCTAATGCTCCATTTTAGCACTGAGCAGCCTAATCCCCCCTATATGAGGCAGGTGCCTGCTGCCATGGCTCTGCTCTGTTGTGTTGAAATGGGTAGAAAGAGAAGTTTCTATACCATTAGCAGTCCATGGGATCTTAAGATGGGAAAGTTAACATCTTAGAGAGAGGTAAACAGTAAATTAAGATAACCCGCTTGTCTGTTACTGGTTAAAAGAAGAAAAGAAAAAATAAAATAAAAGAAAAGAAAAGAAAAAGAAAAAAAATAAAAGAAAAGAAAGAAAAAAAAGAAAAGAAAGAATAAAGAAAAGAAAAGAAAAGAAAAGAAAAAAAGAAAAGAAAAGAAAAGAAAAGAAAAGAAAAGAAAAGAAAAGAAAAGAAAAAGAAAAGAAAAGAAAAGAAAAGAAAAGAAAAGAAAAGAAAAGAAAAGAAAAGAAAAGAAAAGAAAAGAAAAGAAAAGAAAAAAAGAAAAGAAAAGAAAAGAAAAGAAGAGAAGAGAAGAGAAGAGAAGAGAAGAGAAGAGAAGAGAAAAGAAGAGAAGAGAAAGAGAAGAGAAGAGAAGAGAAGAGAAGAGAAGAGAAGAGAAGAAAGAGAAGAGAAGAAAAGAAAAGAGAAGAGAAAAGAAAAAAAGAAAAGAAAAGAAAAGAAAAGAAAAGAAAAGAAAAGAAAAGAAAAGAAAAGAAAAGAAAAGAAAAGAAAAGAAAAGAAAAGAAAAGAAAAGAAAAGAAAAGAAAAGAAAAGAAAAGAAAAGAAAAGAAAAGAAAAGAAAAAAAGAAAAGAAAAGAAAAGAAAAGAAAAGAAAAGAAAAGAAAAGAAAAGAAAAGAAAAGAAAAGAAAAGAAAAGAAAAGAAAAGAAAAGAAAAGAAAAGAAAAGAAAAGAAAAGAAAAGAAAAGAAAAGAAAAGAAAAGAAAAGAAAAGAAAAGAAAAGAAAAGAAAAGAAAAGAAAAGAAAAGAAAAGAAAAGAAAAGAAAAGAAAAGAAAAGAAAAGAAAAGAAAAGAAAAGAAAAGAAAAGAAAAGAAAAGAAAAAAAGAAAAGAAAAGAAAAGAAAAGAAAAGAAAAGAAAAGAAAAGAAAAGAAAAAGAAAAGAAATGAAAAGAAAATGAAAAGAAAAGAAAAGAAAAGAAAAGAAAAGAAAAGAAAAGAAAAGAAAAGAAAAGAAAAGAAAAGAAAAGAAAAGAAAAGAAAAGAAAAGAAAAGAAAAGAAAAGAAAAGAAAAGAAAAGAAAAGAAAAGAAAAGAAAAGAAAAGAAAAGAAAAGAAAAGAAAAGAAGAGAAAGAAAAGAAGAAAAGAGAAGAGAAAAGAAAAGAAAAGAAAAGAAAAGAAAAGAAAAGAAAAGAAAAGAAAAGAAAAGAAAAGAAAAGAAAAGAAAAGAAAAGAAAAGAAAAGAAAAGAAAAGAAAAGAAAAGAAAAGAAAAGAAAAGAAAAGAAAAGAAAAGAAAAGAAAAGAAAAGAAAAGAAAAGAAAAGAAAAGAAAAGAAAAGAAAAGAAAAGAAAAGAAAAGAAAAGAAAAGAAAAGAAAAGAAAAGAAAAGAAAAGAAAAGAAAAGAAAAGAAAAGAAAAGAAAAAAAGAAAAGAGCTGTATGTCTTACCAAAACCTGACAAGATAGGTAGCGAGGGTTTCTATGTTCAGGTGTACAGCTGAAAGGCCCCTTAAAAAACATCAGTCTGTCTTTCAGCTATTAGTAGTAGGTTCGTTCCTGAGTTTTGATACTCAGCTGTGAAGTTCATCAAGTGCTAATATATCAGATGTGAATTACCTTATGGATTAATAGATACGTTATCATTGATCTCAAACTTAAAACTAATTTTGTATAACTTTACAGACATAAACTAGTTTAAGCAGGGGCTGGCCATTTTTTCATTTACCATAAACTACCTTTTGTGCATGTATGGAAAATGGGGGATGGAGAATTCAAGCACTTTTTTAATTGGCTTTAGATAACACTCATGAGTACTGGTGAAACTATTTCTTGTAATTGTCTGATGTACTTGAAATTTCCATCCTGTGCCTTATATCAAGAAATATATATACATTTATATTCTACTTGCATAATCTCTCTTGAAGGATTTGGCAAGGAAATTTTTAATGCCCTTCTGTCATTGTTTCATACCAACTATCTCTCAATATTGATTTATGCATCCATTAGGAATTAGAAAAAGATTTTGATTTTGGATGGAAAGAGTCATTTGGAGGCTAACTAGAGTTTTCTTTTCCAGTTCGTAGATGATTGCAAAAGTAATAAATAATCTCTTCATAATGCAAGGAAACGAATGATTTCTTATTAAATGCAAGCCAGTACAAAATAATAACAAAAATGTCATGAAACGTTAAGGAGAAGCAGTAGCTTGAAATTTTTTGGCAAATATCTTTTTTTTTTTTTTCAATTCTCAATGAGTGTTGAATTTTTATATATTTTTATATATATATAATGCCTGTCACCATACTGATAAACATTCTTTGGAACCACTCTGATGGCAGGGCTAAGAACAGGAGTCAGTCTGTTAGTATCTCAGCACTTCTGTTTACAAAAAAAAAAAAAGGCACAAGATATTGCTGCAAAGCATCCCCTCCAAAAAAAAAACCTTTAAAAATTACTTGCTGTCATTGCCACTTCATTTTCCCTTTTATTAGAAGAAATTGCATTGTATACATCAAAAAGAAAGATGAGAGACTGTAATTCAATGACATAATTCTGCGTCAAAGTTCCAGTGACATTAAGAAGCCATTCAGACTTCACTGTCCTCTTTAATTGTCTATCAGAGCACTTTCAGTGAAATTACAGTCTTAGTGTGTACAGTTCAGTGTATTTTTGCAGTACATTTTACTATTCTGTATTTATTACTGCTCCAAAAATAACCTGAAAAGACATGCTGTCTTGCTTCTTTTCAACGTGACCATCCATCTAAATATTGCATAGCATGCAGTGGTCTGTAAGTAGTGCAAGTAATATAGCTGATTAAACTTGGTCCTGAAGGCAGCAAAGTTCAGCTACTCATCAGAGCATGGCTTTTTATTTTTATTTTTTCCTTCATAGCAGTACAGTGTGACCCTAAACTAACAGAGCACTCAACTTGACAGGATCATTTGAAATAGTGCAGTGGTATTAGTTCTTACATTACTCAGCTCGTGGGCAGCCAGCATCAGAGTCGTGACCAGAAAGCAATGGAGATCAAGAGAAGAGAGCAGGGAACGAACTCCCCTGTGCCATGGTGGCAGTCAGCTCCTGTAATGCTCCCCTGAGGTGTCCAGCACCTGGCAGAGCTGCAAATACCCGCAATCTATTGTGAAGTACGCCAGTGACTAAACCATCACCTGCCCCATCTGTGGTTATTTGGGAAGTATGGGTAAAAGCTGTCTGTGCCTTTTTTTACTGAGTTGTGGCTAGGAGCAGAGGCAAAAAAAGCTCTCTTTTTTACGTCTGCATTATTTCTGTTAGAATTAAATGTATGTGCACACCTAAGCAAAAAATAGAAATCCTCTAAAAGAAGGGAGTTATACGTTTTTAAATTCCGAATTAAGTTATTACATACTTAAAAAAAATGCAGTAGAAAAATGCAGGAAACAATTTCAAAATGCAGAAGTCAATGTAGCATCAGTTTGGGACCAAACTGCATCCATGCTGCAGTAGCATATTTGAGGTAGAGTTGTGCCAAAATTCCTTTCCAAAATTAAGCTAAAGGCTTTGAATGTAGATCCAGTATAGAAAAACGTCAGCCATTCAGTTCTGTCAAAATAATGATCGAATTGACTGCCATTGCAGTGCAGCATCAGTCGTGCTGCTGCACAGCAATACTGGACAGCAGAAGGTGATAGAGAGCTGGTGATGTATGTGAGCCACTCCAGTACTGGTTGGAAAAGCCAGCTGTGCCACATTTCAGGAACAGAAATAGAGGGCAAGGCATCAGGCAGCCTGTGGGATAAACACAATCTTTCTTGGTGTCTATCAGGAAAAGCAGAAGTATTAAAGTACAAATTTTACTTTACAGTATAAGCTAAGCTATAAAAAGGCACAAAGATTATAGTCAATACAGAATATTTATTTAGAGAATATTTTTTAGAGGGAAAAAAAAAAAAAACCAACCAAACAACAACAACAGGAAATAAGAAATCTGGGACTATGCTGCAGAGCTTTCTCTCTTTGGGCCTGATAACAAGCTAATGGTAAACAGAACTAAAATTTTCTGTAACAGACCTCTGATAACCTTTGGGTTATTTTCCTTACTGAGACCATGAAAACATGAATGCCCTCAACAAAACTATTAAGCTAAACATGGGAAGGGAGTTGAAGCTCTTTTTTGTGGCTGTCCTGTTTTCTTTTCACAGCCATCACTTTCTGGCCTTGTTTTAGACTTGGTGAAGCCCTTGAAATAGATTATTCATTATGTCGTACAAGGAACCTCTCTTCCATCCAGAAATACTGATTTGAAAGAAAAGGACTCAAAAGTGAAATATAAGAAGTTTAGTATTGCAGCTCTAGGAAGCTCTGAGAAAGACTGTGAGCTGATACTGGTATAAATAAAGGAGACCACAGCTTTCCCTAGCACGTTCTGAACAGCCAAAGAGAGGGGGCAAACACTGGCATTAGCTGAGAGGGCCAGTGCAAGGAGTGTATTTATATCCTGTAGGATTGTCTTTGATATCTCACAGAATCTCAGCCTTAGCAAACTTGGAACAGACCTTGTTCACCTTTCATTATAGAAACTGCGGAGCACTAATGGAACTGTCAAGAGGAAAAACACCAGCAGACCACATGAAACCTAGCAGAAGGTCCCCTGGCAGAGCTGCAGGAGCGAAGGCTCAGAACAGGCACCAGGGAAGGGAAGGCAGGTAGGCCATGCCAGATTATCTTCACAGTGCAGTAGATCCCCACCCACTGATATCACTTAGGGCAGGTTTTTAATCTTTCCTCCTGGTGCAGTGTAATGTGTGCGGAGAGGAGCATGTTCTGCTGAGACATGCCTTCCCCGTTTTTAATGCAGTACCTTGTAAATGAAAAATATTTCATAACAAGTTCATGGAGGGTCTTAGTTATCTTACATATCTGGGGGAACTATTAAATCCAAAATATTTTAGCTCTTGCAAATAGGCTGGTCTTTAATAACAAATCAGATAAAAGGTGCTGATCCAGACTCCAGTGGTGCTGCTAGAGACGATACCATTTCCCTACCTAATGTATTTTTTGGCATGGAGATGATCTCCTTTCCTTGTTACACTACCAGAAAAATAAATGAAAGAGAAGATGTTTCTGTTAGCAAGGTGGGCATGTTTTCTGATTAACTGAAGCTAATCCTTACCTTTAAAACTGAACTTTTTTTTTTACAAACTTAAGGATGCCAAAGAGAAAATAAAAGGTACCTTATAGACGTGTGAAGTGACTTGCACACCGCTATGATGATGGGAAAGCTTTGTACCTGCTGTTGGCTATTTGTAAATGCAGTCCCACTGTATAATGCTGTCAGTTTGGGGACTGTGTGTACAACAAGTTTTTGATAGTGCTTTGGGTACCATTTTTTCCTTATATAGAGAATAGTTTAAAACTACTGAACATTGCAGACTCTGTGGATTTTGCACTTGATTTCCGCAGGTAGGAGTTAGAGGGTTAACTGTGGTTTCAGTGTACCTTCACTTTGGCTGGCTGTAAGCTGCCCACCCAGCCAGTCTTTCCCTCCTTCCGCTTAACAGAACAGGCGGAGAAAATAACGTGAAAAAGCTCCTGGGTTGAGATAAAGGCAGGGAGATCGCTCACCATTTACCTTCACAGGCAATGCAGACTTGACTTAGGGAACATTAATTTAATTTATTGCCAGCTAAAAAAGTGTTGAATTGCAAGAAGCAAGGACAAAATTAAAACACCTTCCTAGCCCATCTTCATCCCGTGCCCAGTCTCACCCCTCCAACACCCTCCACCCTCCCAGGCCCAGCCTCACCCCTCCCTCATCCCCGAGCGAGCAGCACAGGGGCTGGGGTCAGTCCCTGAGAGCCCCTCTCTGCTGCCCCTTCCTCCTCACACCATGCCCTGCTCCAGCGTGGGGCGTACCCAGGGGCTGAGGGAGGGAAATCCCTGCTCTTAGTGATTTGAAAGTTGTGAATAATAAAACCAATTGATCTAACTCCCTTGCAAATAACTGGGAGTTGAATGTTGTGCTGTTTGGTATCTGAATGTTAATTGCTCATTGATTTTTTTTTTACTTTTTTGGAATAAACTTGGATTTAATGTATGACTGATGTCATGACAGTGTAGGCAGTCTTAGTATATCTATTCCTCTTACAGATATCTTTGTTAATATCTCAGGATCTAAGGCTGTATCACCTTTTCAGTCAGATAATCTGTATTCACTTGAGTAGATCCATTGCAATCGATACTGACCTTTTTCTGCCACCATCTGGTTTACATGCAGTTCAATATTTTGGGGTTCAATTCACTAGTTTTATTTCCATTTTGGACCCTGAAGCTGAGTACATTTTTAATGGCTTGATTTTTTTCACATGAAAGCACCGCACAGGATTAGTGCTCAGGTCTTCTAGAGCTCACAGGAATTGTGTTGACTTTCTGAGAAGAAAAATGTTATTTTTGTCATTCTACGTAATACTCTTTGAAACAAAAATCAGTCAGGCTGCTCAACAAAAATAAAAGAAACCTCAAGTATATTTTTGTGGCAAAGATACTAATAAATTTTAGTGATCAACATATTACTAATACACCAAGAGAATGTTAATGTCATGATTTCTTAAGATAATTATGATTAACAAAAACAGGATAACAGAATATGTTACTGCAAACTAATTACGCAGAAAATGAATGATCTAGTAATTCAGGAGACATAACAATTAGCACAAGAAACAGGAGTCACTGTGATGGAAAACATCACTGTGGCTTCTCTGCCATTTTTGTCTTCTCACACTCCATCTCAGTTTTACAAAGGCTATGAAATGGAAGAACTCTTTTCCAAAGGGTTGGCTTTTTATGGCAATGTAAAGGATCAAACTTTACTTTACTTTGGATCAGACCAGAAGTCAGCCTTCCTCAGAACCCTGCATCTTTTTACAAAAGCTAAATTCATGGAAAGAACTGAACTGATGGTTTCCGAGAAATAACCTCTCAGTTTCCAGCATTTATCAGTTTACAGACTTTCTAAGCTTTGGGTTGTCTCAGAACCAAAGAGTATATCCTTAAAGAACTTTTTTAAAAACATTTAACACATATCTTCACCTATAACATCCTGTGGCAATCAGTTCCATAAATCATGCACATGAAAAGGGAAAAAGACTTTAGCTTGTTTCAGATTTTTTTCTTTACTGTTAGCTTCTATTGGTGTTTTTGTTTTGTTTTTATTATTGGCCATAGTGTGAGATTTAAATGACTATCTCCTATTTTTATTCTCTGCACCATCACTGATGTCTTGGAAATTCATGAAATCTTTAGTGATCTCTACTTCTGTCCTTAGAAATCTCAGTTTCTTTCTCTTCAAAGCTAAATAGAGAAGTATTCTTTAGTGATTCCCTTATAGAAGCTATTCCCTATATCCAATGACATATGTTGATTTTTTTCCTTTTTTTTTTTTTGTTTGTTTGTTTTTTTTACTTTATGTCTAGCATAACTCTTGGGTAAACTGTAAGGAAATCTTATGATGGTTATGATGCTAATGCAGGACGTGGACCATCTAGGAGCATTTCCTTGCTCTTTCTGATGCTTTTCACATTGTGACATGTCTGTAAATGTTTTCTGCATGGTAGGTCCACTGCCAGTGAAACTTTAATTTACTGTATTAAACAGCTGTGAATCTCACATCTGCTTACAGCTAGCTTGTTTCCTTTCTATCAATGAGCATTTAAGAGATGAGTTGCTGTTTGGAATATACATTTTAAGCATGGTTTGCAGACTATATTTCTTTAGAATAATCTGTACAGTTACAAGAAAGAGAATAGTGCAAGTCCTCTTTGTAATTATACTTTAGAAAAACAGTATTGTCAGGTGTTTGACTGTCAGCAAGTATGGTAACTGTCCATTGTACATGGGATGGAGACCTACACAGAGTACCAGATTCTCCTGCCTAAGTAGAAATAACTCTGTATCCCCAGAATGTTCTAGTGGTGTTTTGAATGACAGGGTGTCAGGTGAGAATATGTCCTTGGAAAGAAGCACTCAGCTCTTGGGGAAGTAGTTCTCACTGAAAAGGCAAACTTGACAGCTATAAGCAAGGCAACCTGTTTTTATTTATGTTACTTACCTAAAACTGGACTCGTTGAGTAGCATGAAGATAGAATTGGTTGTGTCAACAACATCAAGGTTTTGAGTACCACACGGATTAAAAGTGGCCAACTCTGCCTTTTTATGAAAAAAGATAAAACTAGATGAGAAGCTTTGGATCTGTTTTTGTTTTAGTAGTCAAATCTGTGTTCTTTCTCTCTCCCCCTCTCTCCCCAGTTGTTTTTTAACAGATTCTAGTTATACAGGAGAAAGAAAAGAACAAAGATTCAGAATGTTGTTTTTTCTGTGGCATTTTCATAGCCTAACTTGTCAGGCAAATAGACAATACTGCATACAACAAGCATGTCTCAATGTCTGCCTGTTTATAAAACAGTTTCTTTCTTACCATAACAAGCCAAAAAAAAAAAAAAGGGGGGGGGGGGTGTGCATGTTTGTACTAGTTCCATCCTTCTTCTCTGAGGAATTTGACTGTTTTTGCAATTGCAAGTATTGAGTATTTGAGCATTTGTTTAAGTTTGCCGGGATTTATCTGAATCATAGCATCATATCATACAATCATAGAATGGCTCAGGTTGGAAGGGACCTTAAAGATCATCTAATTCCAGCCCCCTGCCATAGGCATGGATACTGTCCACTGGATCAGGCTGCCCACGGCCTCATGCAAGCTCGCCTTGAACACCTCCAGGGATGGGGCATCCACAGCTTCTCTGGGCAGCCTGTGCCAGTGCCTCACTACCCTCTGAGTGAAGAATTTCCTCCTAACCTCTAATCTAAATCTCCTCTCTTCGAGTTTAAAACCATTCCCCCTTGTCCTGTTGTTATCTGACTGAGCAAAAGGTTGCTCTCCATCTTTTTATAAGCCCCCTTTACGTATTGAAAAGCTGCAATAAGGTCACCTTGGAGCCTTCTCCTTAGGCTGAAACACAGCCCCAGGTCTCTCAGTCTTTATTCATAGGAGAGGTGCTCCAGCCCTCCGTTCATCTTCGTGGCCTTCCTCTGGACCCACTCAAACAGACCCACATCCTTTTTGTGCTGGGGACCCCAGAGCTGGACTTAGCACTCCAAGTGGGGCCTCACAAGGGCAGAGCAGAGGGGGACAATCACCTCCCTTGACCTACTAGCCACACCTCTGTTGATGCAGCCCAGGATGCAGTTGTCCTTCTGGGCTGCAAAGCATGCACTGCTGGCTCATGATGAGCTTTTTAGCCACCAGAACCCCCAAGTCCTTCTCTGCAGGGCTGCTCTCAATGAGTTCTTCTCCCAGAAGTCCCTTTAGAACCACCCTAGATTTGGCTCTGAAGCTCCAGACTGAATTTATGTGGTTCAAACTATACAATAGGACAGATCATACAAAAATTTTTAAAAACAATCTTTTATATATGTAGACCTTCCATAGAACGCAATGTGGTCAGTATCATGAGAGGTCTATGTGGAGTCGCTATAAAGAAATAAGGAAAAATTGTTTAGAAAATTGCTACCTATGGAATAGATACAGCTTGTGTTTGGCAAAGAAAACGTTTGAAATCAGGTTGTCAATTGCCTTGAACAGGCAGTGTTCCAATTCACTTCAGGACAGCTTTGCAGTTTTGGCTTATGTTAGTCAAAATCCAAGGTTTTACAAACATTTAAAAGTGCATTTCATACAAAAGTTATTTACCTTCTCGTTATGTCTTGCAATAAGAGTATTAGCATAGTTGGTAAGACATTGAACACTTTTTAGAGGAAGAGATTGTTACAGGCTGAAATGGTACTGCCTTTCTAGATGCTACATTTTTTTCTTTTTTTCTTTTTTTTTTTTCCAGTGATAATAACAGAACAAGAGGTTTTGTTCTGTTTTTATTAAAGGAAAATTTCTGTAGAAGTTCAGTAGGTCTTTGACTCATGGCAGAATGGGAAGAAGGTGGCCTTGCTGGCAAGATTAATTGTAGTTTGTAGTACAGCTTTCTCCTAAGAAATTCCTTTTCTTAAGTAATATATTACTTGCAGATTTAGACATAAGCACAACATTTATCTCTTGCTCTGTGGGGGAGCAGGATGGGTTGCCTCAGCATTACTTTTATCATGATCTTGTAGTTAAGTATACTTTTAGTAAGATTATTTAAATTACCTAGGGTGGTGGATTATGGGCTGTGAGAAGTATCAAAGAAAAGGCATGTGGGTTACTGATGAGCTAATGAAGGCAGGGAGGAGTGTGTAGGAAGAGTTTCATGAGTGGTGGCCTTTTGCACACCTCTGTGGATGTGCACTGTCTGAAGCCTAATGAGAAAATGAAAGTCATACTCCTTTTTGTAAGCTGATTTCTGTATCCTCTCATTGCCTGTCTTCACAAACCTCATAGGAAAAGTGTAACTGTGAGATCATCTTTCCCTGGCAAAATTTTGATGAATTTGGCAAGCAGACTCAAGGTTGGAGCAAAACATCAGAATGTGAATTTTAGGGTTGGGGGTGGAAGTGTGTGAAAAAGGCTAATAGTACGACATTTTGCTTTCCATAAGTAATCCTGTATTTCTTCTAACAGAAAACACAAAGGACAATAAAGACATCCTCACTGCAGTCATGAAAGAAAAGGCTTAGGTTCAAAGAGTAGCAGCTACTGAATTGCAGATAGATTTGAAGCATATGATAGGTATGCGTTTACATTATTATGTTAAATCATACAGAATTTCCTATGTCCTTTACATATCAGCATTGTTTCATGAATATTTGGAGCTGTTTTCTAAATTCAGGTACACTTTAGCTCAGATGAAAGCTAAACTGCAGAAGCGAACCATGCAAGAAAAGAGTAAAACTGCACGCTGAAGTTTCTTTGTTGAGATGGGTATACATTGCAGCTCAAAGATTCAAGTTAGGAAGAAAACACTGACACAGAAAAATATAAAGTTATATGTATAGAAAAACACAAAAACAGGGAGGTGGAAGCTGGCGACTAAGCAATGCCAAGGAGCTGTTGCAGAGAGTGGGGGAATTTGCCCATTCCTCAACTCACTGAGGACTGCCTGCATGTCTTACAAGCATGATATTTACAAGGATATACTCATGTTTAGTCAGGTACATTGTTAATCCCCACTGTCTTTTTGTTTCTGTGTTAGTCAGGCACACTATTTAATAGCTTTATAACTGCTTTATACTCCTGTGCTGTGTATATTTTATAATATCCTTCTGCACAACAAATGGTGCCCACACAGAGCCTATGAGAAAGTGAGTGAGTGGGTTCCATGTCAAAAATTGAAATTGCCTTGTCCATCACTGGAATTTACAAGATGTTTCACTAAGAAATGCTCATTTTCTTTTCTGCCTTTTATTTAAATCATTCTCGCTAATGTATTGCAAGAACATTTTTCCCAAACACATTTACAGTTTATAATATGCAAAAATGAATAATGCTTTGGTTTTGCTCCTTCATTAAGACAGTTAAAGACTTAATTACTTACATTTTCACTTATAGTTTATTTTGTACCTGAAATCTTAACTGACAGACATTAAGTGTGGGGAAGAAAAAAAATTGAAACAAAAATGTAAAAAATTGTTCTTTGAAAAAAGTCAGTTTCTTTATAGCTGTAACAAAAAAGGAAGCAGTTTAGACCTTACATCCATCAATGTCTTGAGAATAAAGCCATCCTGGATATTGTGAACCTCAGAGGTTCAGAAGCTGGCAACATTGGCCAGACAAAGCATTCCAATTTTTAAATACTTTACTGTGGTGAAACTACTTTTGAGATCTTTCCTGTTATTGCTTATATTATCTGTTTATTTTAAGAAGATGTACTGCAAGTAAGAATCATTTATTTATTTAATATTTATTAGGTTGTGTTCTCGCTGAATGTTACATTAAAGGCACTGCTATGAATCTGAATAGCAAATTAGTGCCTCTTCAAACCTGATATGAATAAAATGCTGACAATTTTCTTTAAATAAACCATGAATTTTAAAACAAAACTGAAGATGGTTAATAGAAGAGGAATGCTAACTTAATATTTTGATCATCCAGATAGCATACATTTGAGATTGTTCACTTTCCTTACATGTACAGCATTGACAATAAGAAAAAAAGAGGCTTTCTACATCAAAGGATTTGCAAAAAAACAGGAAATAGCATGTTTAAATAAGATGGCAGTGTTACTGAATCCCAAAATAAATCTGCCACTTAGCTATTATTCATTGGGTTTATTATTGTTACATGTTTTAGATCTGCACTATCTAAAACTTCCTGTCAGTTGCACAGAATACATGATTTCAAAGAATGCCTTGATCTTGATATGCAAGAAAATTATAGGTGACAATTCCCTTGAATTTTAAAAAACAATCTTTCTCTGAAATCTTCTCAAGAAATAAAGTATATGCAAAGTTAATTCTTTGACAAAGAATACCGATCATAAAAAAAATAAAAATGAAGGGGGATTTTAGAGGAATAAATTACTAAGGTGGTTGATCAGAGGTTCAAGTTTGTGTATTTCTTGATATTTTATTTAATGAGATTTATTTTTTTTTTTTAGAAAAAAAGCACACCATCTATATCATAGAGAAGGTAAGATTACACATTGTAAATAATTGAGCAGACATTTGCAGACAGCGCTTTGAGACAGTATAGGACTTCATGAGCTATTTTATATATCTGTCTCTGCTTTCTTGCACAATGAAGTATTTTTGAAATTAGTCTCTTTGTTATGCTAAGATCATAAAGAAACCAAATATCTTTGTTAATAAAAATCGTCTTTGTGATAAATATTTATCAGTAGCCAATTTTAATAAAAAAGTGATGAACCTAGCAGGTTTTACAAAAGTGGTGGAACATTCTCAAACTACATGAGCAATGTATGTATAGGCCTACGTATAGATACTTTAGAGTCAGGAGCTAAGTTTCTCCAGAGTTGGGTACACTGGCACAGTTAGCTTTTTAAAAAGAAAAAGCTCAGGATCAGTAGGTCAAACGAAATGTTGTAGAGCATGGTTCTCCAGGCTGTTATGGGTGAGAAGGGTCTTTCTAGTGGGAAGTGGAGACCTGGACTTACGAAAGAGAAATGCATTCATTTGAAAATGAAACAGTATTATTTTACTGCTCTTGACATGTATTCATGGGTACCTAACTATTTTGAGTGCCTAGAAGCAAGTGAATGGTGCCTAAAGCGAGAGTACTCAACCCTGTGCCATTTTAAATTCAATAACAATTTAATAACAGGTACACAAGAGAGCAAAGGTATTTCTTTGGACCACAATTCAATCTTTCACTGGCTGTTGGGTATAAGCTAGAAACAGTCGCTTCAAACGAGGTTACCAGGCAAGTGACACGAAGTTGGTTGCATCACTCCAAAACATCTAAGTCAGTTTCCTTTTTTCTTATGCAGTGGCATTTTCCCATCAGAAATATCTTCATTATGTAGTCTCTTCTGTAGTTTTGAAATTAATGTCTACATGCTGTCATTAGAATAATGCAGTGACTCATACAGTGTCTATCAGATATATAGGGCATGCTCTTTTGTGATTGTATTTTTTTTTTATCAAGTTTACAAAGAAATATGCATGTTGTCAAAATGGCATGTCATCCTTGAACACATTTCTGTTTCAAGAAAAAAAATGTGGTGGATAGAAGCAGAACACTTTTTAGAACCGAGGAGCTTTGATAAAACTGTACAAAGATGTAACACATATTACAGCACATAGACAGACACCAGTATGAAACCCAGTGAGTGTTTCGTCAAGTATTTTTCTTTTAATGTATGCTTCTAAATTGTAACTTACAAAATCAAAACTCTGATGAAGTGGGTTTTTTTATTCAGTTACTTTTTTCATTGGTGTAATTATCTACCAAAATTTTCTGATTGGAAATGTATAAATGTAAAGGTCAGTTTTCTAAACTCAGGAAATTTCAAAGTCTGCAATTAATATTGGTAATCTCCCTGTCTGCATGTTTGTGGAGGGTTTGCTTTTAACCTGAGGAATTTGGTATTTGGATAGGTCGTAACATCTGGAAAGTTCCTGAATATTAGAAAATCTACTATGTCAGAGCCTTTCCAGTTTCCTCTAAGTAACTGTTCACTGTGCACTTAGGTTGATGTACATGTGTTCATGTGTACATGATGTTCATGACTTCGGGATCAGAACTGGGGTCCACTGGTCCTAGTAATAACCTTGATTTATTAGTGTGGTGGTGGAACCTGATTTTTTCTTTTTACTTGTTTTTCAAAAGGGAAAGAGTGAAAACACAGACTATTTTCTTACCTACTGTTGGGCAGTAAACGTTATTATTATTTGGCTAGTGGTAGTGTACCTTACCCTTATCAAATAATTGTTTTATTCCTCTGAAATTGACTGTTGGCCAGCCTATTCCACACATGCTCTCATCTCAGCAAAAAGCCTTTACCACAGGCTTCAGAAATGGCACAGTGATCTTTTGCACTTTCTAATACTATACAACGCAAACCAATATCTATTCCTGAGTGTGGTGAGCTGTAAAGCCAGGGGATTCTCTCATCACAGAAACACCAACAAAAGGAATCATTCACAAGTGCAAGTACCTATTGTGTGTTAAACACGCTCCAAATTCTAATCCCAAGTAAGTGCCAATTTTGGAAACTCTGTAAAGAGCAAAAAAAAAAAAAAGTAGCAAAAGGTGCTTTTCTAGTTTTCCAATCAACTTTTATATTGTATGTAGCTATGAAACTGACAGCTGTTTCCTGGGTTTTGGAAGCTTATGTACTTGTGTACAATTTTTTCTTCTACCTTTGATAGGATATCTGTGTAGCTCTTAACAGAAAAAAAAAAAAAAAAAAAAGTGACATAGTTCCTAGCCTGTCTCTTCCTGAGGAATCCCTGTAAAAATGTAAAAATATTATTCCACCTGGGTTAAATAAAAGAAAATGATAATGTAAGGAGATATTACAAGTCCGATTACGTGTGTATTTATGGATATCAGTTAAGTTATTTTAAGCCTGTTTGGCAGGACCACGGGCATTGTGGAAAGGCCAAAGGCAAGCTATGCATCATATGTCTGTACATATTTAGGAAAAGCATGGAGTGTCAGTTCTGTATTTTTTCTTTGAGAATATGGAAAAAATAACGAGTTTGAGGTTTATGTTTTGCATCTTTGGGGCTTGGTGACTTTCATGTGCAAAAGGGTGGTAGTGGAGATGAGCATCAGTGTCTGCGGAGGTGGTGGCACACACGAAAGCAGGGTGAGAAAAGGGTCGTGACATAGCAGTAGTATCCCTAGGGTGAGTTGCCTGAGCCTGTACAGCAGGAGACATCAGGTAATTGCCATCGGAGGGAGAGAGGGAGGTGGCTGTACCAGAGCTCACGGAGGAGGTGCTGCTCTGTGAAATAACTGGCTCGCAACAAAGCCCAGGGTCATGGGCGCCTCATGTGCACTTCCTTCTGTTGGCAAGGCTACGGGCACTGGACCCTAGATGGCTGCAGCATTTTGTGTAGGCACGTAATTCTGTTTTAAAGGCTGAAAAACTTATTTTGATTTTGTCTCCAGAAAAGTCCTCTTTTCTTCTAGCCAGCACAATTTACATAAAAGCGTCTCTCAGATTTTCCAATTGCATGATTCCTTTGGAGATTCCCATGCAACATTGTATTTATAGAAATAGGAGTGGTAAATGCAGTTCCATGCGCTGGTGCAAATTCCACAGCTAGTCTGAAAGCCACTGAAATACCTTTTTTTTAAAATTTTTATTTTATTTTTATTTTTCTCTCTGTAGTGAGGATTGTTCAAAACTTAGCACTGGAGGACTCAGCATATACCTGGAAAGCTGTTGATTTCTGTCTGATGTGCAGTAAACCTGATCATCATTCATGTTTGACTTTAGGTTAAGTTATTTTGACAAGCTTGAAATTCCCTCGTGCTCTGACCTCACTTGAGCTCGTTTCATGTTACGATTTCAAGAATGGCATTGCCAATTGGACTGCATTAGTCATTCCATTTTGTGCCAATGCAAATATGAGCTGTATGTTGGGTTGGTAATGTGTAGGGAATACAGGATCATGCTTATATGCAGATGTAAAAATTTCAGTTGGCAGAAGTCCCTATGAAATACAACTTTTATTCAAATTTTGAGTCAGAAATCTGACCCAGAAGCTGGATGAAAGCACTCAAAGATAGAGGAACAAAAAAAATCTCTGTTTTTCTTGAGGTTTCTACTCCAGTGCTTGCAGCTCAGTAGTGCTCTCTACAAGGCATTAATAAAAACACTTTGCAAAGGGAGCATTACATGTTCTTGGTATAGCTCATAGGGGTTAAGTTTTATAAGTTTTATATTGCTGCAAAGGCCAGCCTTTTGAGAAACTTCTTTGTGCAGTGTCATACAATTATTTTCTGGGCTACAAGGGAATTTTGTATGTCAGTGGCCTAAATATATGACATTGTATAAGACTTTGGCAAGCTAATTGCTTATTACAGAGGAATTTAAAATGAGTGTTTAATGAATGAACACTGCCTGCTTAAATACCAGCTTATGGCATTCATTGTAAATCAAGGTTACTGTGCTTAGGTCATGCAAGATTAGGAATTATAAAAGTGACCCTCTATCTCAGTGAAATAATCATTTTAACTTTAAATGGTTTTAATTGAAATGTGGGTTATGGAGTGAAAAAAATTAAAGACTTTTATTTCAAACTTTTATTTTCCACTGCCTGCCTTCAGGCCTTGTGGCCATTGTGGACGAAGATGTAAGTTATGAGTGTATGAACAGATGTATAAAGCCCTGAGCAGCCTGGTCTGACCTGATAGCTGACCTTCCTTTGGTCTGGAGGTTGGACAAGAGGCCTCCAGAGGTCCCTTCCTGGCTGAAATATTCTGTCTGTATGGAATTACATCAGATACAGTCCAGAAACAATACTCAAATGAAAACTGAAATATTGCACTGATGTTGTTTCAGCATATACTTTCATCTGAAAACATAATTTTAATCTCTTAATATTTTATTCTCAGATCTGGTAGTAGGCCGGTGTATATATACACAGAGATAATATTTATCTCTTCTGACATACTGACAAAGCATTTAGAGATAGGAAAAGCTGCAATCACTCCAAAAAATGATGCCTCCCAAGAACATATCTTCACTAAGCTCATTGCTAATCCCCCAAATCCATCTTTAAAGGTTTTATTTAAAACCTAAGCTGCACCAAAATTGTATCTTCTGGGAGGCTGCTTTCCCAAATGAAGTTAATTGAGTCTTGTATTACACTAAGGTTAAAAATAAATAAACAAAAAAGGAAAAAAAAAAACATTTGGAGAAATGAAACTGCTTTGCTATTTCTTGCTATGCTGTACTTGGTCTGGTGATGACAAAGGAAAATAAATAGATGTTATGTTGCTCATATCTAGGATTACTATGCACTTTACATAAGCCAAAAATTAATCCTAGAACTGAGTAAATATAGTAACTGAGTAAATACAGTTACTACCAGGAAAAGAAATAATAAAAGGGAAAGCCAATGCTTCAGTGTTTCTTCCAGTTCTTTATCTCCACAAACAAACACATTCAGCTTTTAATGTAATTTGGGTGTTGTGTCTACTTAGACAAATTAAACTTAGCTTTAGAAGCAGAAACAGAGATGGTTACAAGTCTGTGCATGAGTTTTTCAAGCTCAAGATTTTTTTCAAGATTTTTGGTAAAGGTAAACAGTTGCACTTAGCCTGATTTAGCTCCCTTGGTAGGTAGTCTTTGTTGGTATTCTGCCAGACGGAAAAGGTACACCAATACTTTATTGGAAATTACAATCAAAATACAGTTATACAAACCTCGAGCTGTAGAAATTAAATTTGGTGTAGAAAAAAAAGAAGGTGACAACAGCAGCAGAGTGGCTGGTCATCAGTAACCACATGCCTGGGCACAGATCGCACGTTCTGCGCATAAGGCTCTGGTACTGCAGCCCTGGTGCTGTAGGTACCACACACAGCACCTCCGACCAACAGATGGCTTGCCTGGAGGTTTCAGTGTAGTGATCAGAATAGGAAGAAAAATACAGTCTTTCAGAGGCAGAACGTGTATTTGCATCACTTACTCTTTTCTTTGTATGGCAATAGCTAGCATGTCAGTACCACCAGGTGAAAGTGTTTTTAGTGTTTTTAAGACCCTTCAGTGAAATTAAGAAGGTTTTCAAAGCTACCCCTTGCATATTGTAACTGCAGAAGTTTTCTGAGATAATCAGAGACAATGTAAAAATTATTTGTAAAACAAAACAAAATGAAAGTTTTTTTTCCTTTTTTTTCCTCTTTGACTAAGACTTCAAGTATGGGGAGAACTCTTTGGATAATACTTTAAGATATATTATCCTAAAGATTTATCAGATTTATATTCTCTGATAATATTTTAAAAATCATACAGCTATAGAGACCTGTGCTAAATATGCTTTTTTGAGCCTGCCCTATCAATAAAGGAAAAATACTTCCCGTGTCTCGGTATATTGTTTTAAAAAACAAAACAACTCAATCCTAAAACATCTTCCTTCCACTCCAAAGTTGAATACATCCAATGGATCTTGCAGAGCTGACTATATTACATCTGGACCTGAATTTACAAGTAGGCCTCTTTTGCAATAATATGAAGAACAGGCATCCCTAAGGGAAAGGGGAGTTTTGAAATTTATCCAACAGTGGATCTCAATTTCTTTCACTAGTTCTTTCTAGGTTGTAAGTCTGTGTGAAGACAAAGGTGTTAAGCGTAATCTCCAGAAGTTACGTGAACTAAGAAGAAAAGACAGCAAGCACAAAACATATAAGGTTTACTGATTAACAACATATGCACAAGGGTTGTCTCTCATGTACCATTTTCACTGCAGCTTGCATCCTACCTCTTTACCCCAGCAAAACAAAAAAGCATGTGTGAAGGCACAAAGCGTGTTTGAGACTGCAAGTTATTGTTTGTGGTGAAAAAACAACAACAACAACAACAACAAAAACAAAAAAAAAACAAACAGAGGACGCTAACAGGATACAAAAAGCAATTGGTCACAAGTAAAAGTGTTCAGAGGAGTATGGAAATTATTTTGAACAAATGATAGCAAATGCCACATTCTGTATTAATAACACCCCCACACACACATAGACACACAACACACTAGATGTTCATGTTCAATTGTTTTTAGCCAACGTGTGTTTTCTCACTTGTGATTCCAGAGGGATAGACTTCATTTTTGCCAGAACCACAAGATCTATTGGATTAATGCTTTTGGTATCATTGCTCCAACCAGCCTCACTAGGGTTGGGTAAGTAGGGAGTAAGTAGGGGGTAAGTAGGGCTGCTTTTGCTCATAAATTAGATGCACAGTTTATCATCCCATCTACCCTGACTTTAAGTTGAAGAAAGTGAAGACTAAGTATTTTTTTGAGCTGATTGGAAAACCTCTCACAGAGTTAAAAAGGAGCATAGGAGATTATGCTTCTGAAAAAAAAAAAAATCCATCAGTAAGGTAAATGGGAGAAAAAACACACCCAAGACAAAACGAAGACAAGACTACAAAGCGAAAAGTAACTGACAGATGAAAGCATCAGCCATATTAGTCACAACAGCAGCAGAACCCTTATGTCTTCTATAGGAGAAGAAAGACCGTGGAAAATGAGGAAACTTGCATCTTTCTGCTTTTCAAGCAGAGATTAATCAGTGTAACAGAGTCGTGCAGTGTCTTTACAGCAAAGGTCTAATTTTAGACAGTGACTTGTTACATGTCTTCCAAGTAATATAGTTCTTGATCAGTGTATCTAAATATTCAAAATCTGAAAGGTTTGTCTTTTCCTTCATTATTAAAAACAAAATGAGAGAAAAATAGAAAAAGAAATCTTTTAATGGTGGGGAGAGAAGAGGCTGCTATAGGACTATGATACTGTATAGGATGACAACATGAAGAGTAATTAAAATGTGGAATATTACTATAAGATGTAGGGTAAATATACCACCTACTGATAATTTATAGATTTAAAAATTCATGGAAGCTTACTAAGGTTTACATTATGGCAACATTAACAACCATGAAAGTTATTTCTTAGATGTATTTTGATTGCTTTCAGATGCATTTTTGTAAACCTGTCTATTCTGTTATTATTAATTTGTGTACTTTATAGAGAGCAGAAAGGTATTGCTAGTTTTTGCAAACAATTTTTCATCAAGCTTTCAACTTCTTAGCAGTCCTTTACCATTCCTTGGCTCAGATTTCTATAAACTGTAAAGTCTGTGTCATATTTTTGGAACAATCTTTTAAGACCTTCCTTGAGACAGAGGGGAGAGGAATCAAAGGATGAAAAATTTCACAGTCCAGAGCAGTTTATGAAGATGGGCAAAAAAAAGTTTCAGAAGGAGCAAACTGTGAGTGATCTAGGGAATGACAATAAAATATTTAAAATAACGGTGAACAGCGGCTTGTACTTGAGATTTGGATCCTGTTCCCAGATTTGGTATAGTGTAGTGTGCATTTTTATCTCTAAAATTTATGAAGAGGTGCTTGGAAAAGTTTATTACTGTTTAAAAAATTATGTGTGAAAAGCAGATGTTCATGTATTGGTCTTGTCTAAATATCGGTTAGGGGATTTGGTGGTCCCGTGCTCTATCCTAATCCCATTTTCTTGCATTTCTGTATGCAGTTAGGCAAGTTACTTTGACCGAAGTCTTCAAAAATAGTCTGCTGTGAAGAATAGTATTCAGCTCCAGATTAACTCTTAAATTTAGATATCTGTTTTACATGTAGGTGTCACCTTCTTAACTTAGCGTCTAAGTCCCTAGTATAGTCAGTGGAGATCTACTCAATACAGTCAGTAGACTATTGAAAGCTATTTAGGTAAACCAAGGTAGGTGATTACTTCAAGATTAACAAATAGTTCTTGACACTCTCACCTTTACTGACTAAACTGTGAATACAGGCAGTGCTGTTCTTCATCTAAACTAAAGCAATCTCAGACAATCCAAGCTGGACAAACAGGTTCCTTTACGAATGAGTTTCCTAAAATATTTTTGCTCCACGTTTGCATGTATAGAGTGGAAATAACACAGCCTTTTCTCAATAGTTTATGTTGTTAGTATATGTAATAAGGCATTTGAACTAAAACTGTCCCTCACAGTGTGCAGGTAAAGTTTTTATCACCTGAGGTCTCTGGTACAACCTTGCAAATTTTATAAATACAAATAAGAGCTAAGCACAGTTTACATATTATATATAAGGAAAATGTTCTGTCAAGATCATACAGACGTTGCATAGCTCCCAAGTGTCAGTTAACTGCCATCATGCATAGGAAATCTCAGATAATCTTGGATATTCAGAAGATAGCAAGGTCTAGGATCTTGGCCCCTTAGAGATTACAGGGAGTGATCATACAAGTCTTAAATATTTTTGAGAGATTAAGTTTTTGCTTGGCCACAGGTTTCTTGTATGAACTAGGAGAAATCTGGTAATAGTAACTCTATACAAAAGAGTCTGGCAGCAGATACCAAAATGACCCTTTTGTACTTAGAAGATTTTCAGACTCAGATGAAGCTGCTACCAAGGCTTGGAGGAACTGGGCCACCCGACATGACCTTTTTTCAGTGACTTCTTCAGGCAGGGGTCAGTCTCTGGACTTTAAAGTCTTCTGGTGTTCAGTCCAAGCAGTAATAATAGTAACAATTTAAATTAGAGAACAGTAGTTATCTATTAACTACAATGAACTAGTCCAAAGAAAGAAAATTTCAGTAGAGATCCAAGGGCAAAAAAATATGAGAAATTACCTAAAGGCACTATAAACATGCAAGGAAAGGGCAAACCTGGTGCATTGTGTAAAAGAATGGAGAAAAATAGAAAATTACGAGAAAGGCAGGAAACATCTTAGGGAAGCATTCTCTATCACAACATGAAAATCATCCCCAGCAAAATGCAGAGAGGAAGACATGACAATGGAATCTACTTGAAGATATATTAAAAGTAGATCAGATAAAGGAACAACAAATAGGTAATATAGCTTGCTCAAATATGCTGCCAACAAACAACCCTTTCCTCGTCCACCTTTAACTTACCATATGCTTATTCTTAGTGTTATTATTGTATTCCTCAAAGAGTTCTAAACTGAGTTATTGAAAATGCAGAGAAAAACTAAATTTTTATAGTACTAAATTTTTACAGTATTTTAGTTAAAATAAAGTGAAATTTTACAGTATCAAAATATCTGAAGTCTAAAAAGGTTGAGCTGGAGAAAGTGCAGCCAAAGCATTATTTTAGCAGAATCCAGAGTATGATGCTTACGTAACTACTTAATGACATTGTCAAACATTTGCTCATAAAGGAAATGATCCATTTGTTGTGGGCTAGATCAGGAGGGAATGATTTATGTTATTTATCTGGATGAAGAATCTCAGACAAGAAGGTGAGATATTGGTTCTGGTTTTCTTTCTAGTTTGGAAAAAAAAAACAAAAAAAAAAAAAAAAAAAACATTTTCATCAAAGCTTTTCAGAAAGGAGATCCAAGTTGTTCATTTCATTCCCCTTCTGTAAAAATGAAAAATGGAAAGAGAAAGAGACTTACTTTTCATAGGCACTAAAGTCTTTGGGTTATAGTTGGGAGCCAAGCCAGCTATATACACTTGTCAGCTGGCCAAAATTGCCTCCCTGACATGCTGAGTACCAAAGATGCACTAACAGTGTTAAACTTAATGACATGAGATGCACTGAACTGGAGTCAGTGTACTTGAAAGATTAGATATGTTTCTAGTGAATTTCTGCTAATTGAAGTATCACTGTGAAATCTTTCTTTTCCAGTTTTTACTGAACTGTGTTTTTGTCACAAATACTCCATGCAAATGTCTTTATGTTTTCTTTGGATCGGGATTAGTATCAATTGCTTTTTCTCAAATAGGCGATTGAGTCAGGGGAGACAGATCATAAACCTTGGAAGCCTTTCAATGAAGTATATTATTAACTGTAGAGTTATTATTAAAAACATCAAGCTGTTATTAATAATAAAATACAAGTATTCACACATTACACTCACTTACTCACTCTTGCTTTCCCTTGTAGTTACCTAGCTGGAGCCACAGTCAGGGACCAAGCCCAGCTGTTTCCCCTGGAGCAGGGGAAACATGTTGATGCTACCTAGCTTTTAGGCAAGAGTTTGGGCAGTCCTTCAGAGGGATGTTTGTTTAATCCAGCGTTTGTGTAACAGCACAGTCTTCCTCTGCACAAAGCTGCTGCTGCTCTTTTAGAGTTACACAGCCTGTTGTTGATGCCTAGTGCGGGCTGGTGACCTTGTACAGATTCAGCAAACATGTCATGTTCTGACTTTATCAATTCTTGAAGATCCAGCAGGACTGTTGGTTTTCAGATCTTGTCTATGGTTTGTTCACGATCTCTACATGGCATGTATTTTTTCTCTTTTCAGCCTGTTGTTTTCTAGTAACTAGTTCTCCATCCAAATCTATTGTAATTTATGAAAGTTTTTCTTGTTCAAATGGAGATACAGGGGGCCTTTCTGACAGGATACAACTTTCTATTATATATATATATATATATATATCCTATTTTTTGTCTTATCTTCAAAATTATTTAATTTTATCAAATTTTGTATGACTATTCTTCAGTTAGCAATAGTTCTGTCAGCGTATTTACTGATAGATTCTCGAAGTTCTCTTCTAATTTAGTTGCTCAGATTTCTTCCCTTCTTCTCACTCCTACATATGGTTCTAAATAATTCCTCCAAGATTTAGATGTAAATATCCTTCAAATATTGCTTACATTTTCCCTAGATGTCTCTTACCCTTAACAGAGCCAGTGAATGCTCCTTCAAATTTGATCTTTCATATTTGGTAATATTTTCTGCCATCTCACTTTTTAGTATACCTCTTCACATTGCAAATAACTTCAAAATCACAAGGTATGAGCCGTGACCAGAAAATGGTATGTGAGACCCCAAAAATCATTTAGTCACTACCAGATGCCTTTCTATCTCTTGACATAACTTGTTTGCCTCTCTCTTTTCCTGTTTTGATATTGTGCAATGTTTTTTTTTTTTTTTCAGGTTTTCCTCATCTCTTTTTACATATACTGTTTCAGTGCTTCATACATCAGCTTTAAATACTGCGAGACACAGATAGAATAGGTTGACTACTGCTTGGGGAGATCTTGTGTAGTAAGACTTTGCAACCAACAGTCTCAACATGGAGGTCTGGTGTGTTACCAAGCCCATCAGGGAAAAATTAAAAAATCAAGATTCCCTATATCCTAGTAACACATCAAATAAGAATTTTTATCTCTGCAAAGCCCAATAAGTAATTAAGTTGATTTATACAAACTGATTGCAGTTTGCATTTAATTTGTAGTGTACAAAGTGTCATTAATATTAATATTTGATAGAATTCAGGAGGTGTGAACAGCTTTATGATGGTTAAAACAGAATCACTGTTGCTAAAGAGAAGTAAGCTGAGCATTTTTTAAGCAATACACTAAAATGTGTTCACTGCTCAAGCAATACCTATTCAAGCAAATTTGGAATAATAGTTTAATATATTTGGAATACGTCTGTCATCAAGGCTTTAGCAGCCAAGCATTGCAAAAATACGGCAGATATACAGTGTATTTTTTGTTCTTACCCTTTGGATAACTAAGGAATGTGACTCAGAAAAGAGTTCACCGTGAGCACAGACATTGCAAGCTCTCCGGATATTTATCAGACAATAACATCTCATACTCAAGCACTTCAATACTTTTTGCTATTAGGAACCTTTTAAAAATAATGAGAGATTGCAGTTGTAAGCAGTAGGACTTTGAGACCTATTGCTTGGGGAATCTGCAGAGTGGGAAAAGTGGAGGCATGATAAATGAAATGGCTTTGAAGCAGTAATAAATTTTTGTTTGCTCAGTTTATCTGACAGATAGAAAGAAACCAACATAAAACTATCATGTTTGAGTTCCATATTGTTGGGAAACTTTTAATTTAGATTTTCTTTTTTCTTTTAAAAAATAACTTCGTAAAAACAGTTCTCTTGTAAGTGGCAAAACTGTTAACCTTGGAAAGCTGAAGCTGAAGTCTGCTCACATAGTGGAATAGTTCAGACGCTAGCATTTGACATGTTAATTGACAAATAGTAGTGACGTTACAGATTCATCCTTATTGTCATTCTCTGCTCTTGTAAATTGTCATTGTTCCCTTGAAATCAGCGTCAACTGAGTTTTCATACTCCTTCAGTCCTTGACAACTTTGTGAAAAGTACAAATTTGGTGTTCTCCCTGGAGAAAAGACTGCACAGATACAGCACTTAAATCAGGAACCCTCTAAAAAGTGTGTTAACTTAGTGGAGCTAGCCTTTACTACAAATGTGAACCAGGGTAGTGACTGTGAGGGTGTTTTTTCTGTTTTAAAAGAATCATCAAATGTTGGACCACAATCATCAAATGTTTCTCTGTGGTAATTAAAAATCCAGATAAGCAGAATTTCTCACAGAGTTTATCTAATAGCCAATATCTAAAAATTTCTACCCATGTTCTGGTGGGAAAATAATTGATTAGCAATATTCTTACATTTAAGATTTGTTCTGATTGTATAGTAACAATTATTGGGCTTTTAAGATAAAGTTTCATCGCAAACTCAGAATTCGTAATATGTACTTATCATCTGGTTTTGATTTTAATATGTGATCAGAATAATGAACTTATAAATTGTTATGATATTGCCTTTTTTTCCTCTTTTTTTTTTTTTCTCTCTGAATGTTTCAGTATGATGGATGATGTAATATCCTTTGTTAAAATCCTGGCCATGTTTAAGTCAATAGGTATCATTAAAAGCCAGCATTTTACCTTCTTTATTCGTCTGTTCCAAAAAAAAGAATGTTATGTTGAAATTAAATTAGCTTCCTGCAGTTTGAGCAAATGTCTCTGATTGCATCTACACGTTCCTCCGTGCTCAGTCTTATGCCAGATAGGAATTCCTTGTGTGTAATTTGTTTTTAACAGGTCCAGATTAGCTCTGAGAATTAGGATTCCACATTCAGGAATCCTATAGGCAGAATACAGGCTTGTGCTCAAGTTATAGCCATTAGCAAAATGATTTTGCCTTGCAATTTTGCTGTGCTGTAGGTGGCCTAGTCTAGGATTTCTTGACTACTGATATGAGGATGACAAAATAAGTTGCAAACAATCAGTTTATGTTTGGGTAAGAAATTATATCTGATCAGTTACTATATTGCCACATTTTATTCTTGAACAAAATGTGGCTATTTTCCATGATCGTTAATTTTACCAGAGTTCTGTTTTACTTGAAGCACAGAATAGTCAACTCTGTGCCTTAGAAGAGTACAGAAAGAACTTCTGAAAAATTAAAAAAATCTATTACAAAACCCTCTAACTGACATCTCTGAACATTAACTTTGTAAAATTGAAGTTAACATTTTGTTCAGTCCCCTGAATTAGTATAGTTTTTACTTGTAATCTAAAACCTGTACCCTATATTTGAACCCTATACATTAAGCCATATACATACCCAAAACCTATACAGAGCTTAGTAATCTACAGTCTACAGCCTACTCTAGTAACCTTGATTTGTACTATATGCTCAAAAATAGTCTGATGAAGGAAGTAAGGTTATTAAATTAGTGCTAGTAGCATGGCTCTGTATTAGAGGATTGGCCCTGTTACCTTTATCTGGTGTGAAAATTGTGACTATAAATTTCTCTGTGGATGGGTGACATGTTTTGAAAAATCGTAGTCTCCTCAGAATTTTAAAGTAGTACATTAGGTAAATTATCTGACATGGAAACTTGATGTGAAACCAAACCAAGCTACCCCATGAAAATCTCTCCACTTCTATAGTTAAAGAATTTAGTAATATTTTTAGCATAATATAAAGTCAACCAAGAAAAAACAAACGTAAAAGAATAATTTCTGTTATTGATATTGAAAGATTTGTGGCTACAGTTTTTGTCTTGTGCTTTAACAAAATTTAGCATGTATTTGGCAGCCTGTTAACCTTTCAGATAAAGGAACAAATTTTCCCTTTGATATCAGTTTGATCAGATAGCGCAATGCTGTCCCCAAGTAAGTAGCTAAGTATATTATTTAGCATTACCAAGAAACAGTAAATCAGAGGTGAGCTTCTAATTCCCCATTAAGCCCAAATCTTCAATCTATACAATGGCCAAAGTTCACAAAACCTTCCTATTGAATACTAAGCATGAAATGTACCTAATATCTTACATGTGGGTTTTGTCTTAGCTGTAGCAAATTGACTGTACACCAGTAAATGTGCATTTTGAGGTTGGAAATAGTCATTATAGTAGTTAAAAATAGTACTTTTTAAAATAAGAATCTGGCCTTTGCTACTTGAAAGACAAGATCATACACAAAGAAATAGACTCAATTCAGGCAAGATGTGTGTGTGTGACTGTCAGCATGTTTTGATGGCTGTGTAGTAGCAAACTGTAAGTATACATATATATCACAGAAGATGTTTGTTAGCATGTTCTTCTTCCCTTTATTCTTGAATTACTGTGATTTATCTCACCTGTATAGCGGGATAACAATGAACAGATCTGAGAAGTGCTGCACTGTAAGTTCTCTAAGCATGGGCATCATATTTTCATGGCAGAATTGTATGACAGTTGGGCTGTTCAATAATACATTTTTTTAATAGACTAATATATAGTCTCTCTCTGTATAATAGTACATACTCTTTATGATCTACGTATATATAAGAAATAGTGCACTGAAAATAATACCTTAGTTTGCTTTCTGTAAACTTCGTATTTGCTTTCAAAGCCATTTTTGGTTAATAAAACTCATTAATTTACAAATTTCCAATCTGTCCTCTTGTTTAAAGTTGTTAAAGTTGTTAAAACATCTAATCTAAGGAACAGACAAGTTTTGTAACCAATTAGTGTACATTGCATGCTTTTTTCACATAAAATAGACATCCTTCTTCCCAGCGCAAATACTGAACATTTCCAAATCTAATGCAAGGAAGCAGGGGTTAAAAAATCTTTGTCGTCCTCCTCTCCCCTTTTACATTGAGATGTCAGTTGCTACTCATACATGCGCAGTATGCTTTCTACGAGTTCATCAAATTACAAATAAGAATCTTCCCATCTCTCACCTGTCATTTCTACCTCATTTGGTATACTTTGTTCCATGATATGAAATGATTTCTCATTTCTCTTTCTCATCCCTAAGCAACAAAATGCTCAGAACATGTTTGTTCTTTTTTAATAGAAGCGGTATTTTTTCGTTTGGAGTCCAGAAACCTTCTCTATTGATAATTTACAGTCTCTATCCACTTTCAATTACAAACCCCAGTTCTGTTGTGTTATGGGACAGCACAAGTACCAGAAGGCATGCTTGAAATTTTAAAGGCAAGAATATTGACAAAACTTTTAGATGGGAATATTTATACATGAATTATCCTTGTGCATTAAAAAATGTTAAAAAGGCTCCAAAATACTTTCATTCTTCATTTTTAAGGTAGAAAGGCATCATGGCTCTTACAGGCTACTCTGATTTTAGGACATGTTTTTGGTTGTTTCTTTGTATCGGTTAACAATATAATACAGAAATATATGTGTACGGATAGATAAATATATATTTTTGCTAAATATTACCTGGAGACATAGCAGTTAGAGCCAGGATCAAAAGTGTACAGATTTCATACAGTTAATTGCATAAAAACTGGGAGAACATTTTAGATTTAAGAGCAGATCAGGAACCAGGAACTGTAAAAATAACTGTAAGACATGAAGAACAGCATAAGAGTATAAATTAATTAAAACAGAATTAATCACTTATAATTCCAAACGCAGATAAAGGGATTGAACTGAAATTCATATACTGGTTGTTCACATGCACACAAAATTACCACTGTTGCAATTTCTGTGGTTTAACTGCAAAACATAAATAGAATCCAGTAAGTAATTAATATGCCCTTACTGGCTTTACATAAAAAGGAGATCTGAGATTTAGGAGTAGGCAAAAATTATTGAGAGGACAAAAACTGTGGGAAAAGTTGATGAAAAGTGATATAATCAGACAGAGATGCAAAAAACACATAGGAATAATTATATAGTAAGTGTATATAATAGAAAGAATATGGTGGCGCTGGGGATGAGGAGCAAGTATGACAGATAAACAGCAGGGACTAAGAGATTTAAAGTGCAGAAAAGTGGCAGGAATGAATAAAGGAACTCTACAAGTGGAAGGATCATAGGTAACTCAGATTTACCTTTAGGTTGGTGATGCAAAAAATTTACCTTTAGGTTGTTGATACAATACTGTTACTGATGATATAAATTCATTGATGTTTCATAAAAGCAATAAGGTAGAGTCTAACTGAAAATAACTGCAGTAATTTAAGCTGGAAGTGATAAATGTATGTGGTTGGAGGGAAGAAGATGAAAGATAAATAAATACGCTGTTTTTTGTTCCACACATAAACAGATATTGTGATACTGTTAGCATGGTTCATTCATGTCAACTAGGTGTAGAAATAAAGTAATGCTTACATTTATTCACATGGACAAATAAAGGTGATTGCAATGTACCAAACTCTCATGTAAATATATACTGCAGCACTGCTCTACTGGAAGGTTAATGGCTTAGAGCCAAGGTGTAACAAACAGGCTCATCCCATGTGAACTGCAACCAATTTTTCTTCACACAATGAATAATGGAAAAACAAACAGAAATAGAGGCAAAATCAACTCTGCGTAATATGAATAAGGCTGAAAAATACAACTTTTGCTTTGATTCTGCATAAGCTGCACTGACATCAGATAAATACTTCATAGCAAAATAGTATTTGCTCCATGAAATACGTATTAGTGTAACCAAATGGGACTCAGCTTGTCCAAGTTAAATTTTATTCTTTTAAAATATAATGAAAGCAAGGAAGTCATATACATCTTACCTATTATTGTCTGTTCTGAAGATTGTTAGTCCTCTGGAGTATGAGTAGCCTTTATATTGTAATCATTAAATATATAGGATTAGAATAAACTCATTATTCATAAGATGTTCTTCCTCAGGATGCACTGGAGGCGCTTTGAACTAGGCTTACAAGAAAATCTCTATGTATCTTTGAAAAAGCTAATAAAGGCCTTATTTTCCGTAAAAAATATAGGAAAAGTTGGATTTCAGATTTTATTTAAAAAAAAGCAAACAAACAGCAACAACAACAACAAAACAATATTACAGTTTCCATCCCACTCCATTCAGGAATTTAGCTAAGAAAGGATACTGTCCATGGCTGGGTTTCAGTCATTTGAGCTGCAGTAGCCACTAACTGTCCCAACACTAAGGGAGATTAATAGAAGCACACATACCTTTACCTATCCCGTTTGAAGCTGTGTTATGTTACTACAAGAAATGTTAAGGTATGAATGGTTTCTGGCCTTCTGAGAAAAAGAGGAATGAATTGATTCATCACCAAATTCTAGGAAAACTTAAATATGGTATCTATCACAAAGCTATTAATTATCATGTTTAACCCGTGGCTTATTTTGGCTTTGGTACTAAATGAATGAAAGGAATGATCAGGAGAACACTTTCCATTCAGATGGCTCAAGATGAATATCAGGTCTGAAGATGCAAGATCTCAGTGATGTTGTGCACCTGAATTTTCAAGAAGATTTTGATATTGCCCTTCACCAAAGAATCATAAGCTGGCTTTTATAGGATAAAAAAGAAAATCATTTCCTATACTGCAAACTGGTTAAAAAGGTAGGGAAATTGCTAGCATTAAATTATCACCCCTCATGGGGGAACATTCCAAAGGGTACTTTTTGTGCACAGTAAGACTGCTTTTTTAAAACAAATCTCGGGATTATTCCCACTTAAAGTGCTTTGGTTTGTGTCATACAGTGTTTTTGGAGCACATAAAACTGTTTTGTATGAAATCAGAATGTAGGATGCACTTCAGGGGCATGTCCAATATACTCTGTCCACAAGGGAGTTTTGACTAGACTTATGCTATAGGTAGTCCAAAAAGAAAAACACCTGAAATGTAGAGCATTGGTATCATCTTCAGTATCAACACTTTTGCCCTATAGATCACTCCTACTGGTCTGTACTACCTGATAACATAGACATAACAAGAAGGTACATGCTAGGACCATTATTAAGCAATATATTCATAAATGAACAGTAAAAAGAGTGAATTTTAAGACAGGTTTGTTGATGCTCCTGGTACACATACTGCCAATAATCAAAGCATGCTAATTTTGAAGAGCTGCAGAAAGGTTTCCTGTTACCTTGTGCCTGGGCAGTAAAATGGCAAATGAAATCAACTGTTATTGTACACGTAAATTAAAGCACATGGGGAAAAGCAACAGGTTTAAAACTGCCGGTATTGAATGAGGACCAAGCACTAAACATTTTCGAGGTTACTAAGGCAACCTCATGGAGGTGGCTGTGAATGTTACAGAAAGAGAGTGGAGGAAGAAAACCGAATCAACAGCAAAAATGTTGAAAATGACTGATGAGGGAAGGAAAGAAAAAACAGAGGATAAATCAAGGCTAAACGAATTCTAAAGTTACTTACACAAGATCAAAAATAGCAGATCCGCTGTCTGGGATCACAGGAGAGAAGACAGAAGACAAATGTGTTCAAAGTTGAAATTTCTATTCTGGTAGATTTTGCCATTACAAATTGGAGTTATTAAAACGGGTGGGATGCAAAAAATAGAAAGGAAGTGAAGGATAGCTGGAAAGGCTCTTATGAGGATCTATATACTGTAATAAAATCATAACATGTAATAGTCCATTACATGCTATTGGCCTGTTACATGTTATTGGCCAGGAGAGCAGAACGGCAAGCATCACAATTTAAAATTGCACTTTTAATTAGCATGAACGGGAACAGAAAACAAACAATGACAACAATGATAAAAAAAAAAAAAAAAGAAACCACTGCCAACAAAACAATAACACATTTGATAATAAGATAACTTTTAAAATGGAACTTCCTGAATTTAATGTGTTCAGATATTTAGGAACTAACATCAAGAAGATGTATGTTTCTGGCAGTAGTTTACAAACGATTGAACAGCTTATTTGGTATTACATGTAAGGAAGGTCAAGCTTAACTCACTTTAGAAAGAATGTAAAGGAAACTACGGCCAGCAATAACAACTAAACAGGCCAGATTAAGAAAGGAAAGGACACAAAAACACCCATGTAAATCTCAGGAATTTAAAAAGGGAGGTATTAGAAGGTGGTTAGCTGTTTGTTTTCTTTAGAGCATTTTGTTCCATGGGGTATGATGAGTTATTGCCTGAGTGGTGTCCCAGATGAGCTTTCTACAGCAGCTGGTTACTAGCTGCACCACAAGCATAATTGCCTATAAAAACACAAATAGTGTAAGACATATTTTTAGTCACAATGACTAAATGTATATACTGTGACCTTCTCTCTTGAAGTTCTCTGTAGGAGGTAGCAATGAGTACAGAATGAAACTACTTTAAAGATAACTGTAAAATAAAACTCAGATTAATCCATAACTTAGATATTCCAGTTACTTTGTCTTTCAAGAAACTCCAGTGGCTTTTGGTGATAGGCTGTATGGGACAGGGAGTACAGGAAAAGAGTACAGAATCTTAGTTAATGTATTAAAGATGAAAATGATCTGTACAACAACAAGACCTGATGACACTCTGAAAGATAAAAACTTTATTATTTTTATGATTATTATTGCTGCCATACAGACAAAAGTCATCATAGGTCATATGAATGAGCTAATTAGCTAATCGAGGATAATATGGCATATCATGAGAAGACATTAATATTATGAAAGCTTTGGATGAATATAACAAACTTGAAAGTTAAAATATATCCAGTCTTTGTTGGAAACTATGTGCAAAATGTACCTTAATACATAGTCATGTATGTCTGGGAGGAGAAAAATAATGGAAGAAATTTTAGAAAGGTTGTTTTTTCAACAAACACTGAGTTATTTGAAAAGTAAAACCATTAACAGTGAAATTATAATGAAGTGGCACCAGAAAAATTCTGCTAACAGGCCTTTCCTCACAGCAGAGAAAAGCCTCTTTTAAAATATGCAGTTATTAAGAAGATGGGCACCTGTAAAAGACAAGGATTCTGATAGGCATGGGAGGAAGGAGAAGATGAACAGACTGAGAAAACTAGATGGAGTCGAAAGCTAATAAGGAAATGTTAGGTAGAAATAAACAATTGTACAGAGGTGTGATGGTATCAGTCCAGCAATTCTTGACTTAAATAAGGTGATAGTGAAGAATGAGGGAACAGGGGAGGAAGAAAAAATCCCCACCCTTATCAGTACTTACATAATATTGGGTTATAAAGAACCCTTCAGGCATAAAACAGCAGAAAACAGGATTCAGAGTGCAAATTCATACATCTTAAACTCTGTACATCTCATCAAACATGTGCTGATGGCATTTCTCAGAGTTCCAGAGATAAGGACTTGGTTTTGGTGATGGACAGCTTGTCTGTCAGTGACAGACAGCTTTTAAGATGTATCTTCCTGTGTTCATTGCATCTCTTTATTGCCTTTCATGGTGAATGACTTATTTGGATTTTCTGCTTTTTGATGTTGTTAATATATAAACTTCAATAAATGGTCTTTACATTCAATCTCCCATATTAAGAAAGTAATACTGAACAGCTAAAGATTTGCTTTGAGCATGCCCTTATAATGGTTCATTAGCCTATTGCTCTGCCATGCGCTGTAGCTTAATTAGTTGTGGCTCTACCACACACAGCAGAAGATGGCTTGGGACACTGACATTCACAACAGATAATCAGATACTGCAGAACAGAGAAAGGAAACGTACATGATTCAAGGTGGGGGGAATCAGGAGGGGCTAATGGAATAGAATTCATCAGCCTGTAAAAGTAATAGATGAGGGAGCAGTAGGATAAGGCCTATGCAGAGATTAATTGTATTAAGATGATAAATAGAGAGTGATTAATCTCAAGAAACAGAGTCCACTCACCGAAATTATCAGTTAGCAAGCTTAAACAAGGAATAAGTATTTTTCCACACAGTGTATATTTATAGGTATAAATTACTTCAAAATAGATAAGACAAGTTATTAGTGCCTGTTACATGCAGTATTCCAAATGCAGTCTCTAGTTCTGAAATGCCAGGTGACCATTGTGAGGTCAATTCTTGCCACGTTCCAGTTTTCTTTCTCCACTGCTCTTCCCTGGATAAGGAAAAAAGAGGAGGGTTTTTTGTTTGTTTGTTTGTTTGTTTTTGCCACACAGTATGACAATTTATCTATATAATATGTGTATAACTGTATATATATCTTATACAATTGTGTCAGAATGAGTATAATGCCCAGTAACAGCTGGTAGGAAAGTTTCCACAATCATTTCACTGCAGCCATTTTGAAGAGCTTTTAACAGAAAACACACAGTGAGTTCGTTATTGTGTACATGTAATTAAGCAGAGTAGAAGGAGAATCATGTAATTAGTTACTATATTCCTTTTATTTATCACCTTTAAAAATCCTGTACTTCAGGTGATATGAACATGCTATGACAGTCCAGCTAATCCAAAAAAATGCAGCAACTAGGCATATGGTATAAAGAGCAAATAAGTAATCAGAAACGCATTCTGAAAAAAAACGTGAAAGACTTCACAGTCTAGTATTTTAGATATTATCCACAGTAACCACTGAAAAATTTAATCCCAGATGACATTTGGATGAATAAAGCGAAATTTTATTGGATTTAGTGAGGCTATTCTTGTGACAAAGCTTTACTCCTATTAGCAGCTGCAGTGGTTTTCTTTTTATTCATTATACTGTTCCTATGAGTGCCTGTTTGACTTTCACGCTGTTGATGTAAATTAACACTCTCATTGATGATGATAACACAGTAGAGCAGCAATATGTGTGTATAATGTGCTCTTTAAAAGTACCTTTTAAATCTAAATCCAAGCTGCAATTATTTTAGGTATGCAAATGATCAAATTGAGGGTAATGCTACAAGAGAAATTCATAACAGGTTCAAATCAGAATAGAAATGGCTATTTCTGGCTAAGGCTTATTGAAGATATTCTAAAAGAATACAAATTCATACTGATCTGAGGAAAATCAATAATACCTTGTAAGTTTAGTTTTCCCCCTGTCAGAGTCCTGTACTCTCTTGTCCAGGTTCTTCTACAGAAACCCTCCTCCATGAAAAGCGTTCAGCCTTTAATACCAAATTTACTTATTTGTAGATATTTGATGTTACATGGGATTTTGCATTAGCAGTGATACAAGCAATGTACTGAAATCACAATACAAGCAATTGCAATACACAGTTGAATCACAATAAAAATAGCATTCCCATTACTGGTCACTACCATGATGCTGGGCTTCCCAAATCATTAGGGAGGAATACATAGGGTGAAGCCAGCTCAAGTCCATTTCTGTCTTAAAAGATCATGTTGCTTGTTCAATTTTTATACTTTTATGTTAGGCCGAGCTGCCTTTACATGTCCCCCATGCTGGTCTGGACAGCTCAGGAGGACAATACTCTATTAACTCCAGGAAGGCCATTTAAACAACTGGTCGATAGACTCAATTGATACAACCAGTTGATCCACTGATAATTTATCTAAAGCAAAGGCCATCATGTACCCCCTTTATTACTGAGATAAGTTCAGATTTCTTTGCAGCTATCAGTCATCCCCTATATTCTTCCCTTAGCTTCATGAGCACATCACTTGTGCTCATCTCCTCTGAGTTTTCTTCCATGGTAGGGCTTTGTAGACTGATCACACCTTCCTATGAGTTTTGGAAGAGAGGTAATTCCTATGTACAATTCCTTGAATTTGGCTTGCCACGTTTTTTTTATATGTTTTATTTATTTTTTTTTTTGCTTTGGGAGTAATTTCTTCTTATAAAGATAAATTTGGAGCAATTCTTGGGTATATGCCAGTTTAGTTCACATCGGCAGTGATTATCTGAAACAAATCTCCCAGTCACCTCCACATGCCATGTTTCATTTCATATCACACAGTAGACTTGGAGATTATGAAATTGTTTACATTATAATGAATCTAAACCTAGATGATGCATGCTTGTGCCTAATGCTCAATACCCACTAATGGGCATTCAGTCTGTATTACAACCCTCCAAAATGCATGCAATGTATATGTCAGGTCCTCAGCATCAGGTGTTGCACTTGGCAGATAAGCTCTTATTCCACTCAAAGGAAGCTTTTGTTCTCTCCCTGGGAGTGCAAAAATTCTTGTCCACATCAGAGGGTTCCTCAAGGCGTTACATTTTGTCAAGTCTTGCTCACAAAAAACTATTTTGTTAGAGTTGTTGTTTCAGTGACCTTGGTTTAAACATTTATGTTCAATAATGACTGCATGAGATGATCTAGAGATGATCATTTCCTAACTTTGCAGGTTGGAGACATACCTATTTGATACTTTGTTTAGAGCATACATAGACATGACTAAATTACTTAGCTTAAAAACTGGCAGAAGCATTTTTGGGAAACATAATATTCCACCGAAAAGTACTTACTCAGTTTTGAATCCTGTGGTGTTTTGATTTTCTTCCACTCATTATCCATGATAAACATAATGATGTTTTACTTAGCCTTTGGTAAGTGTCAGTGTGTTTTATTTATTTATCCCTGTTTTGCCTATATTCAGAGCACACAGTTTCCTCAATGCTAAAATGAATGGTACAGGTTATAAGACATTTATATATGAGAGACATATTCAGATGTTGCAACAAGTAAAAATCAAGGCTCGGTAAGACATATGATTAAAATGAGATGTCTCCAGTATCTTCCAGGTGAAGAACAATGGCTGTCATGTATTTTTGTTGAGAAAGAGCAGAAACAATCTTTCATTAATACTGAGTGTTTTTGTTGTTGTTGTTCGGTTGTTAGTTTTTTTGGTTTTGTTTTTTATATTCAGTAGAGCTATGCCATTCTTGGTCTTATTGAAACAAAACAGTCGCAGCTTAAAGTACTTTACATTATGAAATTATGATATTTAGAGACTGAGTAGTTTTTATATAATTATTGAAGTAAAGATGCTTTAAATGACAGCATTCTTATTGTATTCTGTAATCTTCCCCCCCCTTATTTCTTCTATTAGTTTTTTTTTTTTTTTTTTTCCTTAGGAGATCAGTATTAAACCAAGGGACTGTAGATAAAACCTTTGCATATCAAATGAAATTAGGAAATCAGTTTAATTAGGAAGAGCAGAATTATAATCCACAGTAACTCATGTACAATCAAGCAAGGTCTTTATTTGGATTTAAAGGTGAGAGTTCTAATAGGAAGCTGCCTCCATAATGATCCCGTTTCATTCAGTAATGGCATAAAATATGCAAAAAGCTTATGCAAATATATACATGTATAGATGGATGTTTAATATCCTTGCTTTTAACTTTCAGTATTTATTTTCAGTTAACTTTCTATAAAAAAATAATAAGAAATATATACATTTTTAATATTCATTGTGAAATTTGTCTTGGGGAAGGTTATGTGTCCTAGACAAAATAGTATTTTCACTCAGTGGTCCAGGTATGCAGGGCATCTCTTATTAAAAGTATACCCAGCAGATTCACTTTTCACAGTGGGACATAGCGCCCTGGGTGTGTAATGTCTCTTCATTTCCTTGCAAAAAGAATGTATCTATTACTCTTGGACCAAAACTTTGGTCTCAAGAACCTTTGTATTGTTGTGTCGTCCTTTAGAGTTATCTTACTTTTCTTTAGTGTGGTTGAAAAGATAGGAGAAAAGAGATCTAGCTACAGTAGTAGCAAAGGGAAAGTTTGGATTGCAGAGTTTGCAAGAACAACTGAAGATAGAACTTACCTCCAGGCAGATTTTTCTAATTTCAGCTCCATGATAGAAAGATTAAAATGAAGTCACTTAGAAATAGTGTGCCACTGGTACTTTAATTTAAAAGTAAAATTGTCAATAAATGTGACGGTGTGTGAGGTGCCAAAACAAGTATCTGCCAGGTCCATGCTGATTTACCATCATCAGACTTCATCAGTGGATGGAGGTGTTAAGCTCTTCTACAGCTGTATATTTGCAGACGTGTTATGCACTATCACAATGCCTATTTTTAACAAAAATATTTATTTTATTGCCTTCAGCAATTCATATTTCTCAGTACCCACCATTCTCTTCTCCACACTTCTTGTTCTTTGGGAATGTAGCTTCTCAGGCTAGGATGTGTTTCTCCATGCACTTGTGGATCATAAAGTCTGCAGTTCTGTTGTGGATAGATATGACTCTGATATAACTAATAAGATTACCCGTGTTAAAAGCATGTCATTAAAAATGTGTGTGCCCAATTTTCCGTAATACAAGTGATCTAATTAGCAATATTGTTTTTTTTTTGCCTTTGAAAAATGTTTTTCTGAGGAAAGAAGAAATAGAATATTCAGCTTGTCATAGTAATTATAATAATTATCAAGTATTGTATGTTCTGAAATGCTGTCCAAGAGTTCTCAAAATTCTAAGAAACACATCCTCTAAGAATTACAGAAGTTAGCTTATTTTATCCTCAAGTCTGCTTTCAGTCATTTTTTTTCCAAGGTCAAGAAGCTGTAAATTACTAGTAATATTAATTAATCACATGTTTTTAAGCAAACTGAGGACTGTGTTTCTCTCTGTTAAGCTGGGAGTTGGCATGCACATCATGCAACTGCATGAAATAAGGCTCCTACTGATAGTACTACACATAGCTGATGTTGGTAAGGAGTTTGATCAATTCAAGGGAAAAAATAACTGCTCTAAGGAGGGTGTATGCAAGAATTAAGTATTTCTTTGAATAGTTTAGCTAGAATAAATTGTAACCCTCATGAAAACAGTCCCGAAATTCTTCCTTCAAGCAGGATCCAAAAGTTCCTCTCACAAAACAAATCTATTTTATAAACAAATACCGTTACATGCATATTAAGGAATGGGGTCCCCATGGGAGGGATGACAACGCAAAACCATGAAAAATAGTTTCCAGCCAACCTTTGATTATAGCCTAGTTAAAAGTTTCAAGGGTAGTTAAGAGTTTCAAGAGAAGCTCCTGATGTCACTGGCACTTTGACATGGAAAGAAAATCTAGATGATTTATTGTGAGAGACAAGGATTAGGAAGGCACGTACTTGTATGACGTGCACCATCAATCTGATTAGAGTAAACAGGAAATAGCAAACTTCCAGGTTTTGTGCCCAGTCAGAACAATTTAGTGTCTACATTTCCAGTATTTCAGTTTTTGTGAGTTGCTTTCACTAAATAAATAAATAAATAAATAAATAAATAAATAAATAAATAAAGCCCTTCCTGTACTTAACATTAAAATTTGAAATTCAGCATATTTTGGCTACATCACAAATTTATAAGCTGCTTGTAATTTCAAGTTTGGATTCTCATTCAGAGTTGTTTTACAGAGAGTTTCATTTTACATATTACTGACCACTTTTTGAAAAACAGATTTTTTGTAAGGTTTTCAAATTGATGTTCCAAATACCACCTGAGGTCCTTAGAAAATTTTAGCCAAGGTGGTGCTATGATTTCATTGTTAGATGGAATGTTTATTATTAACTCCTAGTATCGTCTTTCATTTGTGCATACTTTGTGCAAACGTCTTCTTAAGGATTTAGTAATATTAATTTTAAATATGCTGGATTTAGTATTTTAACAATCATAGGATGGAAATCTTATTTTTTAATTATTTTTATTGTATATACAAAGACTGTTTTTTTTTCTTAAGTCTGTAATATTGCAGTGCAAAACATACACTTTTCTTGATATATTTCTGTTGTACTGAAATAACTATCAGGCTCTGGTTTCAAATGTTATTTCAATCCTTTTTTTCAGTGTATTCAGTAAAGGGACAACTAACTTTGATTTAAGCTATTCATGCCTTTACATGTAATGTTCTAAGATATTAATCTTGCAAGTATTGTATATCTTTCCGCTCCTATAATTGAGTAATTATTTGTGAAAGAATTACTTGAAAAATCATCTATTATCCAACCTGACATAACATCATGACATTACAGTGATATCACTGTTTCTCATTTGTTCATTTGTAATTAAATTTAATTAATTTTGTAATAAATCATCATGAAGTATTCTGTGACAAACCGAACAGTAAGTCTTAAGGCTAAAATTTACCTGCGGGCAAAAGTTATGAATTAAGTGTGATTAGCATAGGACTTAATATATGCAGAGGAGTGAGGTATATGACTTTCAGATGGAGACAGACCCTAAGTGGAAGATACCATCCATAAACAGCTCTTGTGAATGTTCCTGTCTTGAAACATATTTCTGGAAAGAACAGGTGTCCTGGAGCTTCCAGCTAGCCAGTTTGCCCCGTGCGAGTTAGGGTCCTGTCATCTGTCATTCGGATCGCAGAGAGAGGCACTGCCATGACAAAAGATAGCAAGTGACAATACCTTGCTGTCCTGTGTGTTTGCCACCAGCACAACACAGGGATGGAGCAATTCTGCCAAGCCTTGTCAGGCTCTGAGGGTGTGCACACATCAGTGTTTCAGCCAGGTTTGGGAGAGCTCCAGTGAAGCAAATATCCCATTTCGCTGCATTAGGTGCACCATGGCTCTCATCAGGGCATGGTTTTACAGCATGTGTTCATGGTGAATCTAAGCTGAAAAATGAACTCCCGTACTCTGTCAAATGCACTCCCACCTACCTCAGATGGACATTTAGGCCATGGGACCAGACTAAAGGCTATTCAACACCAAACCAACGTATGAAATATGCATAGCACATAAATCAGGTGTTCTGCATCAGCGGTTTCTCTCTACAGATTTATTGATCCATGCTATTTGCTAATGTAAGCGTAGTTTAAGATTACTAACAGATTAATCAGCAGTCAGAACAGATAAGAAGTCTGCTTCTCCTGAATAACTATGATTTAAATGTCTTTAGAATAGGCTTAAGTGAAAACTCAGCCCCTTGTTTCTGTGTTTCTTTCTGCCAGTCTTCATCATGCCCACTTTGTCCAGATTAAGTCTAAACTAGCTGGATTCCATCCAGATCACCCTTGTCAGAAATTAGAGAGAAAAGTAGTTCTGTCAGGTACTGTTGAAAGTCAATATAAAATAAATGCCATTTGTACGCATGCAAACTTCTAGTGCTGGTTCTTTAGTACAGCAGAAATCCCTACCTTGTGGTACTGTTCCTAAATGAGTTGAACACGATCTTTTTGTTTTTAAATAAATGCCTCACTCAAATAGTTTTTTTTGATTTTCTATCTGGTGAGGAAAACAAGAGGCAGACTGTGGAGTCCCACAGAATCGTCCAGGGGTAGCTGAAGTTTAATATGGGGTCAATCCTTCTGGACACTAGTACCTCATTTACATGAATGGAATACTTCATACTTGTAACTGGTGTTTCAGGCTGCCTGCAAACCGAGACTAATTTATTCTCAGAACCATGGGATGCAGCAAAATGTGTGTGCATGTATGCATTTGTGTGTGCCTGAACCTGCACGTGTGTCTACACAGAGATTCGTATGCAACCGCGAGCCCTTTGCCCAGGTGTGGAGAGAGGGTAGGAAGGAAGAGAATGGGGGAAGGAGACTGTAGTGAGTATGCCTTAAAGCAGCAATTTCACTTTGATCCTTTGGATCCCTTTGACTGATGAAGCATAGTAATTAGACATTACAATTACTAATGACTAAGAATATATTACTAATCTTAAGAAATTTTTGTCATAAAATTACTTCACATCCATCCGAGCCTTTGTTAGGTTACTTGAACATAGAACAATGAAATTGCTATTAAACACACACACAAAAAAAGAAAATAAGAATAGAAATATGCATGATTCCCTTGGATTTATGTTTTTTTTTTTTTAAGTATATTTTCCTTTATAATGCAAAATCTATGCTTTCAGGGGGTTTTATAAAAAATGGAGAATTAAGTAGTTTTGGTTTCAAGAACAGATTTCAAATCATAAATCAAAAACTGCTCTGGTTGTGCTGCCAGTTTGGAAAAATAAATGGTAACTGTATTAAAAAAAAATAGAAAAGAAAATATGTATGAGAACAAGATTCCCCTAGTATATCAAAGTGTGTGTCCAGCCACTGTGACTGAATAAAAATATTAAATATATTGTTAACATACAGTATAATGGAAAACTTTGGAAGAAAGACTCTAAATAACTTGCAGGGGATTTTATGTTACATTATCTATTGTTGAAACTCTCAAACTTTAATGGAGTTAGAGCAGTATATATTTCTAGTCTATATACATTTTTATTTTTTTAATCTATAAACCATGAACCTTGCAGAATTCTAAATTCATGCTTGACTTGTTTGGGATTGTTTTTTTTTGGAGCTTATTTTTGTGTTAGACTGTTCTATATGTGACACCGTTGAAATCAATAAGGACATACATTTATTTATATTTATGTAAGTTATATATGTATATATATAAAAGGAAGCTTATTTGTACCTCAGCTTAGTCTCAATAGAATGATTCCTGCTTACTGTGTAATTTTGTTGTCATTCAGATATTGTTACTGTCTCCTACCAAAGTAGCTTAAAGAAACTCTGCATGGCATGCCTATTTCTCTGTTCTTGCATTTCAGTGACCAATTGCATCCTTATGAAGTTCCAGTACATGTATTTATTTTTACATGTACATAGGTTCCTTGTAATTGGTATTCAGCAAGGTCTGCAACTGAGATGTGTGTCAGGTGGAGCTGCCAGGAAGTCTTTGCTGAAAGGGTTGGAGGTGCTTTTATGACTCTCAGATAGGTAAGGATCTGAAGGACCCTCCAATGCTTCTTACTAGCCCTAGTGTAACAGTAGTTCTATGCCTTGTCCCTTCTCATCATTTCATCTGTCTAAAGGATTAGTGACTTTTTGGCTCACTGAAGTCGTCAACCACAAAATTCAATACATGCACAGAGGGATCTTTACTGTGAAGGCAGGACGCTTTTAGCTGTCCTACTTTCAGTCATAGCTTCAAACATTAGGAGAAGTCTTAATTGCATTTTCAGAAAAAGACATTCACAAAACCAAACAGGTTAGTGACTTCTCGTGATGGTCTTGAGCCAGTAGCTTGTATGGTATAAAAGGTGCTAAAAAAAACTCACCAGTAATTTATGAACCAAAGCCTTGTGCCATAAATTGAGCTGTGTACTGTGGGTAGAATATTGGTGTTATAGTGTTTGATGTTGCCATTTAATCGGCCTTTCACTACTCAGATTTCACTTCTCTTTGAACAGAAATCCAAGCTCGAGATACAAAACTATTATTCATCATAAAATATTGCTAACACTGAAGAACATTCTCAAGCATTTCACTGGATTTTATGCTGGAGTGAAGGAAATGAACTGTTCAGGGGTTGTGTAATTGTTATTAAAAGGTTCTTCAACATACATAAAAATTATACCTGAGCTGAAACTGTTCATTAAAGATGAGTGAAAACTACTGAAGTGGGCTGTTCTTTTTCCCCTGGATATCACTACAGGCCTTCTTAATATATTACACAGATACTAATTTGTTTGCCTTGGAGGTCTGTGATAATTCGTCAGTGAAGTGAGTTTCCAGAGAAAATGGAAAATAGGAATAAATGAGAAGAGAAGAATAATGAGATTTGCCGGAGGAGAGGAGAGGAGAGGAGAGGAGAGGAGAGGAGAGGAGAGGAGAGGAGAGGAGAGGAGAGGAGAGGAGAGGAGAGGAGAGGAGGAGAGGAGAGGAGAGGAGAGGAGAGGAGAGGAGAGGAGAGGAGAGGAGAGAGGGGAGGGGAGGGGAGGGGAGGGGAGGGGAGGGGAGGGGAGGGGAGGGGAGGGGAGAGGAGAGGAGAGGAGAGGAGAGGAGAGGAGAGGAGAGGAGAGGAGAGGAGAGGAGAGGAGAGGAGAGGAGAGGAGAGGAGAGGAGAGGAGAGGAGAGGAGAGGAGAGGAGAGGAGAGGAGAGGAGAGGAGAGGAGAGGAGAGGAGAGGAGAGGAGAGGAGAGGAGAGGAGAGGAGAGGAGAGGAGAGGAGAGGAGAGGAGAGGAGAGGAGAGGAGAGGAGAGGAGAGGAGAGGAGAGGAGAGGAGAGGAGAGAGGAGAGGAGAGGAGAGGAGAGGAGAGGAGAGGAGAGGAGAGGAGAGGAGAGGAGAGGAGAGGAGAGGAGAGGAGAGGAGAGGAGAGGAGAGGAGAGGAGAGGAGAGGAGAGGAGAGGAGAGGAGAGGAGAGGAGAGGAGAGGAGAGGAGAGGAGAGGAGAGGAGAGGAGAGGAGAGGAGAGGAGAGGAGAGGAGAGGAGAGGAGAGAAAAAGAAAGAGAAGGAAGGAAGGAAGGAGGAAGGAAGGAAGGAAGGAAGGAAGGAAGGAAGGAAGGAAGGAAGGAAGGAAGGAAGGAAGGAAGGAAGGAAGGAAGAAAAGAATATGAAGAAGTGTATGGTTTCGAGGCACAGCCAGAACTGCAATAAAGAGAAAAGTGCAAGAGACTCCAGAAAGGACAGACATTTATGAGCAAATCCCATAAATCTTTCACAACAATAATCTGAAAGCCACTCCAATAAAATGTGATACCTGTATAAGCCATGAGGCAGTCATGAAAAAAATAATAATTGAACAGAAACATAACCTGCAGTAAAAAATAAAAATAAGCAAATACTGGTAAAAAAAAAAAAAAAAAAAGCCTATAATACACTCCCCTATCTGTATAATGGAATGTTTGCATTTCAAACTACTGTTAAAAAGCCTATAAAATTAGATATATATGAAAATTAACAAACTTAAAACAGGAAAAGTAGCAATGGCAAAAATAGTCTCATCAAATTTCTTGGAAGAAACATACACAAATATTACTTGGATCACTTAAGAAACCTAAGTTACTTTAGAAGATCTATGATATCAATCTTCTAAAAATATGAAATAACTCAAAAAGTGGCTATTGTTCTACAGTAGAGTATCTTACATTGTTCACTGCTATATGCTATAGCATAATATAAATCTTTGCTTAGGAGAAATGATGCCTTATATAGAGTTTTTTTGGGGGGCAAAAATGAGGATAAAACATTTCACGATCTATCTCACCTTTAAATTGAACTTCTGACAAATTTGTATCTCTGAAGGAGAACACAAACGTACTGAATGAGAAGTAACACTTCAGTGAAGAGTGACATATCGTACAGTCTCAATATCAAACTGCACAAAAGTTCATTCAAGCCCCTTCTCCTGTGGCAGTTTCTTTCCGTCTTCCATCAGTGTCTAAAAGGAACTGATGACTGCCATAGATGCTACCTACAGCCACAGGCCAGGACTGAAGCTGCAGTCGTCTGTGGGCTTTGTTATAGGTACTGAAAAAATTGAGTCTGAAAGATTTGACTAGAACACAGTCTTCTGGCTGTATTTCTCTAGACAGTATGAAATTCATTTAGTACCATCTTTGGTAAGTGAAACAGCAGGTAAATAAAGGACCAAATAAAAGTACAGAAATAATCATGACTGAGGATTTGTCTTGGTTTATGAGTAATTGTGAGGAGGAGTAATTTGTGCTGTGTAAAAAGAGGACTTTGTGATGAATCAGGTATTCCAGATGGATAAATAACCTCCAGATACTGCTGCGTGGACTGAGGCTGAAAATGAGTGCCCTTCCTGAACTGAAATAGCAGGGTTAAGGAAGAGACAGAGAAGTTCACAGTTGCTTTTGAGTCTTAATTGCTTTTTTACAGGCTTTTAATGGATTAATTAAATTTCAAAGTTTCAAACCACAGTAATGATATTGAAATATCACCAACAATTAAGCTGATGAAGAGACTAGAAAACAAGATTTATGAGGGGCAACTGAGGGAACTGGGGTTGTGTAGTCTGGAGAAGAGGAGGCTGAGGGAGACCCTCATTGCTCTATACAACTACCTGAAAGGAGGCTGCACTGAGGAGGCTGTCAGTCTCTTTTCTCAGGTGACATCTGATAGGATGTGAGGAAATGGCCTCAAGTTGCACCAAGGTAGGTTTAGGTTGGATAAGAGGAAGAATTTTGTCACAGAAAAGGTGGTCAAGCATTGGAATAGGCTGCCTAGGAAAGTAGTGGAGTCTCCATCCCTGGAGGTATTTAAGACACATTTGAATGTGGCACCCAGGTGCATAATTTGGTAATGGGACTTGGTAGGTCAGGTTGATAGCAGGACTTGATGATCTAAAATGTCTTTTCCAACCTAAATGATTCTATGATTCTATGAAATACTTCCCTAAGCTGTCAGCAGCCTCCCAGGTGGTTAAAAGAATGAAGGATATATTTCCATGTTTCTCTACATTAAGCCAGAACTCAGGACAAAAAACTTTTCATATTTACGTCAAAAAAACAGAAGCTCATTAAAATTTGCAGTGAGTTAGGGGTGACTGATCAAAATATGGTAATTACTTTAGGTAACAAGATACTTGGCAGAGAGGCATTGACATTTGCAAAAACAGTTAAGGGAGGATGGCAAGGAACTTTGTTATAGCACAACTGGTAGCTGTACCGGCAGGCTCTGTGAATATCTGGGTTGATTTAAGTAGGATAAAGACCTAGAACTACAGTAGCATGAAACTGGAAGATATTTCAGTGGTGACAAGTTTTTTTTGTTTTGTTTTGTTTGTTTATTTTTCAATTATTTATGCTGAGTAACTGGTTCCTTGCAAAAAATCCATACAAGAAGGTGAACCTTGGATCAAATCTCATAGAGCACAATGATGAACTCTTTCTGTTTGATCCAGCATTTAAAATAAACAACAATACCTAGATTTGTATTCTACCTTTTAAAGTCATTTTAAGATAATGGAATATCATGTCAAAGCATGTTAAAATTACGGAACATCGTATAAGATCATTTAAGGCAGAATGAATTCAGGACTATTTTTCCATTGGTGAAATCCCCAGTAGTGCTTTTCAATATATCATGATTTTAGACTTCTGTATTACCCTAAGGTAAGTAGATGAAGCAATTGGTAAAAATTCAAGAGTAGCTGGTTAAAAGTTTCCTAATATTTAAGGGTAGACAAAAATAGGGGGAGAGGGGAGAGAAAGAGAAAGATGTTTAACTAATTACCTGCAATGAGCAAGTTATTCAATGTTTTATTATGCCTTACAAATTGAAAGCTTTCACTTTCGAAAATGTCATATTTCTGCATAGGAAGAAACATGTCTAAAACACTTCACACAAAATTACTGATTTTCTTCATAAAAGCTTCTATTTTTTCTTAGTGAAAGAGTAGTTTTCATTATGTTTTAAAGACTACGCCTTTTGCTTCATGGTACAAAGAGTTAGTACCATCTGATTCTTCTTTACACTAGTACTATATATGTGTTTTGAATCTCTGAGTAGAGATCTGCAGACTGACAAATCCATTATTTTCAATCATAGTTTGGGGACTGATTTAAATCATGAATTGTAGAAATCAGGCTTCTTTTGAACTTCAGAGTATAGTAAAAGTAACATGAGTCTGACTAATAAATGGAAATTTGAATTCTGGAAACCTCAGCTGAGATGAAGAATGTGACTGTGCATAGTTCAAAAGCAGCAAAACTCTGTGGCTGCTCCAAGGCTGGTCTCAGTTTGCCTTGGGCAGCAATCGTAGTGGGAACCCACAGGGTTAAAGCTAATACTGAGTTTGTCCCACCAGGCTCTGTTATTCAGGTGTCACTGGGTCATTAGTCTTTATGCTCCTGCTTTTATAAAAGCAGAAATAGTGAGCAATACAAAAGTCAGTGAAGGAAACAATATCCATGGTACTGGTGCTTAACAAAAACAACAACAACAACAACAAAAAACAACAACAACAAAAAACTAGAATAGGACAGGACAGGACAGGATAGGATAGGATAGGATGAATAGAGTAGAATAGAATAGAATAGAATAGAATAGAATAGAATAGAATAGAATAGAATAGAATAGAATAGAATAGAATAGAATAGAATAGAATAGAATAGAATAGAATAGAATAGAATAGAATAGAATAGAATAGAATAGAATAGAATAGAATAGAATAGAATAGAATAGAATAGAATAGAATAGAATAGAATAGAATAGAATAGAATAGAATAGAATAGAATAGAATAGAATAGAATAGAATAGAATAGCTCAGTTGGAAGGGACCTACAAAGATCTTAAAGTCCAACTGCCTGACCACTTCAGGGCTGACAAAAAGTTAAAGCATATTATTGATGGCATTGTCCAAACACCTCTTGAACGCTGACAGGCATGGGGCATCAGCCACCTTGCTAGGAAGCCTGTCCCAGTGTTTGACCACCCTCACAGAAAAGACATTTTTCCTTATGTCTGGTCTCACCCTCCCCTGGCGCAGCTTTGTGCCTATCCCACATGTCGTGACATCGGTGACCAGGAGCACAGACCAGCGCCTCGCTCTGCGCTTTCCCTCCTCAGGAGGTTGCGGAGAGCCTTGCAGCCTCCTCTTCTCCAGATGAAACAACATAAGTGTCCTCAGCCTTTCCTCACACGACATGCCTTCCAGCCCTTTAAGCAGCTTTCTTGCTGTCCTCTGGACACTTCCAAGGACCCTAATGTCGTTTTTGTATTGAGGAGCCCAGAACTGCACACTACACTCAAGGCGGGGCTGCACCAATGCTGAATATCGCAGGAGAATCATCTCTTTTGACCAGTTGGCCGTGTTGTGTTTAATGCACCACAAAATGTGCTTTGTCCTTTGTCTGCCAGGGCACGCTGCTGGCTCACGTTGAGCCTGGTGTAAGCTATCACCCCCAGGTCCCTTTCTGCTGAGCTGCTCCCCGGTCACTTGCCTCCCTGTCTGAACTTGTAACCAGCGTTACTCTGCCCCAGGTGCAGCACCTGGCATTTTCCTTTGTTGAAGTACATAGAATCATGGAATCAAAGAAGGGTTTGGATTGGAAGGGACCTTAAGGATCATCCAATTTCAACCCCCTGCCATGGGCCTCCCACCAGACCAGGCTGCTCAAAGCCCCATCTAGCCTGGCCTTGAACACCTCCAGGGATGGGGCATCCACAGCTTCTCTGGGCAACCTGTGCCAGTGCCTCACCATGCTCTGAGTGAAGAATTTCTTCCTTATTTCTAACATAAATCTACCCTCTTTTAGTTTAAAGCCGTTATCCCTTGTCTGATCAGTACACTCCCTGACAAAGCATCCCTCTCCTGCTTTCCTGTAGGCCTCCTTTAGGTACTGGAAGGCTGCTATATGGTCTCCCTGGAGCCTTCTCTTCTCCAGGCTGAACAACTCCCTCAGCCTGTCTTCACAGGAGAGGTGCTCCAGCCCTCTGATCATCCTCGTGACCCTTCTCTGGAACTTGTTGTAATAGGTCCATGTCGTTCTTGTGCTGGGGGCCCCAGAGCTGAGTGCAGAGCACCAGGTGGGGTCTCATGAGAGCAGAGCAGAGGGGGAGAATCACCTCCCTCGCCCTGCTGGCCCCATGTCTTTTGATGCAGCCAGGCTACGGTTGGCTTTCTGGGCTGCTAGCACACATTGGTGGATCATGTTGAGCTTCACATCAACCAACACCCATGCCACTTGCATTTATTTTGATGAATAATTGACTATATTTCAAGGACAAGGGTACTCAAATGACCCTTTAAAACAGGTTTATCTTCAAAGCTTCTGATGGACACAGAGATGAGTGTAGCATTACTTTGTTGTGAAAAAGAAAGTGAAGGGGAACAAAGGTTAAAACTGACCACAAATACTAAAAATGGGAACAAGATTTTTTTTTAATTTTTTTTTTGGGGGGGGGGGGAAGCAGTCCTCTTTATTTCCTGCTTCTTTGTAATCACGTATGTTTGTGAATAAAAATACTGCTGTTGGTATCAGCACATTAATGTTTTACAGACATATTTTAAATTTCCAAAGAGGTTGTTTCTAGTTACATCTGTTCATAGTTATGACATACATGAGTCACAGAGGCAAGGAACATCTCTGAAGTCCTTCTTCCTGGTCCTTAGAAAGTAACTTTTATTTCTTTATAAAAGAAGCCCAAATCAGTCACAAGAAAACAACAAAAGAAATGCTGGCAGCACAGCCAGCAGACTGTACTTCAGAAACTTTTAGGTAAATGCTTGAGGAACACAATTGTCTGTATTAAATTGAATGGAAACTTATGCTTTCAGCTTTAATACTATCCAGGTCTAATCAAACCTGCCAACTGAAAGTATTTTCATTAAATGTTCCTAAGAAACAAAGAATCCATGAGCTGTATTATTGCTATCCAATACCACACATTTTAAACTATCTTTTCATTTTTTTACGCTGAATTATTCTGTTAAAGAATGGAGGTGTTAGCAGTTTTTGACTTATTTTCTAACCTTTCTTAAATGCTTTGAAACTTTCTATTATATGCTGGGAAGAGTGACATCAAACTATTTTAGCAGCTGCTGTGTGTCTTTTCTAGTCTGTGGCTGGCATACTTGGCTCCACAAGTCACCAGGCAGTCGTCTAAACTAAGACTCTAGGAGGAACTCTTGGCAGCTTCAGTTATCGGTCTTCCACAAGTGCTGAAGAAAGAGCAAAATACTTCATCTGTCCTTGAACTCAGTGAGCCAGTTCAAGGTGAGGGGAAAGGATAACTCCCTCACAGTATCCACAGACTATGCTGCCAATTTGGAACACTGGACAAGTTTCATGTAGGAGTCCAAAGCTCCTTAGGTTTTAAATTCTCACAGCAAAGTTTCCAGAGTACCTGCCTGGAGTACCTAAAGAGGAACAGCAGATTTTTCTTTTTTTTTGGATAAAAAATAGTTAAACTTTGTTTGCAATCTTTCCCATCTATTTGTTTCAGTGGGAATTGTCCTCACATTAGAAATTTGTCTCTTGCTAGATGGGCATGAAAATTAAATTGGAAAAAAACAAACAAACAAAACACAACCAATCAAACAATCAAACAATCAAACAACAACAACAAAAAAAAAACCAGATTTAGAATAAACAGAAAATAGTTCAATTAGAAGGCATCTTCAAAGATCATCTAGTCCAACTGCCTGACCTCTTCAGGGCCAACCAAAAGTTAAAACATGTTAATGAACCCAGGCAGGCATGGGACGTGAACCACCTCACCAGGAAGCCTGTTCCAGTGTTTTACCACGCCCATAGTAAAGACATTTTTCCTAAAGACCAATCTGAACCTCCTCTGGTGCACCTTTGTGACATTCCCTTGCATTGATATTGGAGAAAGCAAAAGTACTGAATTCAATTCCTGAACTGGCTTTTTCCTTGCATGTCGTCATAGAGTATTTGTTTTGTCTCCTTTGTCTTAATGTCATGTTAAATCTTCAATTAGACTGTTTTTTATTTTACTTTTCTGTGAATAGCATTAAAATCTCTGCTGGAGAGAATCGCATAGTATAATTGTTGTGCTTTCCTCACTATTTAAGTCTGATTTGTAAGTAAATCATCTACCACAAGCACCAAACTGCATATTGTAATTATGACATTGTTTTTGATGCATATTCCAATAAGAGAAGAAATATGAATTATTTCCTTTTACAGCTTCAAAATCATCAGTTCCATATTCTTTGCATCATTACTGTAATTAAATGTAAGCCCATTTGTATCTGTCTGTCCACCTGGGTATGTGTCTGTACCAAGGTTCCTTTTTCTAGGCTTTGAATTATTGATTTCAGCTTGCTATAAATTACTTTTAAAAAGAGCTCTAATTTTACCTTCTAATAACTTGTTATTAAAAAGAAAAAAAAAAAGGGGGGGGGGGGGTTACTACACATATCTTCACCACTCAGCAGTCTGTCTCTTGGCAAGAACAGTAGAATAGTAAATGAAACTCAGACATTTACTAGTGGTAGTCCAGATTTACTTCCTAGTAGGAAGAATTATTCTAAATGACTTTAATAGACTATACAGGTTCCTTTGCACACTGGGGAATAAGCTTTAATTTAAAGCACAAACTCCCCACTTCCCTGTCTTGTCATTTCTTGTATATCTGCAAGCTGAGTGAAATTTCATCACAGCAAAAGCTGTTTGGCTGTTGGAGGAGGGGAGGTTCCTTCTCCCAAAGACTACATCAGATTTTCTCTTATTTTTCTCTTTATTTTTTCTGGCTGTGGATTGCTCTTTTCTGATAAGTTACTGGTAAAAAATGGTGCTGTCATTTTTTTTACCTGGTATGTTTCCTGTGCATAATCAGAGTCTTATCAGTTTGCATTTTGCTTCACATTTGTCTTGTTAGCACAGAAGAGACAATGGTGCGAGAATGCTGGAACAGAAAAAATGGGAGCCAGTTACCCTCAGGAGTATTGGTACTGACACTTCGGTGGCAGCTGTAAATTCTTTTCTCCTTTAGCAGTGATGGAATCTCATGAATCCAGTGACGCTGCATATTTCTAAACAAAAGGATTGCTGTGTTTGAAAATCTGACACTGCTAAATAAGAATCATCCAGTACAAGTTTATTCTCAGATTGCATTTTGCTTTTCTGGGATTAGCTAATATTTGCCAGATGTAGAAGGGAAGTTCTGTTTGGTCTTCTTCCCTTCCCTTCCCTTCCCTTCCCTTCCCTTCCCTTCCCTTCCCTTCCCTTCCCTTCCCTTCCCTTCCCTTCCCTTCCCTTCCCTTCCCTTCCCTTCCCTTCCCTTCCCTTCCCTTCCCTTCCCTTCCCTTCCCTTCCCTTCCCTTCCCTTCCCTTCCCTTCCCTTCCCTTCCCTTCCCTTCCCTTCCCTTCCCTTCCCTTCCCTTCCCTTCCCTTCCCTTCCCTTCCCTTCCCTTCCCTTCCCTTCCCTTCCCTTCCCTTCCCTTCCCTTCCCTTCCCTTCCCTTCCCTTCCCTTCCCTTCCCTTCCCTTCCCTTCCCTTCCCTTCCCTTCCCTTCCCTTCCCTTCCCTTCCCTTCCCTTCCCTTCCCTTCCCTTCCCTTCCCTTCCCTTCCCTTCCCTTCCCTTCCCTTCCCTTCCCTTCCCTTCCCTTCCCTTCCCTTCCCTTCCCTTCCCTTCCCTTCCCTTCCCTTCCCTTATTTTTTATTATTTTATTTTTTAATGTTATTTCTGTTTAGAAATGAATATTCTGAGCCAAGAATCATTGAACTCCAATGTACCATTGTTATAAAGCTATTTTTTGACAGTTTAAACTCATGTCAAAAAATCCCTGTACTTATGATGTAAAATTCTTAAGTGGGTAGTTTTTTTTCCAACTGAATCTAAAGACTGATTCTTTTGAACTGGATCTGTTTGAGGAGTTTAAAAACCTAATCCGTGAATCTCAGGGAGAATAAACATACAGAGATTTCTTTGTTAAGATCGTTGGGGTCAAATTGCTTTTATTTTGAACAAACTATAGGTATTTGGTGCTTCTTGCAATGAACAGCTTTATTAATACAGTCCCCAATTTTCCCATGTCACTTTGATCCAGGATTTTCAAAAACAGTCAGTAGTGGCTTGCTTTTATTCTTCTTGGTTGAAATGGACATTTTTGGGTTCACTCCTGATCCTACTGAATTAAGGAAGCATGATACCCACCTGTCTTCATCCCAGAGCTTCACCTTTGTCCCAGCTTTCCCATCTTTGTTGAAGTGTAGGGATTTTTTTTTTTATTTTTTTTTTGGCCATTGATCTCCTTACAGCCAAAATATAATCATTAGTCTTGTGGATGTTTCATGACACTGAAATGTGGACTAAGATAAATCTTCCTCTTCCCTTTTCTAGTAAATTGAACATCTATATTAGTGAGACTGATGCATGGGCATACCTATATAGCTATGCTTATCAACTTGCCAAACAAAACAGATTTGCTGTTTTCCCGTTATGTTCCCTTAAGCATCAAATGTACGAAATAAAAGCTAGAGATACTAACTATTACAGAACAAATCTAAAATTTGCATTCGTCTCAGGTAACCTACAGAGAGACTTATCTTATGTTGGTACAGTTTGGTAAACCATGACCACCATCATCATATGCTTTTCTGAAATTCTTTGTATGGTGGTTTGGGATATCTTTCCTAGATGTGGTTTCTGCAGCAGAGATATGAGCACACTTCTATTTACATTCTTCATGTAGGTGTTATTTAGACTGTGTGGTTAAATGTAGTTGTCTAATACATTTTGTAAGCCCTAGCTTCACTTCACACATTTTATAAAATATAGTAATAAAGAAGAATGACAGAAAATGTGTTACAATGAGCCTGTTATCCAAAGCATGTTAGAAAATGGTGAGCAGAGATAGAGCAGAGAAAAGCAATGGGATAAATGTTTTTTTCAATACACTGTCTACCAACTAAGATTTGAACAACTAAGCTTCACTGAAACTGCTCCATGCATGTGTCTGTTATGTGGGGGCAGTTTCTGCCAATACAGCTGAAAATATTTATTAGCAACAGCATTCAAGTAGACTGCACATCAAGCCGTGGCCATTCAAATTCAACAGATTTGTCTTTTTCTTAGAGGTGAAGGATGGTGAAGAGAGTCAAGAGTGAAATCCATAAAATACAATCATACACAGTATGCTCACTGTATTAGAGAACATTAAATGAACTCCCATGTGTAACTTCTAAATTATAGTGCTCAAAAGAAGGCCATATTTTTCTGCTGTTTTAAAATATGCACAAGCCAACTACGTTTTATGCTGCTTCTGAGCATTTATTGTCAGCAAACCAGGTCTTTGCAGTTATCACAGTACAACTAAGCCTGCAGAATGAAACTAAGGACAAACAGCTAGTGACCACTGTCCTGGCTATTAGAAGAGTGTATTCCACATGACATAAAAGTGTACAGTGAGGCTGTTGTAGGATGGTGTACCCTCAGCTGTGTTATGTTTTCTGCATTGCTTTTCTTCCCTTTGTTTAGGTTTTATGTCTTAGATTCTACACAAGAATGAATATTATCTTGACTAGATGTCTGAAGAATACTTATTTTATGTGATGCTTTTATTCAATTGACTTCTAATTTGTGAAATGTAATGTCTGACAGTCATTAATTATGAAAAGAAGGCTATGTTCCTTTTTCATTTAGGATGTTTTCTTGGTGTCCAATTCACTGGAAGCATTATCAAATGCTAAGGATGCATATTTTGTTTTCAAAGTGTAGCTCTTGCATAAAAAAGGAACTTTAAAATAGAAGCATTAGCATTTTATTTTTCATCTTTTGAATAATTGTTAGTAAATATCTGTCAAACACTGTTGGACAATGCATGTCCAGTTTTGATTTCCTTGACAAAACACTGTTCATATAAATACCACTTTGTAGACTACAGTGGATTTGCTATTGCCTTATCAGAGGGCATGCAGTATGAGAATAAGCTCTGACAATTCTAGTGTAGAAGTACACTTTTTCCTTCAATTTTTCTTTCCAAATAAAGGACAAGCAATGATTTCATTTCACGTGTGAAAACATTTGAAATAGCCAAACAGCAATGAATAGGCAACAGAGGAAGAATTACATTTTAAATTATAGTAACAGGCTGGAAAAGTGACCCTGTAAAATGTCACCTACATGTTCCACATTATTTATTTCCTATCAAATATTTTTTTATTATTATTGTATTTTTAAATTTATTTTTATTTTTAAACTGGAAGGTTTCAGCTTATAAGGCAAGCAAGATTTGTGTTAGAGCAAGATCAGTCTCCTCTACCTTGAAGTCTCATGGAATACATATTCTTTCTACAGAAAGAACTGCTGAGGATTTTGTTTGTTTGTTTGTTTGTACATCATGAGCTGAATAAACATAGCAGTGACTATTGTCTGTTGTAAATAGTCTTATTTTCATATTTTAACATTTGTAATCTGAAGTGCAAGGAAGATATATAAAAAAGAGATTTGTGTTGTAAAATGAACCAAGATTCCGACTGAGATATGTTCCTCTGCATCTAAGCTAAGCAATACTTTTAGACCAAATTTATAAATGACAATTGCAAGTGTTTCATTTAAACTAGTGCCTTCAAGAATATGCAGTTATTTTTATTTGCCAGGCTCATAGGTTTATTTCCATACAGCATCTATCTTTAAATGATTTCATCTGGCACTTGCAAAACCTCATAAAATTAAGAAAAATATCATCATGGCATCTCCATGACAGCCCTAGGGTGATTCATTCTTAATTTACCTGCTGACAGATTTTATATGGAGCTCATGGCAAACCAGCGGCATTCCTGGTGAGTTCTCTATTGCAGAAAGTCCCTGACTGAGGATTAGATTGGTGTTTGAGAAAGAGAGCTAAGCATCCGAGGATATCCCTGTACTTTCAGCACTATATTCTGTTGCTTCTTTTGTGTAACAGTTTTTGAGGTAGATCTGATTATTATAGTACTGTCAACATGTTAATAGTTTTTGGCTTTGTACTTTGTCTTTCAGACCCAACTTTAAAAGGACAGTTATCAGCATAGAAGGATATTGATGAGGGCTATCTAATGCAGAGTCAAAACAAGCAAAATTGATGTAGGTTTGAGAGAAACAACTAAATTAACCAGTGCTATGTGTGCAGTGGTTATGGTTAGTTTTTAACGTCAGTTTCTAGGTTACCAGCTATTTTTTTGATACCTAGAAGGCAATTGCTAATATCCAAGGCACATATCAATAATATATATACTTTTGTTTTCCTCCAGCTATGGCTGGTTCTGGAACAACTGTGAGATGGCAGCTTTGACAGTAATCAAAAATATTCACTTAGCAACCTAATATGTTTACAGGCATAGCTCTGGAGATTTGGTAGTTTTGGGGCCCAAGAAGAGCTGTGTTATAACCTTTTTCCTCAGAACAGATAAGCACAGTGCAAGTAAAGAGCCACTCTGACACACCTTTTCTAGTGAAGAGTTAGTTCAGACATAACTGGACAGAACCTCAGGTCTCAATGCAGAAGATAGTCTCTGAAGAAATTGATTTGCAAAGTGGTTTGCCCTTTGTCACTCTTAACTATGAGGGATGAAAGTCTATTTTATCAGACTACTTCTTTGCCACAGCCACTGCAGAGAGCTGTATTTTGTGTCCCTACTTTCCTTGGGCAATTTGCAACAAGCTGCTAATCATGACATTAGAAAATTCAAGAAGTGTTTTTTGTTGTGTTTGTTTGTTTGTTTTTGGCTAGGCATATACAAGGAGATATTAAAGATCTGTTTTTTGTTTTGTTCTGTTTTGTTTTCTTGTCATACAGGTACTTCTTTTCAGTCAAATAGTTCTTGACTTCAGAATAACTATAGTGATCCTTCAATAACCACAGCACTGCCAAATAGTCTCAGGCATGCAGAGCACTAAATCATGCTGTACAGGAGCAGCGTTAGGCAATACAAGTATCAGCTCTAGGTGGTCCTGTCAGGCTCTACCCCCCCCCAACCCCCCAAAAAAAGAATCCATTTAATTTATATACTCTGTACTTTTAGCTGAAACTTTCTTCATCGTATGATTTTTTGCATTAAAGCAAAAGGTATCCATATCATCATGAGAGTTCAACAGGCCAAGAAAAATGGAAGAAGCCCATTTATAATCTATGGCAGATAGCTGCATATTTCACAGAGTACCAGAATGGCAGGTACCCAGCAATTGCTGCTTACAATTGCAGTAGAAACTAAGTTCCCCTTTAAGATGTAACACACAGGCAACATGCTGAAAAATTGATATATACACTAGTAGGGAAAAAGTATATGTAGTTTTATTTTAGCCTTTGATTTAGTGTGAGCTTTGGGCCCATATGGATGAGTTATGTATCTTAAAATATTCCCATTTATTGCCTTCTTTGACATCTCAAACCTCTTCACAAACAGTTTTTGAATGTAAAATTGTCATATATATATATATATATTCTATATGTATGGCTCAAATCTGTATCTGTAGGGGAGGATCAAACTGGGAGGTGTAACAAATGCAGCTTTCAGGTGACTTTCGAATGCTACATTCCCTGCTCCTTTCCAAAGAAAAAATGGGGAAAGGTATTTAAATAATTTATTTTCTAGTTGTATAGTTGAGTGCGTGTTGATAGCTATAATTAGGGAAACATTTTCCCACATAGCTGAAACTAAAATTCCTTTTGACTGGAAGGATCTGATTTTTATGAAACGTGCATTAGCTAGAAATTTGAAAAGCTCCTGTTACAAATTTGTCCAGCCACAGAAGAGTGCTGTGTTGGGGTTGCTTTTTGGTTTATTGTGGGTGAAATTTGCTCTTCCTTCTGCTGAGGAGAGACACAGCTTAGGCGAGGGTGACACATCCTGGTTTAATGGTAGAACAGTAAGTTTTCTAGCACGGTCTGGTTTGGTTGAACCAGTGTAAGTGGCCATGCACACAGTCTGACAGATGTGAGGAGACGGGACCATCTCTTGTGGCGGTGTGCTTATACTGAAGGAGGGACTATGATGAAGACTTGTTTATGGTAGTACACTTTTTTACTTGGCTTGATTGCAACAAGGGTAATATGTGAGACCACAGCATAAATAATACGTAAACCAAAGCTTGTCAAGCTTTCCTCCCATATTAGGAAAATAAAAGACCTTTACAACAGTGTCATCATTATACTTAAAGACTTAGATAACATGGAAGTATGGATGGTCTTTGTGGCTTATCTGTTTACTGACTGCTTCTCTGACCTTCTTACACACGCCCAAATACATGTGTAAGAGAGAAAATGGCGAGATGAATGCAATGAAAAGAAAAAATCATATTCCAGATATTGTTGCTGTTTGTTTGTTTGTTTCATACATTGATATAATCTGTGAAGTATGTATTGACTTAGAGTTTTTTTTTTTTTTGGAGGGGGGATGTTGATATTTGTCTTTTTTTTTTCCTTTTTTTTTTTTTTCTTGGTTGTTAGTTTCCCTAGTGGATGTAATAGAGATTTATCAGCTGTTACAAGATTTGAAAGCCAAGGTTTTGGAACAATGGACATGTCTATTTGTTCCCCTCTTGCTGGTTCTTTAAATCTGTTCTTCGGAAGACAGCATAAGCAGGAGCTGCACAGAGCTTGTTCTTGTGTTTTATATTAAGCTGAATTTCACCACAGGAGATTTTTATCAATGCAAGAAGATTAAAGAAGAAAAATAAATAAAGATGTTACAAAGAAGAGGGGAAGAGCTTTACCTAGTCACTATTAGTCTACAGTCATGCTGTCATATGTTAGATAGAAAAGGTGATTACAAACCTAGCTTTTTGATTTTGAATTAGTTAGGAAAAAAATCACTAATGTTTTTTACAGAAGAGACATCATCTTGACTGAAATCATCTAATGAGAAGTTAGCAATGTTAAATCCTGTTTGTTTTTTTTTTGTTTGTTTTTGTTTTTGTTTTTGTTTTCCTGATTGTTTGTTTGTTTGTTTTAATCGATCCCTGTTAGATAATGGCCTCATTATACTAAGTTAATTGGTTAGATATCTACTGTCTGCCACCCAAGGTTCTCTCTTTAATATGTCTTCCGCATGAAGGTACCTTTTCATGTATAATCCATCACTTCCTCCTGACAGCAGGGAAGGGTCCTTTCCACCCGTGCAGCCTCCCTCACTCCCACTGTTGTGCACAGTAGATCCATCTGGACCAATTCAGTTCAGTAAGCCCACAAAAATGACCTTTTATTTTCTTCCTGGGTTGATACCATACTAGGTGCGAGGGAGAAGATGAGGAGTATGTGCTTGGAAGAAAGGTGAGATAAGGGAGCAGGAGACCCCCTTCTCAGAAGCAGTTATATTGGCTCAACTTCCCTTGTGAAACCATGGTCACAAAAACAAACAAACAAACAAACACACACACAAAAAAAAAAACACACACACAAAAAAAAACCAGAAAACAAACAAACAACAACAAGATTTTTGTACATGTGGGCACATTACATCACATTATACAAATGGCTATTCATGTCATACTTAACAATAGTGTGTGTCCTGTAAAAATATAAGGTGCATTTTGGAAAAAAAAAAAAAAAAAAAGAAAAAGCTGGGCATGCACTCAAGGATTTTATTTCTACAAATAATTAGTAGTCTCATTGTTTGTGACAAGAGACACTGACTCTTGAAGTGTGAATGGCAGAGTATGAGCTGACCCCAAGAAAACTTCATGCAGAACACCAGAATAGTTAGTGACTTTTCTTCGAAGAGTCAGAAGAAACAAGGAAAAAGGTCTGAAGACGTGACACATAAGCAGCACTTTAACACAGTGGGCATTCAACTTTCATGACTCCAGACTTAAATCCATAGAATTAAATGGTAAGCAGTGCACATACTCGAATGTAAGAGCAATGTCAGATCAACAAAAATATGTAGCTAGGCTATTAATTTTATTTTAAATTATATTTTCAGGCACAACATTGTTGAATATCTAGGAGAGGGAAGAAAAACTGCTGAGAAGTAAAAAATGCAAAATAAAGTGGAAGATTAACTGCCAAGCATTGGCTTTATATCATTAGAGGAGATAACATTACAGGTTGGGATTTGCAGATTTACCTTATTAAAGAAGGTATATTAAATAAAAATGTTTTATTTAATCCATCATATCCAGTTTTACAAACTGCACCATGTAATTCCAAAAGTCCTGCTTCCTTTTCCTCCCATGCTACAGTTGTTATTAATTTCAGTGTGGGAAAATGGATGGAACAAGGTAAATGTGGAGCTGATAAACCCTAGGCACTGTGACTTCTTTCCGTATCTTTTGCACAGGACTCCAGACCAATGAAAACATAAGGTAATAGCTGTCTCTTCTGTTATCACTCCAGGAAGCAACCATCCCACCCTACTTTTGTCCTTCATGTTAACAGTAGGACCTACCCAGGTTGTCAGTCTTAGGGTGGGAAGAGAAGAATATGGCAAGAGCGAAGGGCCACCGGTCCCTAAATGGAGTTTGCCTTTTAGTTGACCAGTTGCGCTGCTGTCTAGCAGGGAGAAAGCAAGGCTGCTGTCAGTGGAAAAGAAAGGAGACTGTTTCTTTCAGGTATAGGGATGCTAATGGGCACAGAAAATGTTGTGTTCCTTCCTGGTGGTACAAAGAATCATCCCCTTACTATCTCAGGAGAACATTTTCCTGCTTTTCCTAGGGTGCTCCAGCACTTGGCAGCTGACAGTGTGTTATGTTTTGGTAACAGAAGGAATAAAGGAAAGGAATGAAGACTGGTGTGAGTTGAGGGGGGCTGTGGTTGCACCCGGCTTCATCCAAATCTCCACAGAGCTCACTGTAGTACTGAGAGGAGGTGACTGAATTATAGTTTATTGTTTTTTCTAAAAGACAGCAGGCAAAGAAAGTCAGAGAAGAATTTCTCGCTGCAGATGTTGACTATATATATTTTATTGAATTTTTGCATTACAGTAACAGTAACATCTTTAGCTTCAGGAGTTAGCTGAAATGGGAGAGATGAGCATCTTATTGTTCTGAGTACTCAAAAAGCATAAAGCAACAGATAATGCTTTCTCCGTAGAGCTATGAATTTAGACAGAGGAGATACAAAAAGGAAATGCAATTTCTATTTTAAAGGCAAGTTTTGAGGCATGGTGAATTAATTAATTTGCTGATGGTCACTCAAAAAGTCAGTGGCAAGGCTTGGAAAGGAAATTAACTCTTCTCTCAGATTCTAGTTCCCTGTTAAGAAGAGTATTTATTTCTTTATTTATTTAAAGCTGTATTAAAAGATAGCTATCACTAGAGAGGCACAATATAAGGAAGGGTTCAGGAAATGACCTAGGTAAATTAATATTAATGGCTTTCCTGAAGAACTGAAGCGCCAAGAGTGTCAGAATGCTTATGATTATAGAAATATCTGATGCTATTAAGTCTTTCTTTTTAAACCCTTTGCTGTTATTAAAAATGTGACTAGAGGGAACTTTGCGAAACATAGAAGAACAGATGCATGCCAGGCCAAGATCTGCTTCCATTAACTACCAGCCACATGCCAGTGTCTCCCTTGTTCATCAGAATGACATCACAGAGATGGGAAGTGAACAAGTTCAATCACTTGCACATCATTAGTTCAGTAATAGTTTCCTTTAAAGGTGCCTTTAAGAAGCACTTAATTTAATGTCATATCAAGCACAATCCATCAGTGTGTCCTTGATCACATGAAAAATTGGATTTATTGCATACGGTGCACCAAACAAAGGCAGTCCAGATTTCACATTTAAAAATGAGTAGTGTGACAGCAGTAATCATTATCTCGTACACATTGATCTGTATTCTGGCAAAGGCTTCCTATTAAGTCCCAAAGAGAGGCTGGCAGCTTCTATGGTATGAAGCTCCCTGAGAGTGGGGCAATGAATTAAGCTAAAAACTTGTTCTAAAAAATGAAATGGTCCCTTGAAACCCTGTAGGGTTTTGTTGCTTGCTCAGGACAGAGTGTATTATGCTAGTGGTTCATGCACGTCCTCCTTGTACTGCACAGAGAGATGACGGCAGCTTTGAAATAGAAGCTATAAAGAATTGAAAACACTACCAATCCAATTATTAATATTTTTATCTTCAGACCAGATTTGAACTATATATCTGCACAGTACATCAGTAATGAAATGCAGCCTCCTCTGGGATGGAGGCTCTTAGTTAGCTGATGTGCACAGCACGCTGCCGGAAAGAAAGGGGAGAGAAAATGTAGTTTTAGTACATCATGGAAAGCCCCTGCTGCTGAGGAAAGTGCAATGGCATCTTTAGGAGCCAAGCTGCTCTCAAAGTAGGGTAAATTGGGAGTAACTATCAGAAATTCAATGGAATAATGATACTGGTGAGAGAAAATAATCAGACAACTATGCCCATCAAGAGCAGACACGGCTTCTTCTCCCTGCTGCCTTTTCCTACTCTCAGTTCTCATTTGCTAACAACAACAAAGGAGTCCTTTCCAGACTACAAGGTTATTATTGTATGCCCACAACAAGCAATGGAGCACAATGCAAAGATGCTTAATTCACATAGAGAACAAAATTGCTAAAATCTCATACAATACAATGCAAACGTCCTAGCTTGGATATGGAAGAAATATAATTTTGCTGAATCAGTGCTGTGAACAAGTTAATAAGCACTGAGCCTGCATTGGGCTTATTAGTTTGTACCTTATTGCACCTAGACTCAAGCTGGTTCACATTTACCTGTCTTAGGTGTCTTAGTGTCATACTCTTTCCTTGTGGATTCAGCATTACAATAAGGAGAGTAATTTGTACCTGTGTGTATTTCACTCCTCATGACTAAATGTGTCTTTAAACACTTTCAAAGCTAGTGCTAACTCCTGCTGTGAAATGAAGTGTTAACACTAGGAATTTCTAATTTAATTAAGAAACTGGTAGACTCGACTTAGTGTGAAAAAGTACTTGTGTTCAGTTTGGGAGAAAATAATTGGAAATCTAATTTCTTGATAGACCTACATTTACTTAAAAAAAAAATCTAATGGAAAAAAAAAAAAAGCCTTCTCTTCTCCAGGCTGAGCAACCCCAACTCCCTCAGCCTGTCTTCATAGGAGAGGTGCTCCAGCACCCTTGTGACCCTCCTCAGGACTCTCTACAACAGGTTCATGTCCTTGTGCTGGGGGCCCTAGAGCTGAACACAGGACTCCAGGTGGGGTCTCATGAGAGCAGAGCAGAGGGGGAGAATCTCCTCCCTCACACTGCTGGCCACGCTGATTTAGGTTCAGCCCAGGCTACGGTTGGCTTTCTGGGCTGCAAGTGCACAGTGCTGGCTCATGTTGAGCTTCTCACCAACCACCACCCCCAGGTCCTTCTCCTCAGGGCTGCTCGCAATCCATTCTCTTCCCAGCCTGTATTTGTGCTTAGGATTGCCCCAACCCAGGTGCCAGACCTTGCACTTGACCATTGTGGACTTCTTGAGGTTCACACAGGCCCACCCCTCAAGCCTGCCCAGGTTGCTGTGGATGGCATCCCTGCCCTCCAGTGTGTTTACCACACCACACAGCTTGGTGTCATCGGCAAACTTGCTGAGGGTGCACTCAATCCCACTGTCCATGTCACTGAGAAAAATGTTAGATAGCACTGGTCCCAGTACCAACCCCTGAAGAACACCACTCATCACTGGTTGTCACTGTCACTGTTTCTTTAGATGATGCTATGTCTTCATAGACAGACACACTTAGTACTCACAGAAAGAGAACCAACATCAATGGCCTCATCCTGTTCCACTCTTTCTGATTAGGATGAAGGTCCATTAGTGGAAAATATATGTATATTCCCATACATATATGTACAATGTGGGTCCTTCTGGCAGCTGGGCTCAGGCCCATTAGCAGCCTCAGGATCCAGATCTTCCCAGTTGCTGGCACCTGGTCATACAATCCCTCTCACAGTCACACACAGACAACTGATTCTCTCAGTACTTGTTACTGGATCTTCATTCTTTTCAGGTGCCTCAACACTAGTGAGATAGGGAGGGAGAGGCACACTCGCACACACACATATACAATCCTAGAGACTCCCAGACCCTCTAGTATCTCCAGCAACTGCCTTGGACTCTTCAGATCCCTCAATAGCCAGCTCCTCCCATGCTCTCACCCACAGAGACACACCTGGCCCCTGTTCAGAATGTCTGAATCACAGAATGGTTGAGGTTGGAAAGGACCTCTGCCCTGCTCAAGCAGGGATGCCGACAGCCAGCTGCCCAAGACAGTGTCCCATTGGGTTTTGAATGCATTCAGGGATGGAGACTCTACAACCTTCTGTAATCCTGTGCCAGCGCTCTGTCACCTGCACAGTGAGAAAGTGTTTCCTGATGTTCAGGCAGCACCTCCTGTGTGCCAGTGTGTGCCCATTGCCTCTTGTCCTGTCACTGGGCACTACTGAGAAGAGCCTGGCTCCATCTTCTTTGCAACCTCCCTTCAGATATTTATATACATTGATGAGGTCCTCCTGAGCCTTCTTTTTTCCAGGCTGAGCAGTCCCAGCTCTCCTGGAGTTTCCTCACAGGGGAGATGCTCCTGTTCCTTCATCGTCTTAGTGGCCCCTTGTGGACTCGCTCCAATTTGTCCCTGCCTTGCACTGGGGAGCCCAGACCTGGACCCAGTACTCCAGGTGTGGCCTCACCAGGGCTGAGTAGAAGGGAAGGATCACCTCCCTCAGTCTGCTGGCTACACTTTGCCCAATGCAGCCCAGGCATTATTAGCCTTTTTTTTCTTTTCTTTTTTTTTTTCTGCAGGGGCATATTGGTGGTTCATGGTCAACTTGGTGTCCACCAGTGGCCTCCGAGGCCACTTACCTACCTACTCATAAGCTGATCTGGCTGGTTCTTTGCTAGCACTCAAACACACACTGGGACTCCCGCACTCTCCCAGTGCTGGCACCACAGGTGCACAGCCTCTTGTCCCCTGGTCCTACTGCAGTTGCTAGCACTCATACCCCCATACATACACACACAAGCACACAGATTGTCTCTCACCCAGGAAAGAGACAGGATAATATGAAGACAGGACTGTCTGCATTGATCAGGTACAGGGCATGGGCAGGCAGGTAAACTGACCTGGCAGCTGTTTACCTGTGACTGTTCCCTTTTATCCGCTTTTGCCTCTATTTCACACACTTGTTCCCCCCCAAACCACTTTCATCTCACCCTTTCTCTACATGCTTCCTCTCATAAACATTTAATCCCTAAATGCTTAGGGTGCTTAAAGAGCTGGCTGATGTCATTGTGGGACCTCTCTCAATTATTTTTCAATGATCTTGGGAATCTGGAGAGGTCCCAGTAGACTGGATGCTGACAAATGTGCCAATTTTCAAGAAGGGTAAGAAAGAAGACCCTAGCAATTACAGGCCTGTCATTCTCATGTCAGAGCCTGGTAAAATTGTGGAGAGGATGATCCTTGAAGTTATTGAAGCGCACCTGGGGGACAATGCAGTCATTGGTCCCAGCCAACATGGGTTCATGAGGGGTAGGTCCTGCCTAACAACTTTGATTTCTTTTTATGATAAAATCACCCATCTAGTCGACCAAGGGAAACCAGCCGATGTAATCTTTTTGGACTTCTGCAAAGCTTTTGACACAGTTTCCCATAGGATCCTACTGGACAAAATGTCCAGCATACAACTTAACAAAACCATCATACGATGCGTGAGCAATTGTCTGATGGGCAGGGCTCAAAGGGTTGTGGTAAATGGGGCCACATCAGGATGGCGGATGGTCACTAGTGGGGTCCCCCAAGGCTCCATTTTAGGGCCAGTCCTCTTCAATGTTTTTATAAACAATTTGGATGTAGGACTAGAAGGTGTTTTGAGAAAATTTGCCGACGACACCAAACTTGGAGGAGTTGTTGACTCTGTTGAGGGTGGAAAGGCCTTGCAGAGAGATCTGGACAGAATGGAGAGCTGGGTGATCACCAACCGCATGAAGTTTAACAAAAGCAAGTACCAGGTCCTGCACTTGGGATGGGGCAACCCTGGCTATATGTACAGACTGGGCGATGAGACACTGGAGAGCAGCCCTGCAGAGAGGGATCTGGGGGTTGTGGTTGACAGCAAGTGGAATATGAGCCAGCAGTGTGCCCTGGCAGCCAGGAGGGCCAACCGTATCCTGGGGTGCATCAGGCACGGCATTGCTAGTCGGTCGAGGGAAGTGATTGTCCCGCTCTACTCTGCGCTGGTGCGGCCACACCTACTGTGTGCAGTTCTGGGCACCACAGTACAAAAAGGATGTAAAACTGTTGGAGAGTGTCCAGAGGAGGGCGACGAAGATGATGAAGGGCCTAGAGGGGAAGACATATGAGGAGTGGCTGAGGTCACTTGGCCTGTTCAGCCTGGAGAAGAGGAGGCTGAGGGGGGACCTCATCACAGTCTACAGCTTTCTTGCGAGGGGGAGTGGAGAGGCAGGTGACCCATTCGCCATAATCACCAGTGACAGGACCCACGGGAACGGTGTTAAGCTGAGGCAGGGGAAGTTTGGGCTGGACATCAGGAAGAGGTTCTTCATCGAGAGGGTGGTCACACACTGGAACAGGCTCCCCCGGGACGTAGTCACGGCACCAAGCCTGTCTGAATTTAAGAAGCGATTGGACTGTGCACTTAGTCACATGGTCTGAAATTTTGAGCAGACCTGTGCAGTGCCAGGAGTTGGACTTGATGATCCTTATGGGTCCCTTCCAACTCGGGATATTCTATGATTCTATGATTCTATGCTCTTCCTCTGCATCCCGTCATGAGTCCCATACCACTAGGAAGGATCCCCTCCTCCCCCTCCATTGACAATGTGCTCCATGGTTGAGTCATGGTGATGAGTTTCACACCTGCACACTGGGGCTGAGACTCCTGTAACAGCCCTGGGAGAGGCCTGGGCATGGTGTCCCTTCCTCTTTTATTTTTTGTTTGTTTGTTTCTGGAGCATTGCTTGGTTTTTAATCATTTTAGATATTCTTTGATTTTTTCAGTAGTTTGGATTTTTAAAAATTATTTAGACCTCATAGGTGAAATTTATCTTGTTATTTTTTGCAGGATTAAAACTAATAGAACATCAGTAGAATTCTTAAGAATAAAAACAAATGAATAGGAAATAACGTGATTTTTTTTTTCCTTTAAAAGATAAAAATTAATTAATTAAAGGTATACAGAAAGAAGAAATCGTATATTATAATACATAAAATTTGAGTACCTGTCTATCATCTATTATAGGAGGAGACAAGGTGATACATGTAGCAGCTCAGTCAAAATCTCTCGTTTTGCTGTACAGAATTCAATGCACTTTTAGTGTTAAGGCTGCTGAGCTTCTAATCAAGAGTAGTTACAGTTTTTCTCTTGTGAGGTTTTTCTCTGGACAAACTTGATTTATGCAAACTGGAAACAGAAAAAGATCAAGTGGCAAAAGTCATGTTTTGTTTTGTCTTTGAGAAATTATCAAAACATTATATTTTTACATTTCAAATTCAAAACTATTTTACTTGAGCACAGCATCTTGTGAAACTTTAGCTAATTATCATATAATTAAAGCAATTAATATGGAAATGAAATATGTGGAAGATATGAAATTTGCTTGAATGACCTGAGGTATTAATATTTTTCTAGATTGCATAGATTTTGACTTTCTTATTTGAGACAAAATATTTTTTCAATCTCAAAAGAGTTCGCATACATAGAAAACACACTTATGCTTAGCTAATGATTAATAGCAATCCCAGAGGGGAAATTAAATGTCATAAGCAAAGTAATTATAATGGAAAAGTTAGAATATACATTTTTTCCTGTTCTTATGAATTCATAAGTAGAGACTTATATATCAAATTCAAGCCAAAGTCAACTGAAAGACTCTAATTAACATTAATATGCTTTGGATCAGATCCTAAATCCTTAAAACATGTTGATAAAATAGGCTTTAGATGACAATATGTTATCTTGTGACGCTTCAAGGTATTCATGAGGACAAGAAACATGTTTTTTTCAGATTTTGATTAAGTTTCTTCTTCACTTTCTAAGCTTCCAAAACCAAAGATGATAAATTAAAAGATGATAAATTTTGAAAATAACAGTGAATCCAATCTTCATGAAGATTAATGAAAAGCTTCTCTTCCTTGAGAGCAAATCTTGGTTATTTTAACAAGATGAAGTTTAGAATTGGTTTTGGATGTACATAGAATTCTCAATGGAACTGTGTTGTTTGTTTTACTTGTAACATCACAGAAGAGGCTTTTGTTTGTTTGTTTGTTTGTTTTGGTTTTGTTTTCTTTTGCTAGCTATGGGGGAAATGCAATGGGGAGTTCTCTTTCTGTGCAAAGTGTTTTCAATTGTTATTTGTTGCTTGTCACTTATATATATATATGTCTTAAAAGTAGATATGATTTAAAGTGTCATAATTTGTGTTAAACTATCCTGTGATAATCATGATTTACTTCAAAAAGTAACCTAGTCTCTCTCCTCCTCACCTTTCAAAAAAATTCTAGTAACCCTGTTGCATTGGTCCAATACTTCAAAGAGTACGAAATCTAAACTGTGAGTGGAAAATCAAATTTGTTTTAGCTGAGCCTTATTTTTGAAGTTTCTTTAATGGCCTAAGATGGCATAACTATTTGTAGAGTAAATGCATCACAGAAACCAGATGTGTTAGTCCTTAGTAGACTAACACACGTTCAGTCAGGAAAAGCATTTCTAGACCTGCTTTTAAATGCAAATTCCATTAAATGAACATAAACTATGTACCCCAACAATTTCACATTGAAGGATATTCTGTTACCCTTACTTATTTTAACTTGTGGCTTTCTTCTCAAATAATCTCAAAATAGTCAATAAAAATTCCTACTCAGGCCTCATACAGTGCAGGGATCTGTTTTTCTGGGTAGAAGTAGAGCTTAAACAAGGAACTGTATGAATTTCTCTCTTACAATGTGAGTGTTATCTAAAATGCAAGTTCAGTTTACAATAAAAATGTACAGCAAAACAAGAGTGTATCATTTTCTGTCTGATCAAATACTCTATCTGTCTGAAATTATCTGCAAAGTAGACGGTATTATAAAGACAGTCCAGACTTTTCCCCAATAAAAAAACTGTACTGTGACTATAGGAGAGTGGCCATAATCTTCCTAGCAACTGTAGAAAAGATGCTACTGCCTGTGTAATGTTTATTAAGTAGAACAGAGTGGATGACACAGGATCCATCTTTACCAAAAAGAGATTTTTTCTTTATTTCTTTTCTTTGTCAAACAGAAATCAAAGTAATTCTACTGAAATCAAGGTACCCAGTGCTCTGCTTTGGGGACACTACTCCAGATATTCCATATAGAGGAAGGGACCTGTGAGTTTCCCTGTGCAGACTGGTATGTATTATTACCTTTTGTTTCTTGAAATGTGTACCTCCCCATCTGCTATAGCCAGCTAATGAAGGTATTTAGCCCTGTAGCTCCAGTAACATGCTTCTGTGCTGAACTTCTACGCTATTAATGCATAACAAATAGTATCACATACAACTGTTTTTTCTGATAAAAAAAAAAAAAGTGAATTAACAATGAAAAAAAAAAGAAGTTATTTTAAAAGACCATTTATGTGCAAGACTATGAAATGGCACATTTGCAGTTGCTTATTACAGTGTTTTCACACCTTCTTCAATTTTCATGATGATCAACTTGAAAGACACATTCTACATTTTTTCCAAATACCATTATCTCATTTATATCACAGTAACAACAGAATTAAGGTTTCTTGCACAAAGGTATAGCTAGTATTTTCTAAGTCTTTCTTTTACTGGGGAAAAAAAAATAATCTGCCTTTTGAATCATTTGAATCAGAACTTACCCTCATAAAAATACAACAACAACAACAGCAAAATGACAAACAAAATAGAATTTAATCTTTTAGTAATGTTTATTTCTGAGTACCTGTTTAGGAAGGGCCCTACTGAATACATTGCAATGGCACACTCATTCTGACTCAGTTTTGAATGTCCTTTTTTGTTATGAGAAGAGCTTAATTCAGAGATGCACCAGCTTTACTGGCAGGAAAAAAAGTTCTTTCAAAGTTCAAAGAAATTGCAATTGAGCCTGTATACTAGTATGGTCCTGAATGCATGCCACTATGGCAGCAAAAACCAGAAAGATAAATGTACATCTGTTAGAATTGCCCACTTTTGCATGAAAATTATGGGAAAAAAAATGCCTGCCAGTAACTTCCAGCTTCTTCATCAGTGTTTTCCTCTGAGATGGTCCTTAATTCCAAAAGAAGGTTTATTAATGTTTATTTCAATCCAAGAAACTTCTGTTTATTTGTAGACAGAGATCTGAAGGGTTTAAATACTCTCCAGGCTCCCTGCCAGCAGATAACTGTGGGTAGAAAAGGTAGATTGAATCAAAAAGTAAACAACTTTTCAGCCCACTGAGAGAGGTTCTTGGAGCTTGATAATAAAGACAGCAGGATTATATCCTGCCTTTTCTTCAGGGATGGAGTATTGCACAGCTTCCTGTTGATTAATACTCTAAATCTTTTGCTTTAATGTTCACTCTTGCCACAGCCTTTGCTAGCTTCTCCAATGTTCTTCTGAGTGGGAAGTTTGATTCCCAGGAGTACCAAGATTGGGGTTCATACTGATGAATAAAATATTAAGTTCTCTATTTACAAAAATGCAAAAGTTTTGGTCTTTGGTTTGTGAGAAACGCAGAGTCACCTCCTACAGCGTGTGTTTATATTCTCTGGTATGAGCCTGCAGAAGAGTAAAATTAATCAAAGAAAGGACATTAAGGTAAAGAGTCCTGACATGCTTGACGTTCAATAGAAAATCACCATGAGGCAGTGATGTTACTTGATTTTCATGGAGAAATTTTCTTCTGATCCAAGCAAAATTGTGTGGTTCATAGAGGATTTCAGTAGAATTAATGTTGCCTCACTACATTAAAAATTTACAGTGTTCTTCACCCTTTATGATGATTTTGTAAGAAAACATAGAAATACAAGCAATGGCTTTATTCTGAAGCTATTATATTTGTTTTGGAAAGGTCACCTGTAGAAATTTAAGTATCTAGTCAATAACTTTGTTAATTTGCCAGTAGGTATGAAAGAGAATATTAGCAATAATAGTAATTTGCTTATTCATCCAAATTTATTTGATTTTAGTTTCGAGACCATTTCACATGCTTTCTCACCATTTCATGTGGTGTCATTCTACTACACATGGAAGATGGTTCTCATTACTATGATTGAACACATTTATATGGAGCGTGATAGAAGAGAGATTCTTCTTTGTTCTAACCTACCTCCAGATTCAGGATCTGGTGAAATATGCAGTGTGATTTACAGCAACCTTTTGCTATGCTGTAGTCTGCATTACCAGATAGCCTGAAAGGCTGCCTCCCAGAGCACAACTGTCCTGAGAGTGCACACAGAGTCAAGAACATGATACCAAATGACATCACTGTATGCAATACAATTTGCAGTTGAACAGGAATATAAACAGTAGGAAAATAAAACTTTCAAGAAATGATCAAAGTGATAAATTTTATCAGAATATTACAGAATTCATTTCTGATTTGTTTTCCATGTTGAAATGCTCCAGCTTCTAGATTTATCCATAAATTAAATACATGTATAATGTTATCAAGATTTTACTTTATGTTGTATGGATAATGTAATACAAAATGAAAGCTATTTAATTTCTGTTTTGGAATGAAGACATTTGTTTTTTAACACAAATTAGACAAAATCTTTTTTTTTTTTCAGTGAAATAATTCTTAGTAACAATGTTTTCTACGTTCATCAATAGATCTGTGCTCAATAGTGAAAATAAAATCAGGTGCAAAAGAAACATATATATGTATACGTGCTGTTGTAATTTTACTGTGTTCTGTTCAAAGATGTGGTTTCCAGTGATGAATAACAGTTTTTCAAAAATACAACATGGAAAGCTAAATCACTTTGTCCTGTAACTGTGCATTTATTTTTGATCATTTCAAGCAAAGTGTATTAGTACAGGTGTGAATTTGTGTAGGCTTAGTTTTATTTCCAATGAAAATAGCTTGCTGCCAAACTTGCAACTTTTCACTTTTTGATTATTCAGAGTGTGAAAATTCTAATTTTATGCAAGTTCTTCAGTCAGGAAACTGCTCAGAATAAAATAGTAAATGTTATTGTGTGATGTCTTGGGAAAATGAAAAAAACAACCAACATATTTGATTTTTATAAGTTGTATGTAGGAAGGAATATTTTTGAAACTGTTAATAGCTGTAAAGTAATGGATGATCTTTGAACAAATGGTGCTGTAGGAAGCAATATATACATTGCTTGTATATATATTTATACATATAAGTATTAAAAGATGAGCAGAACTTAGGAGTATGGATCTCACAATATTTCCTTTTTAAAAATGAGAAATTGTTTATTAAAATATTTATGACTTCCCAAATCTGCAGTACCTACTTATCAGTACAGGCAGACATTTGTCAGATTCTGAGAGAATTGCTATTTTTGTAGAATTCTGTTTGTGCCTTTTTCCTCTGCCTGATCAATTCTGGAGCAATGTCATTAGTTGGGAACCAACATTCATGCTGATGGAACGACTGAAAAAAATGAAATATTAGGAAGTGATGCTCTGTGTCTTGCATTTAGCACTTCTTCTTTTCCGTTTCACATTATGTGCAGCCCAGTCTTACAGAATAAGATTAGAAATCAGATATAACATTATTCTCATTTCACATTTGCTGGCTAAATCAGAATGCCTTCCACTGATAGCTATGAAGGATGACCTACCCCAAGTCATGCAATGCAGGCGTGTTACAGAGAGAAAAAGAAGAAAAAAAAATCTGCAGTCAAATATAAGCTTTTAAAATTGCCAATTTTTTGGCAAAAATGGCAGGCACAGGCCATAAAAGATTAGGTTTGTATATTGTATCATCTCATGCAAGTAAAGTCTGTAATATAACCCACACTGGGTAAAGTGATTCAGATTGTGATTGGTGGGAATTTTGGAGTCATTTATTTAGAGGAAAAGTCGCAATATTACTATCTACATCTGAGTTTCTAGTCTAACCAACATCATGGGTGGTCACTTCTGAATTTTTTGCTTCCATCCACTCTGATCATAATATTTAAAGATATCAGATAGTTTCACAATACAAGAGCAAGGCAGTTTGTATGCTTGAACTCAACACTGTGGAGATTTTATATTTCTGTGCTACCAGGGTAAAGGTTTCTATTTTGTGTGTATGTGAGAGAGAGAAGTTTCTGGAGCAGTAAAATTTATTTTATACTGGTAGAATACACATGAAGAAACTATAAACAGTTGTCAGACTGAATATGGCAGTGATTTCCTGTTGCATCACTTGGCATGCTGTGTATTACCTTTTAAGTGTGAAAGTGTTGTCCATCCACATCGGCTGCCCATTTTAAGGTGAAGATACTTAGAAATGATGTGTACTTGTGAAGGGTAATGAAGGTACATGCCAAAAAATCATTCTGAAGACAAGGGGAAAACATTACATCCAAAAGTCAGCATGTGCCTATATCCAGGAGGAAGCCTGTGTGTTTGCTGGTAGATTTCTACTTGGTCTTTAAATAAAATTGCTTATGAGCTTTGCAGTACTTTAGAAGCTTTTCTTTGTGATACAGGTACTTTGATACGGGTAACTCAAGGTCTAACTATTGCTGTAAGTTTTACTGCCCACCTTCTAGTCCCCTCAGCTCAATTGACATCATCTGGGATAAATAAATACTGACTTACTGTCATGTGTTCCTGCTGGAGAAGGCCATCATTTTGAAGATAATTTCTAAAACTGTGCCCCTTTATGATGACTTCTAATGCTATTGCAGATAGTTTATGGCTGTCCAGTCTGCAAGGAGAGGGAACTGCAGACTCATAAACATCTGGCAGGGTAATTGTATGTATGCACCACAATGTGTGGAGTAGTGCAGAGCAGCAAAGTGCTCTTTCGCTGGTTCTGTAATTCCTGGCAGGTGCTGTGGGAAGCTGTGGACAGGTAAAAGAGGCAGCCAGCCAGCTCCACTGGGCAAGGCTGGCAGCATACAAAGAACACACAGCAAGCCGTAAAGGCCAGTTGCCTGTTCACCTTCATTTTCCTCTTCAAAGTTCTTTACCAAATGTAAGTCAAAGATGATGCTGGTTGAAGGACTGAGTTCTAACAGTCAATGGCATTGAATATAGATATCTGTATACTTTAATAGTTTGATTTCCACTGTGTCCATTTTGCCAGTATGTTACAGTATGTCCTGTATTCTTTAAGTACAACAGTAGGTACTATTCTCCCTAATATTTGCACACAAGCACAAAACAGCCATTATTGCAGAAAGGTAAATCACTGAAGGCGTATCACTGAAGACATAATACTTCCTCCTTCCTAGAACAAAAAATTGCAATGAATTGCATCTTGGCTTCCTGTTTGGGTGGGTTTGCAGGGCTTCAGCACCAGAGTGTGTGCTGGAGCCAGCAAGCCAGAGAAAGAATCTGAAGTGGAACTGGTGAAATAGTTCTGCATCCTATCCTGCTATTTTCACACGATCACACTGTTTTCCAGAGATAAGTTCTGAAGAGAAAGCATAGCTTGAATGATACTGAGTTGCAACAGCCCTTGGATAGCATTAATGCTCACAGAAAAAAAAGTGGATAAAGATTTCATTTGCACTTTAATGGCGATTAATTTTAGCAGGTCTCTTTATTATTTAGAAGCAGGAGAAATGCCATGGTTAGAACACGGAGTCTGACTCCAGAAATCATGTGGCTTTTGGGCAGAGGTTAAGATGTATCCTGTACTTTTGTTATTTCTTAAGTCTTTCAGGCTTTATGGGAGAGTGGGATGTCATGTTTAATGCAATTTAATTCCTTTTTATCTTAGTTTATGTTTATGGAATATAATTCATAAATGTCTACAGATCTGTGTGATTATAGTCAGAGACTCAGTAAAGAGCCTTTTGAAAACATAGTCCTTAGCCTTTCACTTTCATGAGCACTAAAATTCAATCAAAAACTACTTTTAAAGTGAGTAAAAGCTATAGTGGCAAATCTATTAAAATGTGTTTAATCATTAACTTCTTTGATTTAACATCTGTCTAAAGCATAACATCAAAAAATGAATAATTTATCATGTAATTGCATAAAAGCTCAAGTAATGTAAGGCATTAATTAAAAATTTATATGAAATTCAGAAGAAGAAAGCTGAGGAGGAATTATTTGATTACCGACTCAGTAGGTTGGCTGTAGTTACTTTGGAACAGTAACCTGCTGTATTACAAGTCACAGATTCTTAACTATGAAAAATACTGTAAACCCTTTGGAATTCTCTGATGGTTTTCTGAAAAGCATTGGCTATAGATTACTTCAAATTTTATAGTGAAACGTGTAGATTCACCAGTTCCCCAAGGAATTTCTCTTCTTTCACTCTTTTACAACATACTGGCTTCAATGTGTATGCAAACTGCTGTGTAAACATGAGAAGAGAAGTGGGCTTTCAGAACTTTCTGAATGTTGCTTCATAAACATACAGACTTCAGAAACAGATTCCAGATTTTTTTCTGAGGCTCATCTTCACTCAGCCATAGATGAATACCAGAGGCATAAAATCAGCTCTAATATTAAATACATTACAGGGAGGAATAATAAATAGCTATTACATCAACTGTGCTATCGCACTAAATAATCTACTACCTTTTACAACTTAGGCAAACTAGAGAAGTTTTAAGTTCAGGTTTGTTCTTTTATAGTCAGCTAATAGTATTTGAAAGAGTAGCCAGTTATTTAAAAACTGCCGCTTGTGCCAAACTGCCTATGGAATTAGAAAAAAAAGAAAAAATTGGCTCTGGAAAGAATGTATCCAGATGGATACAAAAATAAGCACAGATTTTGATCCAAACAGGTTTGTCTGTCACAAAAACCAGGCCTGTTTTACAAAGTTCTCTCTTAACACTCCCACCAAAGCCTATTCTCACAAATCACTCACTGCGATATACGCATGCAAATGAGTATTTATAAAACCTGGCCCTAAGCTTTGCATATATTTAAAGAAATGTAAAGAACAAATCACCATAGTTTGGGATACTTTCTGAACAAACATCTAGAAAAATAGGATCTTCCTTCTTATACAGAGCATAGTTATTATTTAGGCCATCATTTATAAATGTCCTGAAATACAGAATTACCTGAGAAGAGGCTTATGATCACTTTCTTTTCTCTTATTTCTCTTCTTTTACACTTCTTATTTATTTATTTATTTATTTATTTCTCTTTGTATTTATTTATTTATTTATTTTTAATAAAATGAATTCTTTCTTCCGATTCTGCCTACTGCCGCTTAAGTCTTTTCCTACCCGCTGAGAAGATGGGATATGTTTCATCTGCTTTAAGAGTGTTTTATTGTCACTCCATCTCCTTGGGAGGATGAAATTAGTTTTGCCAGTGTTCTCAATTTTACACTGCTAAAGAAGAAAATGATCAGAATTATCACAAACAAAAAATAAAATAGAAGACACACTTAAGAAAAATAATATGGAATTGACGTGATACTAACAATCAGGAACATTAATGACACTTTCAGGTTTGGATAGCTCACAAGAGACTTGAAAAGATCAATTGTTGCTGTTTCAAAAAAAGCTCTTAGAAATATGTACATTTGTAATATCAAAATAATTTAAAAACTAGAGAGTGCCCAGACTGCTGAAAAGTGACCACAGTTTAGAATATACTTGGCAACTTTGAGAAAGCTTGGAGAGCTCTCTCTTATTAGCAGGTAAAATGAAAATAAAATAAAATAAAATAAAATAAAATAAAATAAAATAAAATAAAATAAAATAAAATAAATAAAATAAAATAAAATAAAATAAAATAAAATAAACAACAACAAAAAACTCAAAATGGAATGTTTGAAAGGTCCAGACTCAGATCTTGCACTTTAAATTGAAATCATCTGAGATGCCCGGAAGTCTTCTTAGTCTTCTTTACACTTATGTTCTGTCCTTTTGGTTTCTTGTTTTTTTGCTGTTGTGTTTTTGTTGTTGTTTGTTTTGTTGTGTTTTTATTTTTGTACCTTTAAAAAAATTATGAAAGCTCAAAGTGTTCTTTATCAACCTAATGACTAATATTTTCCTACAAAGGCAGTACAGTGGTTGTAGTGAAAGGAGCGTCAATCACCTTTGATTCGCTTTTTAATTTCTCAGAGAACAAAACTAAATAGAAAGAGCACACCCATTTCAACAAGGATTTAAAAATTAATAGAACAGTTCTACATATATTTGTATGTAACTGTGCACTGCAGTGTAGAAACACAGTCCTGTGCAAGCATGTGGACATATTTGCAGCCAGGATACATTTATATGTATTGAAAGTAAAATTTCCATTTTGTAAGGAAAAGGTTTTATGACTTGAAATGAAATGAATTTATGTTAAAAATTGTAAAGACAAAAAAAAAATATCGATTTCCCACTCAGACAGACCTGGTAGGTTCTTGAGTAGAGAGAGAAAAAGTGAAAGATAGGAAAGAAATGTTTTTGTTTTCTTTCTCAGCAGTTGTGCCCACACAGTGCAGGGAAGGGAATAGGCAGGCAAAAGGACAGATTTCTTTTTTGGTGGCAATGCCAACTAAATGCACATGAAACTACAGCTTCACTCACCCTCCTGTCTTAAGTGAGTTTAAAACCACAATTTGATATTCTGATGGGATTGTTTTAAATTGAAGATTTATAAGATACTGCAGAATAGTATTTGCAGTATCTGCTGTACCTCCTGTATTGAGATATTAAATGGAAGAAAGATTAGCTCCTATTGCTCCACTTCTCAGATGAATGTGCTAGACACTGATATGACGGAGAAAGGCAAAGCATTCCCATTGCCATTCTGATTTTGTGATTCAAGGGAATTTGTTGCACGGACTTATAAAAGCTGCAATTTATGTTCTGGTATAAAATTATTTCACTTTGAAGAGAAAGAGAGAAAGAAAGAGAGAGAAAGAAAGAAAGAGAGAAAGAAAGAGAGAAAGAGAGAAAGAGAGAAAGAGAAGGAAGGAAGGAAGGAAGGAAGGAAGGAAGGAAGGAAGGAAGGAAGGAAGGAAGGAAGGAAGGAAGGAAGGAAGGAAGGAAGGAAGGAAGGAAGGAAAAGAAAGAAAGAAAGAAAGAAAGAAAGAAAGAAAGAAAGAAAGAAAGAAAGAAAGAAAGAAAGAAAGAAAAAGAAAGAAAGAAAGAAAGAAAGAAAGAGAAAGAAAGAAAAGAAAGAAAGAAAGAAAGAAAGAAAGAAAGAAAGAAAGAAAGAAAGAAAGAAAAAGTAAGAAAGAAAAAGCAAGGAAGCAAGGAAGCAAGGAAGCAAGGAAGCAAGGAAGCAAGAAAGGAAAGGAAGGAAGGAAGGAAGGAAGGAAGGAAAGAAGGAAGGAAGGAAGGAAGGAAGGAAGGAAGGAAGGAAGGAAGGAAGGAAGGAAGGAAGGAAGGAAGGAAGGAAGGAAGGAAGGAAGGAAGGAAGGAAGGAAGGAAGGAAGGAAGGAAGGAAGGAAGGAAGGAAAGAAGGAAGGAAGGAAGGAAGGAAAGAGAAAGAAAAAGACTTTCCACCCCTTAATAGCAGCTCTATGACCCCGTTTAATGTGTAACTCTTGGTTATGGGTCTTCTCATGAGCAGACACTTAGTCTGGGATTCAACTGCAACCCTTGCAAAAAGTCTGAGATCCTTTGCTGGCAGCAGAGAATCAAAGAGCACTTTGTGTAGTCCCATTGTGTGACATCTGTCCACGATCATGAGATTTCTAGATGTGTGATACAAATTTTAGTACAAAAATAATTAATTTATTCTGAAAGAGGGACAAGCAGGACAGACAGTGATTAAAGGAAAGGAACAGTGATAAAATCGGTAAAAATAACTGTTTAAATAGTAATGAAAACTTGTAAAATCATTAGTTAGGGAGGTCGTGAGAGGAGAGGACTTAGCTATTATCTAAATCCAATGCACTGTTAGTTAGTTCCAAATATCACTAAAGTTTAGGGGATTGCCTTCTTGTTCCATGTTATATTAGTCCCAGATTAAAAAAAAAAAAAAAAAAAAAAAAGTCTGAGTATATTTTTAAATTAACAGTAAGAAGAGCAAAAATAAAAAATAACCTTGATCCTCTGTGTTGTGGTGGTACCATGAAAAAACAAGTTCATTCCTTCTATGAATATTTCCTGCTTACTTTCTGTGTCAACACAGATCTTTATTCCACTTCCTTTTGGGTACCAAAAAAGGAACCAAACAAAAAACACAAAGAAGGCCCAAAGAAATAGAGGAGAGAAGGAGAGTGACATCAGACAGAAAGGTTTTTTCCTTAAGAAAAACAAGTAAACATTCTAATGGAAGCATTCATTTTGTTTCAATATCAGGTTTGAAAGAAATATTTTTTTTTCTCATAAATGTTTGTCCTGTAAACAGTTCAACCTTCTGTAGCCCACTTTGCAAAGGAAAAAAAATATTATCTGAATCTAGCTTTACTTTAATCCTCTTTCCTTCGTTTATTTACAGTTCCTTTTTCTAAATATTTGTCAGCAACTATTATAAAAATAACAGACCCCTTAAGACCTTTTGAGTAAAGCATAACGTGGTCTTGCATGTTTGGTTTCAAAACAGTCATCATTGCTTAGCAGCTTGACAGAAAGATATATGGGTCTCCCTCTTTTCCCCACAATCTTTTTTTTTTTTTTTTCCAGAATTGGCTAGTTTACCTCTTCCAGCATTAAAGACCTGAGGTTACAGGACCTGACCTGTAACTCAAATGGGCCATTAAATACCACCTCAGAACTCTACAGCCATACAACAGTTTCTGTCCCAGATTTTCTGTCATAGATCTTTCCATAAGTTACGTTTTCATATATGGCTTTAAGAGATTTAGACCTTTTTAAAGAAAGAAAAAAATAGATTTTACATTTTACTTAACATCAGTGTGTTAACCATGTGTATCCTGGTTTGATGCCCACCCAGCTACTCATTGCCCCTCCTCAAGAAGACAAGGAGATAAAGTGAAAAAGCTCATGGGTTGAGATAAAGACAGGAAGATTACTTACCAGTTATGGTCATGGGTAAAACTCAACCTGGAAAAAAATAATGTATCGACAACTAAAACAGAGTTAGATGGTGAGATAAAAGGAGAAAATCTAAAACACCTTCCCCCTGCCTTGCCCACCACCTTCTCCAGCCCAGCCTCACCCTTCCCTCAACGGCCCCTCCACCTCATGCCCCCAAGTGGCACAGGGTCTGGGACATGAGGGGGTCTGCCCCTAAAAGCCCCTCTCTGCCACCCCTTCCTCTTCACACCATGCTCATTCTCACAGTTTGGTCAAAGAAGTGCAATCTAAAATTATCATTGAAGGACCCATCAGTGACAGCAGTGGAGAAGTCTTCATCTTACATATTGGGCTTTTCAAAACACTTTTCAAAAATAGGAGTGAATTTATTAATTTCAACTCCTTTATGTTTTAAATGCAACAACCTTAAGAAAACTAAAATATTTCAGTGTTGGATATAAAAGTATGCAGCTATGCTTGTTAGGCGCATATATTGGATATAGTTGAAGTGACAACCTATTTCTGAGACATATATTATGGTGAAAGATTGATTATATGAAATATATCCAAGCAGGCAAACCATTCTGAGGAAGGGTTTTATATATATATGTATATATGAGTGTTGTTTGGGGTATTTTGGCCAGTATAACCAGGGGGCAAGAGGGAGATGAGGATTGCCTTCTGATTTTTAGCTGCTAATCTATTTGACCTAAAGTAATATTCAAAAATGAAACACTGAAAAAAGGAACATTATATGATATCATTTTGTCCTCTTCTATGCAGTCAGTTCCTGGGCTTTCAGGAAAAAAAAAAAAATTAATTACATCCAAATATATCTGGTCAATTGCAAATCAAGGAAACACATCTGTCCTAACACCTGTAGCTTACTCAGGATGAGTCACCATGAAAATGACAGTGGTATACACCATCCAATTGCCTTTCCTGTATTTTTCTATAGCACGTCTACCTTCAGTCTTTGTGAGTTGCTATGCATTTGCCAGAAAATAAATTAAATAAATAATAATTAAAAAAAAAAAAAGTGAAAAAAGTGAGAAGTCCCAACTATTTAGATAGAAGAATATATTTGCATGGAGATAAAGCACCCTTCAGTCTTCTTTACAGTAAGCTTCATATATTTATTTATCCTTTTACAACATGTTCTTGAAACTTTTTCATCAATTGTATTTGACATTTGTCCAGGACTTTCTTTAAACAGCCACAGAACTGGATACACTGTATCCTACCAATTCTATGTTGATATATAAAAATTTATTTTTTTGTCATTTGCTTGAAAGTTTTGTTTGGATATGTCATCTTTGGCAAAAAGGCTGTGGAGAATGAAAAAGTGCAAAACATTAATGAAGACTAAAATTATACTTTTTATCCCTGAAGTTCATATAGGCTACACATTCTCATTTATTGCTAATCTCTATGGCAACCTTTTGCAGACTGAGTAGTCAAAGAGGAGGGACCGGTACTTTAACAACAAAAAATTAAAAGCGTATTCCATCTGAATGCATTTACTATGTTGAAAATAAGCACAGCATTTAGATAAATAAATTAGACTTGGAGAGCTCAGTTTTGTCCTCAGGTTTTCCATACATACTTTGCATGCTGCTGCTCAATCACATTGTAGAAACTGTTTTTCACACTGAATTCAAAATCATATCTTCTGGAGATATTCCGAGAACAAATTAATCTGTAAAATAATCACTGGATAATTTCAGGACCTTGGTGGGACTATTCACAAGCTGAAAATTAAGTAGATACCTGCATTGCTTGTTGAATTACAGCTCATATCTCTACAGGTAGAATTTTTGCATACTGATTCACTGAAGCAACAAGATAAGACTTCTGGTGCTCATAGTGGAGACATTATCATTTTATTTAAGTGGCAAGTAAAATAACTACAAGTAAAAAACCAAACCAAAACAAAACAAAACAAGATTTACAGGCACAACTAAGAAAAGTGCTGAGAAATAGAGATGGGCAGGGAACAATAGGGTTTGTGCAAAAGAGATCATATTACAGGGGAAAAAAGTTCAATATACTAGGTTGCCTCCTTAAATACGCACACTTTTAAATTCCTTCCCAGAATTTGATTTAAAATCCAATACTGTAGAATTGTTCAACAAGAAGTTAATAGGCACCAAAAAGAAAGGTGGTATAGCTATCTATCTGAAAAGACCATCAGTTTGGTCTGAAAGAGAATTAAACAAAAATAAAATGGGATCAGTAGCTCTTTCTTACTTCTTTTAGAATGAAAATGTTGAAGAAAGAAAATTACTCAGAAACATTATACTGTTTTTTGTTTTAATGCTACTCAGTCATTACATTGTCAAAATAGCATTCAAATATGTATAAATTGAAAACTTTGAAATGTTAGCAGTATATAATTTTACTCTATTTATTTCAAGTATTTCTAAGCAATAATGATTTTACATTATGAAAATGTTCCTTAGAGATGGTTGATATGCAGGATTGACGATTTACTTTGAGCCAAGTAGATTTAGGTTCGGCATTTCAGTTTCCTGTGAAAAGTCAATTCTAAGAGGAAAGAGGTTTGGGAATAATTTATTTTTATCTTCTTTGTATTACTGTGGACCTCAGATACTAAAATTGTGACACTACCTTTGAAGACTGGGGCTTTCCATCTCCCTGGGATAGATCTGTCTTTAGTTAGAACAGTTGCCCATTTGTTGGCTTCATGGAAAGTGGTATCAGTAGCCTTACGAGGCAGCATGTTCAACACCTAGCTTCCTAGGTGTCTTTGCTCAGCTGAAGCACTGGCATCACTAGAATATGTGAGGGATCTGGGTCATGACTCATTTAGAGACTTTTCGAGGTTTAGTCACTGTCACTTAATGACAAAGCTGAGTGGTTAGAAAATTGTGACTAGTTTTAGTTATCAAGGCAGAGCCAATCCAGAATGATTTGTTTTGACCTATTTCCTTAGGTAGCACTGAAGACAATCAGCAGGTTCTTGCAAAATACTTCAGTTGCAATGGAACTTTCTTTTCAAACAGCAAACTTGTCTATGAATTTTTTTAGTTGGGCCTACTAGCAGTACCACTGAGAGACCATGTCCTTTCATTCAGACTGCTGGGACTCATCAAACTGAGAATATAATTCTTGCATGAGTTTTACACATGCATACTCCCACTGACTTCTGTCTCTAATTTACGTCAGCATAAGAAAGATCAGACACCTGCTTCAGTAGCTTTGGTAACATTTTTCATAGCAAATATGTCTGATTGCCATACAAACCAATACACCAGAGTTATACAGTGTAGTGTTTACTCAAGATGGTTAAAGCATCATCTACAAAGCTGTGTAGCCTTGTGAAAATTCCCATTTTGGAAGGTGAACCATGAACAAAAGTACAGTCTGCCTTATATGAAAGGTTAAAAAAGTAGTCTCTCAATTGATTTCACAGAGACGAGGAAATTAGAGAGAGTAATGAAAATTACTGCCATGGAGTAATCAGTTGATCTCATTTATGCTGGACTTTCTATTTGCTATTCTCCTTGTATAGGTAGCCCAAGCTTTGAGCAAATGAAAAACTAATTAGAGGATTTAGACAGACAGTGTACAGACCAGCAGTCCAAAATTTCCTCTGAAGATTTCTGAGCAGTTCTGTAGCTCAACTAGTCTCAAAGAGGAATTTCTTTTCAGGCCATTAGTGAACCAACAAGCACCTAAAATCAGGAACCCCTCAAAATTCTGTTCTAAAGAAAGACTATCTGGATAATGCAAATTTTCCAAGGGCTTGTCAATACTGACTTTATAAGTAAAACTACTAAGAACCCCACTTACATTACCTTTGAATAAAAATCAGCACCAGCTAATGAGCCAACTCATCCCCACAAAAGCCCCTATGGACCTCTCTTGGGATTTGAGCTGGTTCCTCTGAAGTAGCTTTCACTGTGCCCTCTTTAGAGGCCTGTTACTGTGTTCAGACTTAGTCGACATATCTTTCCATGACACCCTGTACGCATATTCTGTAGATTTGCTTTAAAAAGCTTTTTCTGTGTACTAGCTACCTTTACTACTTTAATTGTTTACAACACTTACTGAGTGCTTATGAGAAATGAACCCCCCATTTTCTTATTCTCCCTCCTTTTTCTTCCCCTCAGCATTTAAGGCTTCTGAAATTAACTCTTGCTAAAAGTTTTTAGGATGTGAGCCCTTCCAACCCCAAGAGTGTATATACACCTATTTAAATGTGCATCTATTTTCACTCATATTAGATTTTGTAAGGTGCTGTTCTGTCATTATTAGTTAAACACATCTACAGCTATTTGGAAAAAAATAATGGAACCATTTTCATTTTGAAAATGCAGTTTTCTAAAAACTAAAAATGAGAAAAATAAGAAAAAAGCAAGGCCACCAAATTTCAAGTAAAGATTTTTTCCCCAAAATCTTTTTTTTTTTTTTTTTTGTGATGCTTTTCTAAATATTACATTCCAAAATGAAACATATTCAAAATGTGCCTTTGTGGGAAGTTCCAAATGTGTTCCGTTTCTGTACAGATCCAAAAAAGTCAAGTTTTAAAATCTCTTAAAAATAGAATCATCATCTGCTTGTTGCTTTTATCTTAACTGGTGAACTCTCTGCTGTTCCTTTATTATGGAAGCACAATAGCTTCTTTGGTACTTGACCTCCCAGCTGCCATTTCCCTTCTTTTCTCCTTCCCCTCTCTCTGCTCTGCACTTTTATCTCAATCTCTTTAGACCTCCCCCTTAATTTCTCCATTCTCTCTGGCATTAAAAATAACCACTGAAGCTAACTGTGCCAGTCTCTCACTGCTTCTGCTTTTTCCTCATTTTTTTTCTATATAGCTACTTTGCTATCTTTACTGATTTATTATTATTATTATTTTTTTCATTCATTGCCACTTAGATCTGAGCTCATTTCATTCCACTTCATTAGACTTTCAAAAGGTCAACATAAAATATTGGAATGGGTATACATATCTGCTTTTGGTAATTTTAATGAGTCTGTCACTGTGGTATTTAGATACAGATTAGTGTACAGTATTACGTTAAGCAATGGATTGAATGATCTCCTTAAATGATTCTCAAAAGATTAACTAATCTCCACTTGGAAAAGCCTCGGTTACCCTTTACACTTCATTCACATGAAAGACAGCTAATCTAGCTTTAAATTCTCTGTCAATTATTCTTTATATTGATAACAAAGTAAACTGTCAAAGAGGTTTTGAAGCAACACTGTAAGAGCTTGAGAGTTTCACATTAATGAAGATTCACTCCTTTTTTTTCAAGAAAAAAAAAGTTCAATTAGAAAAAACTATAGCTTTCAATCAGGAAAAAAAGACAGGGAAATTGCTGCAATTAGAATCTCATGAATTTTTGTTAATAAGCCAACCTCTGTCTATTCTATGTGATGGCAAATCCTAAAAACTGTGAAGTATTAGCAATGTAATATAACTGACATCAGCATAAGCTGGTTAATACATAGAGAAACAACACATTTGCGTCAAGGGGTGAAAGACACAAGGTTTTTGAAGCACAGTTGAGACAAAGAATGTTAAAAATGATTTTAAATTATTCCAGCTCAATACTATTAAATGTTTTAAATATATAAACAGGCAGAACAACCCAAATCAGTTGCAGAATTATTAATGACCATATAACAGCTTCTAATGTGTAGGTGAATGTATGATGGGAGCTAATCCACACTTAATAATAATTAACAACAATTAGTTATAGGTATACATGACTGGATTTATGATTCTAATTATCCAGTTACCAATTTGATGAATGTCTCAGTAATTTGGAAGGCAACTGTCCCATTTTCAATTATGATTAATTACAGGTATAAAAATGTTATTAAATGCTAATTTAGTTTATCTCATCAGAATGTTGGTTATGTCCCTCATCTAACTGTACTTATGTTGTTATAGTTCATTCACTTAGTTCACAACATGGATAACTTGCTCAATTCAGCAGTGTCTGAAAACTGAATCAAATGGTGATTAAAGTGGTTGAAGTGCTAATTAAAGTGGTGAGTCTGCCCTCTGTCTTCCACATACTTATACACAACTTAATGATGCATGCAATTCCTTTGATTTCAATAGGGTCATTCAAAGTAGAAAAGGTAAGAGTTGTAAATATTTACAAAACTGAGACCCAGGTATGGAAGCCAAATAAAATCTGCATTCTGACAGGAGAGAAATGCAGAGAGGAAGTCAGCTAGAGGAAGCTAGTCACAGAGGAAGCTAGAATTACAAAACTTAAAAGTTACATCTTCATTCACTATTCCATAAATTGTTGGGATTCAGACTCCAAAATGTTTGCTGTGTTGAGGTTTAGGTAGCAAAAAGCACTGTTGACTTGTGAAAACCTCTGAAAAATAATAATAATTAAAACTACTTCGGAAAAAAATATGGAAAATTTTTAGTGACACCTTCACCCCCCTTTCTATCCTAATGTTTCTATAGTTTTTGCTTTGGCTTGTGTAAGGGAGTAAAATAATAGCTCCAGAAAAGCCGAGCTTAGGTAAGGGGAAAAATATTACAAATGAAGTTCAATCACAGAATCATAGAATGGATTGGGTTGGAAGAGACCTTAAAGATCGTTTAGTTCTACCCACCCTGCCATGGGCAGGGACACCTCCCACTAGATCAGGTTGCCCAAAGCCCCATCCAGCCTGGCCTTGAAACATCCACAGCTTCTCTGAGCAACCTGTACCATTGCCTCAACACCCTCTGAGTGAAGAATTTCCTCCTAACCTCTAATCTAAATCTTCCATCTTTTAGTTAAAAACCATTATCCCTTGTCCTATCACTATCAGCCCATGTAAAAAAGTCACTATCTTTTTTATAAGCCTCCTTTAAGTATTGAAAGCCTGCAAATGGGGTTTCCCTGGAGCCTTCTCTTCTCCAAGCTGAACATCCCCAGTTCTCTCATCCATTCTTCATAGGAGAGGTGCTCCAGCCCTCCGTTCATCTTTGTGGCCCTCCTCTGGACCTGCTCTAACAGCGCCACATCCTTCTTGTGCTGGGGGCCCCAGACCTGGATGCAGCACTCCAAGTGGGGCCTCACAAGGGCAGAGTAGAGGGGGACAGTCACCTCCCTTGAACTGCTGGCCACTCTTTTGATGCACCCCAGGATGCAGTTGGCCTTCTGGGCTGCAAGCATGCACTGCTGGCTCATGATGAGTTTTTTGTCCACCAGAACCCCCAAGTCTTTCTCTGCAGGGATGCTCTCCCAGTCTGTCCTACTTTCTGCAATCGTCCTGACCAAGGTGCAGCACCTTGCACTTGGACTTCTTGAACCTCATTAGGTTGACATCTTCTTCATAGAGGCTCACACAATGCTGTTTTAGATTTTTGATTAAATACATCCAAGTGGTGATAATGTAGTGATATTTTTAGTTGTTACAGAGCAGTGTTTGCGTAGAGTCAAGGCCTTTTCAGCTCCTTATGCTGCCTTTCCAGCAAGGGGGCTGGGGGTGCACCAGGAGCTGGGAGGGGACACAGCCAGGACAAGTGATCCAAGCTGGCCAAGGAGATATTCCACACCATGTTGCATCATGCTCAGCAATAAAAGCTGGGGTGAAGAAGGAAGAAGGGGGGGAGTGGGGGGGGGTTGCGGCACACATTTGGAGTGACAGCATTTGTCTTCCCAAGAAACCATTACATGGGATGAGCCCTGCTTTCCTGGACGTGGCTCAACACCTGCTTGCCAATGGGAAGTAGCAAACGGTTCACTTGTTTTGTTTTGTTTGCATGCATGGCTTTTGCTTTACCGAATAAACTGTCTTTATCTCAAGGTAGATAACATCTGTGAGGAGGTTTTCAGAAAAAAAGAATATCAAGACAAAAAAAAAATAAAACAGAAAGCCTGCCTGCTTGTTAAATAGCACATTCTTCTTAAACATGCCACAAAAGCCAAAAATTCTTTTAATACACAAAACAGGCTATGAATATTTTGTATTAATGCATCTCATCTTACTGATGACTTGCAATACTGATGCTGAAAAGGATATAAATATGTTGTATCCCAAGGATTACAGTTGTTCAAAGAATTTGGTTGCATATACGTACATTGTGGAAGAAGACTTTCAGAAGATCTCTTTCATTGGTCTTTCAAAAGTGCTTGTGTCCCATAATCTGTTTTGATTATTTTTGGAAGAGTTCTATTCATACTTACTATTCACTTTCTGTCTATTTTGAATAAACTGAACTAAATGTTCTGTTTGATGACTCAACACTATATCTGCACAGTTTCCGACATGAATATCCCAGTCCACTTCATATGAATACTCTTTAAGAGTTACTTAAAAGCCATATCTTCAGTAAATGTTCCTAACAGTAAATGTGATTGCTAGAGTGTAAAATGAAAGGAAACAAATGAGCACTACAAGCATACTTTGATTAAACATTTGAACAAATATTTGGAAATTATTTTGGCTGCCTTCACCTCCTAATTATGACATTTCTCTTGTTCTGCAGCTTCGCTGTAACAGTGCTTAATTCTGCTTGTGTTGTGCATACAATTTAATTTTATTTATTTATTTTTTTTGTATGGTCCAACTGTGGAGAGCTCAGGCCCTAGATCTGTCTTATCTTCAGATCTTTATGGAAGCTCTCAGGAGGATTCCACTAAACCCATGTTACTGAGGGTTCAGAGATCTCTCTGTAAAGAAAGAGAACTCCGTTGGTAAAACATTGGTTGATGTGATTTACCATAGAAAACAAAGAACACTTCGTGTGGAGCTAATCATGATTAGTTTCAGGATTAGCTAACCTGGATTTCTGGAGTTCTTGTTAAACATGGGAATAGCTTCATTTTGAGTTAACCTATACTTCCTTGCTTGAAAGGATGATCTGTCAAAGGGTGAAAGAGAGTCACTGGTCTGTGGAAATAAGCTAAGATCTCTGAATCTGTGACAGACTGCCTGTCTGTTAGAATGGGTAGTATATGTAGGTAACTCATCGTTGAGCTGTTATCTATGGAAATAGTTAAATTATTAGATAATGGTTCCATTTTTTGTAGATGGTTGTGTAAATGTCAATAGGAGGAACACAGATATACATGTACTTCTATAAAAAGTTACCACTTGAACAACATTAATAGGTGTTAAAGTGGTCAGAGCAATTTCTAGCATGAAATTACAAGAAGTGTGAAACTAAGGTTATAATAGCTGATAACTTTTTGTTTGTTTGTTTTAGTTTAGTTTTGTTTTTCATGATTGATAATTCCAATTGATATAGCCTGGATGTAAAAGTTTAGGATCTAAAAAATGTTAATTCTAATCAAAGTTTAGGTACAGTCCAGGTAAAATTGCTTTAAGTGTCAAAGCTAAGAAAATTAAGGAATTGTAACTTTCTTTTTTATGATGATAAACAATAATAAGGATTTGAAGTTCATGTTCATTTGCTTCCTAGATTGTTTTACTCTTGTTTTCAAAGCTCAAAATTCAAATGCCCCATCTAGCTTTAAAGATGTTTTAATGGCAAGAAAACTCGTGACATAGTAGAAAAAAAAAAGTAATAAAAACTTCTTTGAAGTCTCCTGATGATAGGTCTCTGGGATTTTTGGTGGCGGTGGTGTTTTTTTTTAATTATTATTATTTTTATTTTTTTTATTTGTTTTGGTTTTTTTTTGGTTTGCTGTGCTTTTTTTCTTTCTTTCTTTCCTTCCTTCTTATCCATGATGGCTGACAGAAGTGAGTTGCTTATTGTTAGGCTTAAAATTTCTTTGCTGCAAATACTTACATCAGCCCCATAATTAATGTTTTGATGAAACTATCTCAAAAAAAAAAATAAATCAATCATTCCTTCTTCCTTCAACAAGGCATGTATATTTTCTGAAATACCTACTAAGAGTAATATTCACAAGGTTAAATTCAGCCTACTGAATTTAATCTCACTGGATTCTCTGACATCACTACAGAAAAGCTCCTTCAGAATGTGACTGCATACAAGGTAAGTTCTCACTACAAATCACTTTCTATCTTTTTCTTTAACTATAGGTGGACCAGTTTGAACAGGATGGAGCAAGATAGCTTACATGAATAGCTCTTAAATTTCAGGCACTCTAGAGTATTGCTAGCTTTCTTTACTATAGACATTGAAATTATTAGCAAGACAATATAGTCATCTGTAATATTGTTTGTTAACAGTTAACACAATTTGATAATATAATAATTTCAAATATAAATATATGAAACATATGAAATATTTGTATTTGAAATTATATAAAATATAATTTCAAAATAAATAGCTTTCAAATTCATTGAAAGCTCGTGCCCTGAGTTTTCAAAGAAAATATTATCTGATCAGGACTTTTTTTTTTTTCTCAACTAAGTGAAATATTAATATAGTGGTACTTTAAAAAATGTGGATGAAATTATGGATACATAAAAGTTTATGAAAGGTTTAACACTGAATTCCCAGTGTCTCAGGAATTTGTTCTGAAGGACCCACATTAGTTAATACATACTGTGAACTGTATGTGCAGTTTTGTGGTGGGTTGAACTTTGTGTGCCAAATGCCAACCCAGTCACTCTCTCCCTCTCTCTCCTCAAAAGGATGAGGAGAAAAAGTAGGATGAAAAAGCTCATGGGTCAAGATAAAGACATGGAGATCACTTACCAATTACCATCATGGGTGAAACAGACTCAAGGAAAATTAATTTACTATATTGACCATAAAAAGAAAGCTTAAACCACTGGAAACACATTGTTCATGGTAGTATGTACCTGAAATTTCCAGGGCTACATATTTTAAACCTTTATATTCTTTGACTACAGAATGGTTGCAGGCTTACAAAAGGGAAGAAACAAAGATTTCTACACCAGGCAGATGAACTACAACATCCCAGAAGATATTCTATACTATGAGAGAGAGAGAGAGAGAGAGAGAGAGAGAAGGAGGGAGGGAGGGAGGGAGGGAGGAGGAGAGAGGTATTAATGCCTAGAGAACAAAAAGAAAGAAAAGAAAAGATAAAATCCTGATTCTGTCCTTTGTTGGGCCAGTGTGCCCAATAGATGGTGGGTGGGCAATACACAGGACTCAATACACTTGAGCTGAAAAAACTTTTACTTCTCTCCTGCTAAAACATTATCATTGACAAAGAAGATAAAATAGGAAATATGTTGTTGATATGCTGCAGCTGTCAATTGCCAGAAGAATCACAAAGAATTGTACAAACTATTGTGTTAATTAAATTATTAAATATAAAGTGAAATTATTACTGAAAAAGTAAAAGGCAAAAGAAAAGAAAAATAACAACAAAAAATTATGCTGACTACTTGTTGGCAACAGCTTGTCCTGGTTTCAGTTAGGACAGAGTTAATTTTCCTCCTAGTAGCTGGTAGGGTGCTATGTTTTGGATTAGGATGAGAAGAGCGCTGATAACATGCTGATGTTTTAACTGTTGCAGAGCAGTGCTTACACCAGGCCAAGGACTTTTCAGCTTCTCGCTCTGTCCTGCCAGCGAGCAGGCTGGGGGTGCAGCAGGAGCTGGGAGGGGACAGACCCAGGACAGCTGACCCAAACTGGCCAAAGGGGTATTCCATACCATCTGACGTCATGCTAAACAATATATAGGGGTGGCTAGCTGGGGTGGGGGGCCGGCTGCTCGGGGATAGGCTGGGCATCGGTCTGCGGGTGGTGAGCAATTGCATTGTGCATCACTTGTTTCGTACACATTATTATTAGTAATACTATTATTATTATTATTATTATTATTGTTATTATTATTTTCCTGTCTTAATAAACTGTCTTTATCTCAACTCACAGGCTTCACTTTCCCATTTCTCTCCCCCATCCCAGAGAGGGAAGGGGGAGGGTGAGCGAACGGCTGTGTGGTGTTTAGCTGCCAGCCGGGTTAAACCACAACACAGCTTTATTTCTGTATGTGCCAACAGCCAATTCTTGTTATTCCTTTTTGCTCCTAGACTCTGGGAAACCGTAGTTCCTACCAAAGATTAAAGGGAGTTAACTTTTCCCAATTCCCAGATACTATGGGGAATATCATCAGGCAATAGATAGCCATAAACAGGGCTTTTGTCAGTAAGAAGTCTGGGAACGCTGATATGCATGAGTTACAGCTGACCAAAAAACTCAGAGAATAATGGTATCTGATTCCTTCTGAGAACTAAAGGGCCTGGAAATAGATGGTGGTCCTTCTTACCCAGATTGTAATCAATTCATTAATGTCTTGGGAAATGGAAAACTCTTAACAGTGCACTGGGAAAGTCTATACGAATGCTGGAGTGCTGTGTGGCAATTCGTAACATTTCTTCATTTCTTCCATGATGAAAGGTGCAAAAATCCTGAACTAAGAAAAATAATCAACTGCATAACTGCAAGGTAACAAAAAATATCTAAGAAGCACAGTAGAAGAAGACTTTGGGTATTGAAGTGAATCACAAAGACAATAATAATGCTGTATAAAACAGATAAATTTCTTCCAAGATATATTAATGTATGAGTTATATGAAAGAAACCAGGCTATGTGTCCCACTTTACTGATCATATGAGTTACATGGATGCATTTTAGGTTCTGTATGCAGTTTACTTACCAAGCTTTCAGAAAGCTAAACGAAACGAGAATTATAGGCATCTTAGAGAACATTACATATTAAGAAAGTTTAGTTGCTTAATTTGCTCAGTTTAAGATAAGATGCTAGTAGTCCTTAAAGAAAAAAGTCAGAAGGACAGATCTGATGGAAGTCTGTGACTGTTTTTTTATTCGTGAATACAGTGAGGGGAAATATATATATATATATATATATTTTTTTTTTTCAAAAAAAAATGTGGATTTGATATTGGATAAATGTTTCTACTCTAAGTATAAGAGGTACTAGGGAAATCTACCCAGCACCCGTTTTTGATATCTCTTTCAGAAAAATATCATAAATGTCATAAACACCTGCTTGTAATATGTCACATTTTATCTTAGGTGTTCTGGACTACAAGTTTTCTTGAGCTCCAACTGTGCAGGATGGTACAGATCTTAATGGTCAAAAATGAGCTTGTCTTGAAAAAGACATTTTTTTTTAAAAGGTCTGTGCAGGGGGAAAGTGAATTGAAATAAGGATCCTTCCCACTGACTCCCCCCACCCACCCCACAAAAATAGTATTAAAATAAGAAAACCCAGGGGGTTTATATAGATTATATGTCTTTATTAATTTCAACCTATAGAAAAACAGATTAAAACCCCAAGATTCTTCAGACCATAGTAAAAATTTTGACTGTTGTTTCAGAAGTTAAGTCTTCAAGACTCAGTACTCTTAACAAACCATTTTTAACAAACCATTACTGTAACTGTAGTGTAGATAAGTGACTCTTTTTTTCCCTCTTAGCATTGTCAATTTCAACTGAAAAAAAATATCAGCCAGCCTGTCGGTTGGCTGACACCAAGACCTTTTACTTGATGGCTCTTAAATCTAATCACTGTCTATGAGGCCACTTGTGTTCGATGGTCTTATTACACCTTTTATCTTACTGTTATTATTGTATCTTGTTACCGCTAAAGACTTCATAAGGCGTAGGTTACCGGTGAACAAATACTTAAATCCTGCTATGCTATGGGCCAATTACATATGATTAAATTAAAAGCTCCTTTCTGTTTCTTGTAACGAAGGGAATTCATTAGTGTAGTAAGTACTCTCCTTGGATTATATGAACTAAATTCCAGTCCAAAAAAAAGTTCTTTGAAATAAAGATTTGCATTGATCCCACAACATCTAAACCAGTGTTGTCTAGTTTTATGTGGAGCAATTACTTTGCTTGAATGGAGCACAGGTTACCTGATCAGTAAATGTATGTATGTCTACATAGCATGACTGGTTAGCTGTGAAAATGGTTGATAGAAGAGGAACTAAGAGATTATATTCCCCAGAGATGATGAGCAGTAGGACGATGAAGATATAGAGCTAGGAATGTGCAGAATATAGTGTTTAATTCAATAAAATGACACCCACCATCTGTTTGCAAATACAGAAATAGCTTAGGGAGAAAATACCTCCATTTTTTCCTGCTGTGTTTAGATCATGTCACTGTCAAGACATAGAGAACAATGAGAAGTAAGAAGCATTTTTATTTGTTTGATTTTTACCTCCTTGTTAATGACATCAGCTTCATAAAAAATGCTGCAAGGTACCAGTATTAATAGAAAGACTCCTTTGAGTACTATTCACTTTTGCAAAAAATCTTAGTTAATGGGAAAATACTAAGTTTACTGTTGATTCAGTAGTAATTTGTGGAAGATAGCATGGTAAAACTCATCGATTCTGTTTTAATTTTTATGTTAATGTTCCTGTTGCTGTCTTGACTCCACTGCATTTCTTCAAAGGATTAAAATATTTCAGACCATAGACATAAGGTTACGAGTACTAGCATTTTAAAACCTGCATCTGAGTTTATTTCAAAAAAATCTGGAGGGTCTCTTTTTTATTTTCTTTGTCCTTGAGGACCAAGAGGTGAAAGGCTAACCCTCTGAATTCCTTATTCTGGGCCTTTCAGAAAGTGAGATAAGTGAGGTTTTTGCTCTCAGGTCAGGCAATGTAGTCTCTTCTTTCTTTGGCTTCCCTTGATATGTACATTTATCTGCTGCAGCTACGCAGCAGCTGCAGGAGGTTGTAGTATTGTGCCAATATGTTTATGTTCTTCCCCAACAACTGTCTGCTGCATTTTCAAAGTGAATCGATCGCTCAATATCCATGGATATAATTGCACCCCCTGTGGCCATGCCTACTTGGCTGGGTATGCTTGGGTACTGACAGCACTGGGGTAGTGGTGAAGAGAATTCTGGCAGCCAGATAACTTTCAAGCATTTCCAGAAGTCTTGTATAGGTAGTAGCAAGCTCAGGTTGCTGCAGCATAGTTGGTAGTGATACTGCAAATAGCTAAGTCTAGACCGATACTGCCTATACAGGCAGCTATCTCTATCCTGATGTCTCATCTTAGCATCCATGATAGCACTATACACTGGATATTTTTAACCTGATGAGAATTCAATCTTTCAGAAATATGGGGGCATTGCTTACTAGAGAATCTTGCTTTATTTTTTCTCACTACACCTTTATGAGGTGCAGAAGCGTTTCTAAGGAGTAAACATTACAGAGGAAGATGTAGGGTTCTGAAGCATGGGGAATCATGTTTACCAGGGTTGTCTGGGAAGTTTTTAGTAGAAAAACATCTCCAGAATCAATGCAGAAAGCCCTAATCATTGCATTATCCACATTCTTTTTGTTTGTTTGCTTGTTCCATTAAATCATTTCTTATAACTATAATATCAGAATCCTGTAGCTCTGCGTTTGCTTTTTTTCTTTTTTTTTTTTTTCTTTTTTATCTTTTTCATTTGCTATTATCACATGTGAAATAAAATCTACAGATTTCATTTTGGATGAGGATTTTTTTTTTTTTTTGTGAGAAGGAAGTTTGGAATTCATTCTCATATTTTTAGAGCTAAGCAGCAAAAGGATTTAATAAAGATTTGCCAGACAAACTTGATTGCTTCTTTGATATAATTATAAAATTAGTGGATAAAAGAGAAGAATAATATGATATGCATTTCCAATTAATTAAGGAAATATTTGATACTGTGTTCTATAAAACTCTTCTCTCAAAATTAATTTAAATTGTCTTGAATATGAATGTTATCATGTGGATGAACCACTGGTTGAAGATAGTAAACAAAGGGAAATGATGAGCTGCAAACTACTGACTTAGGAGGAAATGACTGCTGGGTTACTGCCAGAGAAGGCGGTCAGGTTATGTTCTGTTCCTTCACTAATGATTTAGAAGAGTTCCCTCTTCTAAACAACACATCAATTAAGTTACAGAGGATACTAACATGAGAGAAAAAATAAGGGCTAAAGTGCTGTGAAGTGTACTTGTGTACTTTAATGCAGGAGATCACCTTGAGTCCTAAATGAAAGGTGAAAAATATCAACAAGCAGCTCTTCTGTAAAGTTTTCCAAAATCCAACTTTTGTGAGGAAAGCTGCAGTTCAGCAGAATTCTTGTGCAGATTCTAAGCTCTCTGAGACTTCAGTAAGTGTTAATCATAAGATCACATGTTGCATTAAATAATGAAGCATGGGTTTAACATTAAACTTATGCTTAAGTTCCTTGCTGAACTGGAAATGTAATTTCTATAAAGCACAAGTGAAACCTAAAAATAGAAGTATAAGAATGTTAGAAAGATATGCATGGAATCCTACATTAATAAACTTTCTACTGGATGTCCTAGGTTACTCCTGCCTAGAAAAAGGACTAAGTAGAATGAAGAAAGAAAACATTATTTAATTTGCCATGATGTGAAACATAATTAAACTTTTGTGTCCTCAGACATGCTCCTTATGCACTCCCCGCCCTCTTTTTTCTTTAAAATATAATGCATAAAAAGAAATTAAATAGGTGCTTGAGAAAGCAAAGTTGTTAGTGCAAGTGAGGGCGTTTAAGAAGAAATCATACTGTATTGAAATCAGTGGTAAAACTTCCACAGAATATAATGAGAATTATAATTTTAGGAAGACATGAGGACGGCATGCTCCCATGCAGACCTTCACCTCATGCTGTAACATTTGCAACCTCAGAATCAAGATAGTATAGGGTTTTCATTTCGGTCTATCATGAAAAAAGAAATTGCATAACCAAAAAGAACTTCCCTTTTTGAGTTGGAGAAGGGGTGACAAGTAAAGTATAAAAATAATTTGAGAGAATATGGGGACTTCTAAGTTATGCCTCCACCTTCAAGGTGTCTGTTTGAATTAAAAATAAAAGAAAACAGTGGAGGAGCCTGCGAGGAATATGCATGTGGCCATGTAGCTCTTCTCTCCAGCTTCCACCCAGAAGGCTCCCAGCAAGAACTGAATGGTATCATCCTTCAATCAGAATACAGACAACCAGAGAGCACATTTGAAATGCAAACAATTCACAAAAGAACAGCTGTGTGCAGCAAAGCTTGCGTGCTGTGGATCAGCACGTGAAGCTGATATTCATGTCATGCTCCCGTTTGTGGAACAGGATGAACACTGTGAATCCCTTCCCTACCTGACACTGCTTACATGCGGCCACAAATCACTTCTTGATTAAAATCAGTTTTGCAGGAGGGATGCCTCTAGATTAATTTTTTATTTGCAGCAAAGTTGGATACAAGGGAGAGTACAAACCTGTGAATTAATTATTTTGTGGCTGGAAAGGCAGGAAGGCTTCCAACAAATTCAATTTTCAAAATACTTCCAACTTGTCACCCAAGTAAGCCAGTGTGCACTTGGAGACCAATTGAAAAATGGAGGTAGATATCATCACAGAATATATAAACCAGCAGGAATGTGAATGTTAGCCAAAAGAGCTGAGAAAATACAGAACTAGACTTTACGTGAGCAAAATGCCCAGCCAGCTTCAATTTCGCACATCTGATGTCCTTGGTATAGGTATTTAGCATCTGACAATTGACTGCCTCCTCAGCCATGGCCAGATCTAATCTATTATTAAAGGCAAATGAAACAATAGGGATTTTACTGACGACAGAACAATTCTTTAACCAACATTATACATTTTCTGCAGAGAGACTATCTGATGCTTTCAGGTCTGCATCAGACCTGAAAAATGGTGTGAACACAATGCTGGGACATGTGCTTTGGACTCCCAGCAGAATATTGGTGCTAATGGTGCTAGTTGAATCTTAGGGGAACAGTGATGTAACCGAGCCGAGATTCAGAAAAGACAGAGGAAAGAGACATACGCCTCAGCAATTTCTTTCTGGTTTTAGAGTCTCTAGGGAAAAGTTAAGGCACTCCTCAACGTGATGGGAAGAGAATTGAATGGTTTATATATTCTTGAATATTCTGGCTTGTCTTTTTTTCAGCATGACATAGATGAGTTTTAGAAGCTGATATGTGACTCTGTGAACAAAGTGCTATGCTTTTGGTTCGGTGCTTCATATCCAGCTTTCTCTGAGCATTCACTGCAGAATCTCAGTTCTATATTAGTAGGTTCAGGTAGAAACAAGGTATGAAGAACAATACCTGTGAGTGAGTCATGAGGACTGATGCTTGAGCATCATGTGCTCTCAGCTATGTGCTCTCTGTGCTCTCAGAAGCAGGCAAATCTATATTTCAGTGCAAAAGGAGCAAGTAGGACAAAGGTAGGATGAACACTTTTTTGTACGTCTTGGTTAAATAAATAAATAAATAAATAAATAATGTTTTTGAAGGAGTTAGTCATTAGGAGACAGATTTAGAGCACATCCAGGGTGTCTTCCCAGTGGAAGCTGACTGAAAGGTGGTATAGGAAAAGTGGAGCAGAGGATATTACAGGCAGCTACCAACTTTTCTATATGCTGTATTCTGTATGCTCAAGAAATGAAAAAAAAAAAAAAAAAAAAGAATCCTCAGTAAACAAAAGTACTGAGAGCTACCAAAAAATATTGATACCGATGTGTAAGCTTTCCTCCTGGTGTAAAATTCTCTCATGAAGGATACTTTGGAATAAACTTAGGGAATTGTTACTTATCAGTAAGACATGGTAAGGGTGGGAGAAGAAGAAAAAGGAGTGTTTTACTGTTGCTTTCTGGTGGCAAATATACAGGACAAGTGTTTTCTTTTATGGGAGGTTCATTTCCCTGTGGTAGAATAGAGGAACTGTGGAAGAGGTATTTGCAAAAGAAGCTACACTAGGGGTGGTTGGGGTTCCTGGTAACAGGTACAGCAGCAGTAAGATGCTGGCAGTGGTTGAACATGTGCCATGGCAGTGAATGGCTAGTTGCTCACTAACAGCTGGAAATGGTCATGAAAGCAGAGCCACTTGCTCCATCCAACTGGGACAAGGAAATAAAATTCCAGCCTTACTGAACTTCCTCCTTCACATCTTGACCTCTCTGTGGTGGTTTGTAGTAGTAACAACAGCATGCAGCACTTCCATGTTCCCTGCTGAGCACCATGTGGGCCTTTGCAAGATTAATACCTAAGAAATCTAGGAAGCAATAACAAATAAAGAAATGTCATGGTTACAATTGCAGCAAACTAACATTGAATATGCAATGTGATATTGAAGTAAAAATAGCTAAAACAATTTGGGGCTAAATTCTCACAGGTGTTTTGCCACAGAGAATATTATTTTCTGTACAGCTGCAGTGTGACTATATTCAGAATGCTGCTTTAAATGTAGGGCACCACATTGCCAGAAAAATATTCAAGAGATTTCAGAGAAGAAAATTAAAATCAATTAGGGAGGTGGAGAGATCATTTAGGAGGAAAAATTAGAAGAGTTAAATATGCATAACTTGGATGGTTGACAAAAATCTACTAATATGTGAAGGGTAAGAAAACACCGGAAGATGGAGATTATTTAGGGTGTTTAATAGAATAATAGGATATGATATGTCCCAATCTAAGTTCCATTATTCCAAGATACACCATATTTTACTAGACTAAATAATTCCCCTGGCAGTGATGTCTATTAGGCTGTCACAGGACTGGCTTGCGCAGCAAGGTTAGCTTATAAATTGCAGTACTTTTCAGAGATGTGACAATACATTTTCTTACAGAGCAGAACTTAAACAACAAATACAAACCACAAGGCTTGTCAGGGTCTGCAGCAGCAGCTTTTGCCCTGCCACTTGCTTTTCTTTCACCTTCTTTTAGACATTTTTTTGTTGTTTTGCTGTCTGCTTTTGAGAAACTGTTGGCTCCTTTGGTTCTCTGCCTCTCCAACTGGCAAACCTGGAGCAGTTATGCTCTGTCTTCCAGGACCAATTGCTATCCCCTCCAACAAGTGGCTATTTCTCACAAACATAAATAAGTATTTGGATAACAAAAAAGAAACCACAGAGGCTGTAGCTATGACCAACCAGATGCAAGATGAGACAAATGTGTGTGCATCTCATTTTTGCATATATTTACTCAATATATAACAGCCCTTTTAATTTGGAGCAGACCATTCTGTAATGTGGGCTTTCAATTTGTTATTTTTTTTATTTTATTTTTTATTTTTTTTGCAAATTAACAAGGTACAGATGGGGTAAAATCCCCATTTCTAAAACTGAATAAAATAAAATCCTTGCGAATGAACAAGATGATATTATGTGTACTATTTTGTTCAACCATTTTATGTCTCTGATCCTTTGTTTTCCTTATTCTCCCAGCAGCTCCTACTCTACTCTATTCCATCAGAAGCTGAAAGGTATTTTGGTTTCACATGCTAATTTGTCATGGTTACTCATACCTGCAGATTTGTCTAGTGAGCTGTTTAATGATGCTCAGTAGTATTGCTTGAAAATCATGAAGTTTCAGAGAAAATATTATTCTTCATCTCAGATTTCAGTAGCTAAACTCCCTATTGCTTTGCATGTATGTATGTCCCCCCCCACACACATATGATTTGTCCTATCAGATGACATTTGGTTCTTATTGCAGTGCATGCTTTGTGAACAACGTAGCAGTGAGCAAATAGATCAATATGAGGCTCTCTAACAGTCTCACAAATGCAGTGTGTGTATTTGAATGTGTGCTTGAGTGCCTTATATCTTAATCAAGTTTTCTTTCAGGGCCAGCAGACAGAAATGCTTTTTCTATAAATGTCTTGGCATGCCTTTATGGATACACTGCCCATAAGCAATTTGTGTGAGGTTTATATTCTTGTGTTGTTTCTAAATTGGGAAAAACTAGGTAAGAGAAATAAAACTAGGCTTTTAAGATAAAACTATAAAATCAATGGGCCTGTATAAGCCATTCAAAATAGCAAGAGAATATGGCCCAACTTTTATAGCTGTTATACTGAAAAAAAATACAGCTGACCTCAACAAGCTTCCTAGAGATGTATCAAGATATTTGAGATAAATATTTGGTTACTTTAAACACATGCAACTTTGGTAACTGGGGAAGGGCACAAATCCAAACATTGTACCTTCAAATACTGGAATCCTTTAGATTATACACAGATTTATCTCCACCCAGCATTAGGGAACTTTTTTTTTTCCTCCCCTCAAACGTCTATATACATTTTTCATTATGTGTATATGTGTTGAAAGTACACAGATCTGGGCTTTAATATCTTTCTGGAGATTAAAATAGTTTGAGGGATTATAAGTAAATAAGAGATTTTAAGTTCACTGCTAAAAAATAAAAATAATAAAAAAAAATGTGCACACCTCTTCCACCACAGTCTACAGTTGCTTTCATAAGAGGGGTAACTCCTCACCCAGAATATATAGGCATTATGTGTCTGGTGATATTGAACTTCTACTTTAGCTTTTGCCTGGTCTGTGCTCTAGAAACAATGCAGGTGCCTGCAGTGGTTCTGGCAGCATTTTAATCTGCTTTATTCCAGAATTACATGTATGAAGGAAAGAAGTTCTGTCTCCCTAATCCTGATCTGACGGGCTCAGGAACAGCCTAGGATTGTTCCTTGTGACATCAGTTTTAAACAGTCCTTTCCTGAAATATTTCTGGAGCTTTTGTGCTACTAGTGGCACTGAGATTACCAAGTAGCGTCTTGGCTCAAGTTATTCACCTCAGTATCTGACTTCTGTGATGGAGTTTTCTCATGTCAGCAGATTGTATTTAATGAACTGACCAGTTTGTATCCATTGGTATTATCAAATACATTTTGTTTCCTCTTTCATTTGTTCTCTGTCAAGGGCTAGTAAAAAGTTGTATGCTTTCTTATAACTGATACATTTGTACAAGGATCACTTCTTTGTATTATGAAGTGTGGGCTGTTGCCAATGCCACCAGCTGTGTGGTGGTCAGTGACATGATGGTACCATTATGCTTGAGCCATCCATTTGTGCATTCCTCTTGCTGGCCCTAGAAAGCACCTGCTTCACCCTCCGTGGCCTTCATGACCATGGGAGCAGGTCTGGCACTTGTGGTGCAGTCAGAAAAACAGGTCTGTTTCGTTGTCCTGCTCCAGTGGCAGTGGTCATGCCCAGGGCTGCCGACAGGTACCTCCAGACAGGACCCTCACATGAGTTGCATGCGTTGCTATCCTTTTTTTTTTTCGTTTGTTTCTTGACATTGATTTTCACCTTCATGCCTCTTCCTCCACCCCAGTCTCATTGCAGCTGAGCAACCTGCTCTGTTTATTCTTTGTCCCATTGTTTCCAGCTTTGCTGCAACCGTACTCGTATTTGGTTTTCATGATACAGTTACCTTGGTAATCTCATCCTTGTATGGAATTGCTGCTATGGTTACCTGGGTGCTGCGGGTCTTGCAAGACTGCTCCTCAAAATGTGTGGTCCCCTCCAACTATCTGTGAGGTTGAGCCGCTTCTCATCTAGCCCTCTCTTTGCCACCTGTGCCACCCAGCTGTCCCTCACAGCAGTACCTGTAACTTTTGTCAGCTTCTCACACGGTTTTCTGTCACGTCCATCAATTTATCATGCCATGCTCTGTAGCCTTCCATGCCCTTGCCAGTTAGCTGAACCTCTCTTAGAGTAGTCATTCGCCTGCAGCCCTAACACTTTGGATTCTGTGTTATTAAAGAGTTTAGGTACTTAAACTTGTATGAACTCAGAGATGCTGGAGGAACTGCATTTATAGTGTAGAAACATACTATGTATTAGGTAGACAGTTGATGTTACCACCTGTGGCTCCCAGTGAGCAAACTATTTCTAAAGCATCATTATATATCAAATACCCAGAACAGTTTTTCATAAATATGTAAGTTGTAAGATGACACCCTTTGTTAAACTTATTTTCACAACTAAATGTTAGAGGAACTCCCTCTTTTACTGCCTTGTTGGTACCTCTTTTTCCAAAAAAAAGTGGGATGGGGAGCATCCTGGGATGTAGAGGTTACTGAATGCCATAGGTCTAGGAATTTGCATGGGGCAGCCGAGTGCTTCCAAGCTGCAGGAGGCAGCTGGCAGCATATCCAGCTCGTGGAAGGATGCCTGTCTTGACAAGCACTAGCCATAGCCAGACGTTAAACAACAGAAAAATGGGAAGAGGGCCTGAAATTCAAGCACCTCTCTGAACATTTGGCAATTATACACACTCTTAAAAAAAATGATGGAATTGCTGTAATCATATGTGACAACTGTGTAACCCCCACCAACTCTTATCCTTTAGAAAACAGAGCCATATCTTACTACTGTCATTTATATTTTGACAAAAGAGATTCACTGTTATGAAAACAGCATGAATACTTAAAATAGAATGTAAGAAATGCTGATTTTTGAAACTGTGCAAGAGGGGCAGTGCCCAGAAGCATTTTCTGTTCTCTATTATCAGGCATCATGGTGGTGTCTTTTCCCTTTAGCACAATGCATATCACTTGTTTGCTTAGGTTAAAAATGAAAGAACTCAAGCCTTCATTATCCTTAGCAGTAGGCTTGCAGAAATATATCTCGGTGAATTTTTTTATGAATCTAAACTGTAATATAATATGCAATGAAGACAATGGACTTTGCAAGAAGCAACTACTGCACAAAGCAGTGAGAGTTTTCTCAAATAATGATCCCTAGAAAAGTGTAATTCTAATTGATACATTGTTCAGAATGTCAGAAGAGGTGACAAAAAATGCACGTGTAATCACTCACTAGTGTAAAAAGACAGCATAATTCAGTGTTTCAGTTTAAAATCAAAACAGGTCTAGAACTGTCTGCTCAAAGAATTCTTAGAAGAAAAAGTTGGTTTGCCCCAAAATAAAATTGTATGTGGAACAACGTCTGATTTTATTATCAATAGAATTCAAAACAAAGAACTGAACTTCAAATTATTGTAACTAAATCATTATTGTTTTAATTATGCAGATGCATTCATTTTGATTGTATTTAATAAAGCATTAAACTGGATTTCCCTATCTCTTTTTACAGGTGTTGCAGCTTTGCCCTTCACCTATTCTTTCCACTACACAGGGCTACCTGGAAAACCACTTCAAACACAAACATTTTGTCTTCCATCTGGCTCAGCTGCACAGAGCCTCACAAGAGTAACAGGACTGTTGGTGAGTTCTGGGAAGTAAAGTTGTTTCATAAATCTTTTTAAAGAAAATCAGATCTAGGAGTCTCCAGTCCTGGGAATTCCTAGGGATTTCTATAGGAACCATCTAGGAATGGTTATTCCTTAGGCCAAAGACTCGTAGCAAGAAAATGGGTCTGACTGAAATGACACCCCTCTGCCCTCCAATAAATAAAAACGGAAGAAGAAAATGAAATGAGATGATCATGAGTATTCAATATATAAAATAACCGACATAACACGGGATTATCTGGCATGATCTAACCAAAAGTCCATCTTGCCCAATGTCTTATCTCTAGCAATGGTTAACAATTGATGCCCTTGGAAGCAAATGAGATTGGGGAAGTATATACAGACATTGTAAACACCCAGCTGACACAATCTGTCATGCAGAGAGTTCCTAAGGAAAAAATAATATTTTATGCTTACTAGTCTTTGATATTTTAGTTTCCATTAACTGTTTAGTCACAATATGAGTCTACATAAATTTCAACATATGTAAAATCCTGGTGCAGTAGTTTCCGTAGTTTAACCATCTGTTGTTCAAAGAAAAGTCCCAGTCTGCTTTCTTTTTCCTTTTAACCCGTCTCTGAGTGTTTCTTTTAGTGCTTCATTGTATATATGAAACTGAGCAGCAATCCCTTCTTTGGATTTTCCATACCATTCATGATTTTATAGCTATCTGTCATGATTCAATTCTGCAGTCTCTTTCTAGGCATAATCAGTGAAGACTTGTACAGTAGCATGATTGCATTATTTTTTTCTCCATTCTTTCAGAAGTTTGATTTTTTTTCCTGTTTACAAACTGCATTGCTTTTGTAAATGCCTGATCACCTAATGTTAAGAGACACTTCTGCAGCTCTTCATAATCAGCTTTAACTTTTAATACTGTGAAAAAGTAAGTAATAGCAATTAAAAATTAAAAAATGAAACGTTTACATTCAAAAACTTTTTACTTTTACCTTTTTCTGGGGAAAAAAATTCTGTCACACTGATTTTAGAAAGACATTTTGCCATTTTTTTTTTCACAGAAAGGGAATTATGAAACTTTCTCAGCTATTATAACTAAGAAACAAGGATTATGAGATATTTTATAATATATATATGTATGTACAGGGTATATATATTCTATATATAAATATAGGAGGCAGGAACCCAAATGTTGAAGGATGACAAAAGCTATGAGGTCTGTCTACACTATTATTTTATAGTGAACATATGCATTAACTAAAACTATCATTGAATCAAGCTAATAATGAGTAAATCTTATCTAAAAATAATGGATTGGAGTTTTTTTTTTTTTATGGGAGTGAAGAAAGGACAAATTTAATAAATCAGAATTTAAGAAATACAAAGTATTTGGATATTGGTTTAACTAATCATTTTGTCACATTAAAATAAAATATAAACAAAAACCCCCTCAGACTAGAAACAGTTTAAATCTGTGGGTACGGATATCAGGATATATAGTTTTAAACTCATATTTTTTCCTGATTATCTTGGTTAAATTTAGCTATTTAGGATTATGCAGAGATTTCTTGAGGTTCATTTCAGAAAGAGATAGCATCTAAGAAGATGAGTGTATGTTTTAGTAAATACAAGATTTACAGTCACTGGAGGACTGACATAGAACTTGGTGACTTTTTTAATTAATTGATAAATAGTTTCAGAAGGATTTAGATTAGGTCAGATGCATCTTTGGTTTGGTATTATATGAAAGAATAGAAAGTACTGAAAATGTAAAAGTATTATACTTTGAATTATTATAACAGAATTATTTTCGCATGTTTTAAAGTCTTTCATTTTTAAAATAAATCATTGTTCATTTTGAGAAAGAATGTATTATTTAGATTGGTATTTTCTTATAAAGATAAAGAGACAGTTTACTAGTCACATTTCAGATCACATAAATCATTTTGGTGTAACCTTAAAGGTTTTAAAAACACTTTTTAAAACAGTATTTTAGCTTGGTCTGAAATAATTTCTTTTCTGCAGTTTTTTTAAGTTGCCCATCAAACTTAAAAATCCCTTTTCTCCAAACTTGTGTTGCAGTGCTAGCTGGGAGGGAAACATCTGATGAGTTTTAAAATAATATCTGCAGTATAAGTTTAAACATAGGTTCAGAGGAGATTTTAAATATTTGATTATAGATTTTATGCAATTTTCATGCTCTGAAGCCATGGTACACATTTCTGTTTTCACATATTCTTTCTTTCATGCATCAGACATATCCATCCTGTCTTGTCATCAGTACTTTTCACAGATTCTTAGAACCCTTATTGATAATCACATTCAGATGCAGAAAGTATATAGCAGAAAGTGCAGAAACTGACAGACTGCATACCGTACTTCTCTAGATGGATAGCATATGCTGTTTGTCATTAACCAAAATAGCTGTGTTCCTTGACACCTGATGAACCATAAAGAAGATGTAGAGCTCTTCCTATATTTCATAGTCAAAAAATACCATCTTTAACATGAACATCCTTTCATTTTTTATCTTTGAATAACAATTTACCAAAAAATATAACAATTAGCAGCTGGCTAGAATACTGCTACATGCAGGTAGAATACGAACACAGAAAATTAAAAGAAAATTTTAAAAAGTATAAAGTTGTTTGAGCTAAACCTCTGACAGTATTCAGGTACATGGGAGTATATACTTTTCTTTCATTTCTTCCTGCAAGACCTGAAGAGGTCTATTTTAATTGCATAGAGTTACATTCTCAGAATTTTAAGAACTGTAAAACAAAGCTTGTAAGTAACAGAAAAGGGTATATGGATGTGAAATCTTCAAAGAACATCATATTTTTTTTTTATTACCTCCAAAAGCTATATGTTAATAATGGATTCTAGAGACAAAGATCATATCAGTAGTAAAGTGTTTAACTATTTGAGTTGCAACTCTATTTAGGGATTTCCCTAAAATAATGTGTCCAAGTTTCCCATGTATTTATTAGTGTGTCATCCAACTTCAGCCCTTGAATTTCCACTCAATTTCTATCACAGACTTTATGCTAAAGAAAAATTAAACAACCATAGCATGTTGAAGTCAAGGCTTTAAAGGAGGGATGGATATAGATACTACAGGAGCAAGACCACAGTTACCAACTACATAAGAATTATATAGATGGATTTATGGTTTAGTTTGTAGATTTGGATTGGAAAATAGATACTAAATAACTAAAATTTTAAGTAAGTAATGCCAAACTTTGTTGGGGAATCTAAATTTAAAAGAACATGACTTTTTGAAAGGTTACAGGGAATAGCTAGATAGCTGTAAGACCGTTGCCCGTATTAAATCAAAATTCTGTGTAGAGTTACGGATATTGTTCATGTTTACACAGCTTCCATCTTCACAGTCCACAGAATGAATGACATTCAGTTTGGCTGCAGCGGGAAGGGACTTCAAACACTTTGAACCTTTCAAAACATCTGCCTCAGATTGTAAGGTAAATTCAGATTCTGCCTTATAGATAGGGCCTGGAGAGATTGCAGAAGCGATGTTGTGCTTCCTTTCTTCCTCATTAGTTCCTGTCTGTCCATGATCCAGACTGAGAAGCTAGTTTAGAGCCATTACAGCCAAACGTTGTAATGTGCTTTTGCTCACCTGGTAGCTGAAGTTCACTGGTTGCCATCAACATACTAAAGCAGACTTTGCAGGTTTGAACTGGATTCCCCAAGGGGGAGATGCCATATCCCTGTAAATATCTTCACTCATCAGATGACAGTAACAAAATCTGAAATTTTAATTCAATTTTAATCGAGCAAAAAGTTTGTTATATACCTTTATTAATCCAAAGACCTTTTTAGAAGTGTTGATTTGCAAGAATGCTTGGGTAAATATCAACGATATATTTTTCTCCTTGTTTCTTGAAAGTATATTGCTTTTTTTCTTTCCCGTTTGTGAGGCTCTGAAGTTAAAGCTGAATTAGGTATTGCATTATTTTCTTTTCCTCTGGTATTTTGGAAAATGTAATGGTGTGCACGGACATTATTCTTCATGGAAATTGTTTAGGTTTTTCTCTTAAACATATTTACCCAGTAAAAATATGTATTTTATATTAAAATGAAATAACACTATTGTATCTATGTATTTCCGATCAGATCATTAACTCTGTCTTACTTCACTGTTTCAAAATATACCTTTACTATTCTTTTCTTCTCCCATGTCTTTGATTATCCAAGCAAGTAGTTTCTGCTCTTAAGTAACCAAAATACTTTTGACGTAAATTGACAGATGTACTGTTAAAGAATATATAAGTAAATGTTTTAGGGACAAAATATTCTCCTCTCTTTTTATAATTATATGAAAATCTCCGTTTTTTTCCTTAAGACAAGATGGTAGCTATATGGGTAACAAAGCTACAAATTTGGTGGTACTGCAGGTACAGATGAACGGAGTACAGAGTGCTTGTCTAATCTATAACAAGTTTTTCATGAACCATTTAGTTCCTGACTGTTCACTCATATCTATGCACTTTGCTGCCACTGCACTCTGGAATATGAAACATTTAACCAAGAATTAGTTCTGTCTGAAAATCTCCTCTCAGAATCTCTAGTACTGTTAAAAAAAAAAAAAAAAAAACTGCAAAGAATGTTACATTTATATTTTTATTTTTTATTTTCCCACTGACATTTTTCTCCATGGAAGTGTTTAAAACCAAATCCTATACAGATCAGCAATTTTTCTTTGTCTTTTTTTTTTCCTGTATTTTAAACCATTTAATGACAATATATTACATTTGAACTTATCTGTCTCTTTCTCATTCCTTAGTGTTGGATAATTGCTCATTTGTAAATTATTAGCTAACTATGCATGCAATCTGGTACATGGCAAGAAACAAGCATAACTATATTCTGTTAATAGCAATTATGTGTTTAATTTAATTTCTTATTGGCATTTCTTTTAACTATGTAGTCTATTTTTAAATGTGTTGGAATGAAGTCCAAAAAAAGCTTTTGATTTGGGAATGTTGTTTATTAAAGGTACTAATATCCTACACTAATTACTGTGGAATGAATGGTATTAACTATTTTCATTCTAGAAGATCTGGATTCTTTGTGAACTTGGTTAATAGATGAGCCTGTAGGGACAGTTCATGTGATGAGGCCCTCAAGATGTTGATGCAGAAGATCAACTTCCATCTTCTGTGAAATCCTGTAAGCCCTGGCAGAGAGGAAGGTTAAGCGCATGTTTAGGTGCTTTGTTGGACTGAGATCAAAGTACTTCGTTCCGGATATGTTGTAAAGGTCAAGGAAGACCACTTAGAACTGTGTGGCTGTACATTTACCTCCATTTCCTTGAATACATTATCTAGTCCTCAATAATAATTAGAATCCTAAACAAACAAACAAACAAAAAGCACAAGCAAACAAACAAAAACTTGAAAACCAAACCAAACCAACCCTCTCCCCTCATCCCCCCAAAACCAACCAACCTCCAACCTAGCTTCTGACCTAGTTCATTACTGTTGTCAACACTTCATCACAGAGATCAGTGGAATGGCAATGATACCATATCCTTACAGGCAGGCTTGTGGAGCTTATGATAGAATCAGTGCTATTATCCTGCTTAACAGCAGTGTAAATAAGAGCCCTACAGAAAAAATAGCATGTTGACTAGGCTCCCTAAAAAATCAGTAGTGTGCTAACTAAAAATTATAGTCAGATTTCTCGGAATGTTTGAATCAAGGAACAGATTAAATAGGTTTCAATACCTTCAATTATTACTGCAACAGAAAATTGTCAGGGCTTATTACTGACTGGATAACAACACTGATATCTTTTCAAGTGACAGGATATTTTTTACTATGAGCCAATATTTGCATCATTAAGTACATGAAAGGCTTTTATTAATTAATAAAGGAAACAATAATCTACTTTACTTGACATTGGTGAAGGAAATATGTAGGAGACTGTCATTAAAATATTGGTCCAGCTGATTTTAACCTCCAGAGCATTTTCATTTAAATGAAATCAGTATTTTACTCCTAAGCCAATGATGAATTTAAGTGCTAGGAGATTCATTTAGGATTTGTGCTTAAATATCTTTTTGGAATAAGGATTAGAAAAGTTTACAAATCTTAAATAATATAATAATTTGAAAGAGTAGTTGTTTAGGCTAAATAATGCTTAAGGAACATTATTAAAAAAAAAAAACACCTCTATTATGACTATTATTATTATTAAGTACTATTATTTTAAAGTCTAAATACTTCTTGCAAAAAATTTAGACTATCTAGCCCATATACCAAAACCAGGACAATGCTTAATATCATCACGTACCTTTCATGTCTTCATAAAATTAATCAGCTAAAATCAAACCCAGACAAATAATAACAATAATAATAATAATAATAACAGTGATAATAACAACAACAGGTTAGTTTCACAATCCATAAAGCATCTTTTTCAGCAGTACAGTTTGAAACTACAATATGGTTAAAATCATCATGTCATCTGTTATCTTTCCTGTTTTAGAAATAAATGCTTCTATAATGCCAAGCATTTCTAATTAGAGAATAACTTAACAACTGAACACCATTATTACAATGGCATAATATGTTTGAGTAAGAAGAGCCTGTCTGAAAAACATGAACTTGCTTACTCTTAAGAGACATTTTCCCAACAAAAAAAAATGAGGCTGCAAAATTTAGCTAACTTGACAAATTAGATTTGTCTTTGTGAAGAATGTTTTCCCTGGCTGCTTTAGATGTACCGTCAGAGTCTGTTTTCTACTCCAGAAATGAGCAAATAGGCAAAAAAAAAAAAAAAACAAAAAAAAACTGATTTTTTTTTTTTTGTATGTGTGTGACAGAAAAGTAAAAAGAGAAAAGTCCATAAAGAAGCTGATCAAATTGTGTTATGATTTCAGGCTGTAATAAAAAGGCAGGGCTGACACAACAAAAATAGGTACATTTGCAAAAGAACAGGTACGTTTGCAAAGAACCTTTGCCTTTCTTCCAAGCAGAAAGATATCTCTCAAAATCTGAAGGTATGCATATAGGCATGTTGACATTAGTAATTGGGTCAGTAGATACAAATGTCTTTGCCCAGAATGGAAAGAGACAATTGTGAGGCCAATGGTCAGATGCCAATATCATGTTTAATTTCCATCCAAATAAGCTAGTTTGCTGAAATTCTGTGAGTAATACAATATGGTGAACTTGGTGTACAAAGAGAAGAACATAGCATGAGTGCTTGTTAAAATAATATATGTAAATGCAATGATGTATTTATCTGAGCATTGCTCAAAAGAGAGAGGTTTGATGGCTAGAGTAGGCTACTGTGTGTGTGGATGGAGTCATATGTCCCAAAGCAGCTGGCACTCAGGATTAGCTGTTCCTTAAACCTATATTTTAAATCAGTTTAGGTGTAGTCAGTTGAGATGGCCAGATGGATCTGACACACCACCAATGACGGTGGAGGAAACAGATCCATTCTGCCCTCACTTTCCGTCTTCTCCCAGCACTCCTGGACAGGTGCTGGAAATCATAACCTAAACTCAGGCTAGTCAGCTCATTCCACCAGCAAAAAATAACCCTACAAAGAGAAGTCATCTTTTTTTTTTTTTTTTTTTTTTTTTTTGTTAAGCAGATTGACGGATTCAGTATAGGGTCATCTGTACACCAAAGGTATTGCAAAGGAGGTGTCAGAACTATGTGGTTTGGGATTAAGCAGAACTGGAAATCCTTTGCACAGAGGCTATGGGTCCTGGTGACTCTGGATCAGTCATGAAGCTATGGAAGGCAGATGTGAAAAGAAGTGTGGTTTTTTTTTGCAAATCTAGTCAAATTCCATTTGGTTTGTTCAGATATTCATGACCTAGATCACCATCTTATTTCTTTGAAGATGGAATCGTTTTTTTGAGCTGTTATTTTAGGGGAATTAATCTATGATCATACCCCAGAAAATTAAAAAAAAAAAAAAAAAGTTTCCACATTTAATTTTCTGAAATCTTCACAAAGCCAAGATGCCCAGGACTCAAAATAATTCAGTATCTTGTACATTACTGAGTAAAAGATTTGAGACAAGTTCTCTCTCTCTCTGAGAGTATTTCAATATGTATATAGAGATAGATATAAATTATATAGAGATATATAGATAGATATAGATATATCTTTTTAAGAGAGTTCTTTAAACGCCCAGTTGTCAGATGTGCAGAGTTAGTGTGAGAAATCTCTATCATTGAAGCCCTTGATGACTGTTTTAAAAAATAACTTTATATACTTGAATATTCTTCCAGTCTAAGTTGAACTGCTTTCATGTTTTACGCTTAGTTTTTGTTGTCATGTCTGAATGATTGTTTTTGTGTGTGTGTGCGTTTTTTCAAAGAGAAAAATGCAGTCTGTCTTTTCTTATTATTCCTTAACCTAAGGATTTTTTTTTTAGGGTTCTTCTCTGATCTCCATCAGGTACTCTCAGACTACGACAGAACATCTCACATCCCTGATAACCTTTACTTTGCGGTCTGACTGGCAAATGTCAGGACAGCTTGAAGGAATCAAATACCCTGGCAGTGGGGATATCTGGGCCTCTTGGCAAATCACAGTGCTGTGCCTGCAGTGCCATTAGCATAGAACTGTTGCAGCGGGAAGGGACCTTTGGAGGTTTATGGTCCAGCCTCCTTTTCAAAGCTGGATAAAGACTGAATTCATGCCAAGTTTCCAAGGGCTTCAGCTAGTCAGTCTTTGAAAGTCTCTAAGGATGGAGACTGTACAGCCTCACTGGGAAACCTGTTCCAATATTTGAATATTTTAACTATGGAGAAAAGTTCTATCTTTTCAGAACCTTCCTTTGTTCAACTTCGGCCTTCTGTGCCTTGGCCTTCCACTGTGCACCACACTGGTAGACCAGCTCTGTGGTCTTGCTTGGTAGGGGCAGGCTTCCATCAGGTCCCCTCAAAGTCATCTCTTCTCCAGGCCAAACAAGGCCTGGTCCGTCAGCATCTTCTCACGGGGAAAGTACTGCAGCTCTGAACTTTTTCTAGTTCATTAATGCCTTTCCTGTACTGGGGGTCCAAAACTGGATGCAGTATCTAGATGTGGTCCCAAAAGTGTTTAATAGAGGGGTATAATCCCTGTCCTCAATCTCCTGACTGTGTTTCTGTTGACGTCTACTGGTATGTTGATACTCCATTTGAACAGAAGTCTAAAATACTCTATAAGACATATTACAATGTCTTATTTTGTATTTTTTTCCTGTATCTGTATGCTATCTGGTTCATTTGTGTGTGTTTTGTGTTTTTGTTGTTGGTGTTGTTGTTTGTTTGTTTTGTTTTTATCATAAACCAAAATAGCATGCTATTATTTTGCCATTAATCCAAACTACAACTTTAAATCAAACCATACTCTTGAAAAAAAAAAGTTGATCTCACCCTCTTCTGAGGTAAAAGACATCCTGTAGTTCAGTCTAACATACACTGCCATTGTCTGATCAGAAGGTGATGCTATTATGGATAGCTTATGGGAATAACATAGAAAGAAGAGCTGATGCTCATACAACAGTGTGATAATTTTGTATGATATATTTCACCCCTAAGCATCTCAAAGAGCTTTACAAATTGATTTATATTCTACACACAAGGATAATTTATTTCATCCATACATTTTTATTAGCTCTGCAGCAATATTTTAGTTTAGGACAGGAATTAAAGGCCATATCAAATCCAAAATGCAAGGTGAACATACTTACAAAGAATCCCTCACAGAGTTCACTTCAAACTGCTTTCTTTCAATGCTGCACCACCAGCAAGGTATCATTGCTGAAATATTAGGCTATTGAAGGATTTACTGTCCAGATCTGAAATTGAGAGATTTAGTGTGTTCACAAAAATAGTTGTAGCTAGTATACTTATGCAAAGAGTGAATTGGGATACTTTTTTGCAGCTTATAATCGCAATCATTTTAGAATATACGTTTCTGTTTCTGTAGTTTTCCTGGTCAGCTTTCATTTCCTGATAATTTTCACAATGGTGTGATGTGATTGAGATGACTTACATGAGAGTATACATCAGTTAAAATTGTATTTTTCCAGTGGGATTCATTTGGATGACTTTAAAGTTACCTATCTTGATGAATGATTCCAGGAAATAATCATTCAAACGTTTATCCAGTTTCAACACCAAATTTATTCAAAATCTTGTTCCACCAACCATTCTTCTTACTCTATATTTGTATTAACACACTGTTTTTATTTATTTTGAATAAAATAAATGTTGAGTGTCTTGGCATAAATACATAAATAGGGTATTATTTTGTTTGTTGTTGTTTTTGACTCATAATTCAGCATCCTCTCAGACCATTTACATCCATGTAAGAAATGTAAGAACTCTCCAGCTTTTTCCACAAATACGTGTGGTGATTTTTTTTTTTTTTGGTATGTGTGTGTGTGTTTTTTTCTAAAATAGATGCCAGACATATGTCATATTTCAAGGAATTTGCATTGCTTAAATCCAAAACGAGTGACTTTTTCCTAATATCCAGCAGATAGGCTCTACTAGATAGAAGACACTGTGCCCCCAGTCTTTTGAATAAAAATGCAGCCAGGAAGCTTTATTTTGGAGACGTAACATAGAGACTATATCCGTCATTAGGCTGTTATTATTTTGATGTATACTTTTTCTGATACTCAAAGGTCAAACAATAGTAGGAAGCGGAGAGAACCTGCTATCTGAGGACTGATAGCAGGACAGCATAGAGGAAAGGCTGCTTTGTTAGATTTTTGTCTTTACATGAGTTGAATTCTCATGTAGGAATATGTCTACAGGAAACTACAGAAAAGAAGTTTATAGTGAATTTCTATTGATAAGTCTATAGAGAAAAGAAGTTTATAGGAAAGATTTTTAAGTTGCTGTTAGATCACCATCTAGATATAAATATGAGTTTTCCTGCAACATTAAGAAATTTAATAATCTTCAACTTAAGAGTTTTTTGGGGAGTTGGGGGCAGGGGGGTCATCTGTGAAATTTTTTTAGAAGTCAAAGATGCTGTTCAGATATTATCACATATCTTTATGTACTGTCATCTTACAACTGAGATCAGAATGCTTGAGCCTGAAATGAGAACAGTATCTGTGAAGTTTTTCATAAATATTTCATTAACATTTTTTTACTATAAAGAAGAAAATCAATTTTTGGTGTTAGAAGAAACATGCTGATAAATTAGCAAAAATGTTATAAACAACCCAATGCAGTTCTTGAAGAATTATTCAATTTGTTGTCTGCAGGGAAAGAACTTCTAAAATAAATTCAAACTGGAAGGAGAAAACAAACACATCCAAAATGCAGTTTAAGAAATCACAATTTCTGTCTGCCTATTTTTTTTGATGAAGTAAGCAAATTAATGTTTTAAAGTCTTTCACTGGAAAGCACTGCCAATACTCCTTTACTCTAATTTCTGTGTTCCTTCCGCCTTTGTTAAAAATACAGAAACTGTATGTGGTATATACCCTATGCAGAGAAATGATTATCTCCTAATTTCTATCCAGTACTCCACTGTTCATATATTAAACACAGCTGTCAATTCTGTTTCCTCCCACATCAAGTAAGAAACAACATGTAGCAGTTAATTGGCAGCAACAATTTTGAGAAAGACTGGGCTAAAGCAGGCAAGGAACCCCTCCACATGGCTCCAAAAGCTCTTCCAGGAGCACTCACCAGTTCTGTAACTGTGCTGTATGCAGCTTCTTTGCTGGATGAATACTTTGATGTCAGTGGCTTGGCCCAAGTTAACCCAAATTGTTCAGGATGGATGCCTCCCTGTTTCCTGCTACATCATTTTTTTTGAATCTCAACAATTTATTTTTATTTAATTTATTTTTGGTTGAAGTTTTGAATAATACCAGGTATGTTACTGCCCTTGTCAGCCACAAGGTAATTACTGCCTTCTCATGATATTTCCTTATGATGGGTACCTTATGGGATACATTTTCAGTTACCTCTTAATCTAGGTAAAACAAGCTTACCTGGGTTGTGATCTATCATACCTTAATCAGAATGTCACACAACCTCAAATCTGTATGTTTATCACATCTAGATAGACCACTTAACTCACTAAACTTTTTACCTCATCATTTCTGTCTTTTTTTTTTTTTTTTTTTTTACTTTTGATCTATTTAAAATTATTTTCTAACTATTGTTGTCATTTCACCACTTGCTTTGGATGGATTGTTTTACAACCTTGTGAAATTGTTTTATTTTTAGTATGACAGAACTTGATTTCCATTCCTTGTTCTATCCAAATGTGTATTTTTTTGTTTGTTTGTTTTTTGCAATTTTCTCAGCTTCAGGAAAAAAGAAATTCATATGAATGACTGTTCATACACATAATATATGTTACTGAATGGAACTGTCCTTTATTCACTGATGCTAAACATGGTCAAATAATAGTCCTGAGTAACTCTAAGTGAACATCAGCTTTAAATCCAATGACAAATTATGCTTTCATGGTGACCTCAGAAAACGTCTGGATAGCTTTTTTTTCTTTTTTTCAGTTTTTATTTTTCCAGTAAAGTATTACAGTTACTGTTGATAACACTTTCACTTACTTTTTTCCTTGTAGAAAGTAGAGTGTTTTTTCAAAACACTGCTTTTTCAAAACATTTATGTTCTGATGCTGTTTTGTTAATTTCAGTTGAATTCTTACATTAGAAAAATTAATTTCTATGAATCTACCTCAGAACATATTTTCTTGGGATGTTGCCATAATTTCATAGAATCCAGAAAAGTAACTCAGAAGTAAGAGAGACAATCAGTTTTACTCGCTGACTCATATTTTGATTGTTTTGTGAACTGCTTTGTGAGATGGTGTAACAAAAACTCACAGTGAATTGTTACCATGTTCTTTGAAGGTAACTTTACAGAATGCTTTTGGAAATCCTTGGGATAAAGAGCAGTGCATCAACAACAGTGTTTATTTCTCTCTCTTTCTCTCTCTTTTTATTATTATTATTATTATTTTTAATTCAGATAATAATATTTTCTTTAGAAAACCAAAAGTGATCCTGCTTTTAATGAAATTTGAGATTCTCACCAGATGCAGCTACTGAAATCACTGGTTTCTTGCCAGTGGTAGAGGAGGGACCTGCAGTTTCTACTCCTAAGGGGTATCATTAGGGACCTTAAGAATTCAGGGAAGAGAGAAACAGCATGAGTGCCATGGGTTCCATTATGTGCTTTGACAGGATAATGTTTGTATCACATAATTCCTTTCTGATATCTTTCAGTCTGGGTTTAAAAAAAGGAAAATATCTGTTACTTAGAAGATAGACATAGAAATGGAGGCTTGGTTTTGAAGGGCCAACATTTACCTCATGCAGCCATTAGCTCTGAAATTGTAGGCTAATTACAGCAAAGTTACTATTCTTAGTCTACAAAGTAGAATCTTTCATGTCTATGTATTTGTGCAATAGGATGTATATGCTGGCAGTTGACAAAAATAACAGCAATTTCAGTTGCTGGTGTTGTCAGCAAGGCTTGTAAGCAGCCACTTAGAGCAGGATGCACACAGCACTGCTGAGGTCGGGTAGATACCAGAAGTATACTCAGGCAGCTGCCTGAGTTTAATCTGCCCATAGTGGTAATAGCCATCATTATGAACCTGCCAGAGGCTATTTAATAGTTAAGACCTTGGAGAGTCATCTAGTGTGAAATCTTCTGAAACAGGTCAGTGCTACTTAATATGATGTGCAACAGTTCAGAGGAAAGGCAGTCCCTTGTATTCAATCCAAAAACAAACTCTTTGCTCTTCTGGAAGCCAGAAACAGTTTTCTTTTTGCAAGACTTCAACGTAATAATAATAATAATAATAATAATAATAATAATAATAATAATAATAATAAAAACATAGATTAATCAAGTTTTGTGTAACATCAGAATACAAGACATGACTGCACTGTAATTGTTCCTAGCTTGCTAGGATACAATACCTGAAAAAAACAGCATGTTAGAACTTTTTCCTTAACAACCAGTTTTCACAGGATTAAGACAGCTAAACAAACAATAGTGAATCAAATGTAATTCATTATCTCATGTAAATTTTGTTTTGATGTTTTATCTAACATTGTCTTTCTTCGGATTCATAAGATCTGTTTTGAGTTTATACTGCTGCAGTGGGGAACAAGATGCTGTGGATTTAATTGGGTGGTTTTATAAAGGTGGGGAAAGTACAGCAATTAAAAATAACAAATCCGTGACAGTAAGAAATCTGTGACAGTTAATAGTTAAAAATAAAAAATAAAATAAAATAAATGATTATTTTTACTTGAGGAAAATTGGTTACCTCTTTGAGTATCTGAGTTGTTTGACTTAGCATGCTGTTAATTTAAAAAACAAACAAACAAACAAACCCTTCAATTACCTTTTAATGCTGAAGGCCTATATAGCTTTGGACAACAGTGATAATGACAGGAAAGTCAAGAGTATACAAACATTTTCCATATTAATATGACAGTCACTTTCACAAAACTTTGCATACCAGTTTACCCTTTATCTGCAAGAAAGTTTAGGGATTGATCTGACACTTCATTTTCTGTATTTATCACCCACAAATTAAATTCCTGCAGAGAATTCAAAACTTCCCTCATGGGAAATGTTATTATCACAAAGATATAAACACAGTAAATATAAGTGGTTTTCTAATCTGCCTTATAAAGGCAAGCAGACAGGTAGTCATCTAAGAGAGAAATATTTTATCGTTTAATGTTCAGAGCTACATTCCATGTGTAATATCAGCAAACACTAACACAATTTCATAAACTACTAAGCTAAAAATAATGTCTATGTGCACTACTTAAAAATGTCCTATAAATTTTATTTTAATCATAGGTACTGCAGATTTTTTCCTAATCATTGTTAATAGTGATGAAACCAAATATAAATACAGCAATGATTCCTAAAAGAAACTGCATGTTATCAGAGAGACAGCTGTGCTTTTTATTAATCAGCTTCCCATCATCTCACCCCCAAAGCACCCTATATAAGCAAGTTAAATTACGATCAGGCTATCTGAAAACAGTCACTATAAATAATTCTTTTCAATTAATCTCTTTTTAAACTATAACATCACAACTAAAAACATTTTGATGAGTGTACAAGTATTTCTTATTTCTCAACCTTTGACACTTTAATAGGCTTACTTTGCTGTGAATTAATCACAACCCTTTTTCTTTCGGGATATCATGCAAAAACAGAGTTGGATATGCCTGTATGAAAGTTTCAGCCACATAAATGGTCACAATAAGAGCACTGGGGCAAGGACAGGAATATGAGTAATGGATATTTTGTCCTCTGAGCATAGGTTAACATCATCAGGATTAATTTGATGAAGGACATAAATTTATTTTAAGCTCTTCAAGATGCCTGGAGTTGCTTTAAAGACAATTACTTGTCTGTGGTTTTACGTGGGTTTCCACCATCAGCAATGTAAGGAGAGCTCACACAGGCACCTGAGGCAGCCCAGCCACAGCAGAATGCAACCTGGCATAAGCTGATTTATTTTGCTTCTCAGAATAATGACACATAATCATAGAAAAGTCACTTTCTTCAGTGCTGACTATGGAACTTCACTGCCATAAGGAAAAAATATAAGCATTATTCCCAATGCCTCTCTATTATTCTTTCCCTTATATCCTCATATCTTCCAGCTGCTTACTGTAAAGTACTTCTCCATTGGGAATTAAAACCAAAATATATGATCATCCTGAACAGTTTTGCTACTTATGCAGGCTATTTGTCTTTTGTTTTAATGAGCTTTTTATCTAATCACTTACATTTTTGAAGCTTTTATTAGTCTCTGGGACCTTCGTCTCAAAAAATCAGTTACACTTAACAAAGTTGGTTCCTGAAGCAATGTTGATCTAAGACTGTATATTGAAATTCATCTAGCCTCAGAGCTAAATCAAATAACTTTCTGTTTCTTTTGTACTAACAAACTTTTGCCACTGTCAAGCACGTAGGCTATCTGTGTAGATAAGGGCTCAGTAGCAACATCTGTTCTCTCATGTTTCTCTCATTCGGTTTTATTAGGATTTTCTCAGAGGTTGAATGTGGGGAAATGTCAGACCTAACTCTGACGGTTAAGGAAGAGAGCTGAGGGTTACATCTGGCTAGTTGTCTTTTAAACAGGGCTTCTTGAGGTTGTCAGCAATATTCTTCCAGCAGTTCACCCAGTCTTCTGAACTGAGCTTAACCCTCATGTGTCACTAGCATGTCTCACATGCAGGGTCCTTCCATTGTCAGGTTTTCTCAGTGGTTTCTTTTGGTCTCTTGGCCACTCCTTTTCATTGTGGGTACTAGTTGTTGGAAGTAATATGCTTGAAATCACATCACATCACAAAAGCAGGCAGAGCAGCCAACTGTGACTTGCTGTTATTGACTATTTCTTCTGAAATGCCCAGATAAAAAAAAGATGCCTTTTAACTTGCTGAACTTTTTAATGACCTCTTGACTTGCAGTTCCAAAGAGAAGTGAAAAATCTACAGAACTACAAAGTAGTCTGTGGCAATCAAAAAGGTTTATGAAACTCAAAGATCTATTTATCACTGTAAAATAATTTTGTGGGTATGTGGATTTGCATCACTTTTGCAGTTTATGTGATGCTATCTTGTGTTTATCATCCACTGCTTGCTGGGTTGTGCTCCAAGACTTTGTGACTCCCCAGTGCTTCTCCCTGTTTTCAGTATGTCTTTGTGTGGGATTGTAACAAGATTGTATCATCAGCTATGCTAAATCTATTTTAAGGAAGGGGTAAAGCTTTTCTTTACGAAACTAGTAATTATAAGGCTCCTTCCTTAGGGTTCTTTTATTATCCATGAAGTACTAATAGATCAGAAGCAAGTCAATTGAAGTACATGAAGAAACATGCTTCCTGGTGGTATCCTTGCAACCACTGAGGAAAGACAAAATTTACTCTTCCTCTTCTTCCTACTTTGACCCAAATTCCGCTTTGTTACATTCTCTTTCAGGCAGATGGACATGTATAACTCTCATCAAGTTGCTGTGCTACTGCTTTATGATATATTAACATAGAAGATAAAGGCAGAGAGGATTCTTTAGAGCTAATCATGATCTGCCAAATTGAGGGCAGAAAACAGAATGTGAGTCTGTTCCTCCTGCAAAAGTTTACTGGTGAGACTGCAGCATCTTGAAGAAGCTGGGAATAGATGCCATCAGGAATAGAGAAAAGTCATTCTCCTTCATCTCTGTAGCATTATTTTTTAGTTTTGGTTTCTGATTTATTTATTTATTTATTTTATGGGCATAGAAATTCAATTTGCCACGGCTATCTGTGAAAAGGTCTTGCAGAAAGGCAAACCAAGTACTTTTTCTTTATCCTTTGTCTGCTGAATGGTTTGAATCTCAGCATGTGTCAAAATACAGCCTTGCAAGGCTTGCAAACTCAGCAAGATTGAGATAGAACACATTATCCCTGACTTGCAAATCCTTACTATTATTGTTTTTTTTTCTATTTTTATTCCTGTTGTTACTGTTATTACTATTATTTTCCCCTTCCGATAGTTTCTTATTTCCCATACCTCCTACTGAGGAGGTGACGGATTATCTGCCTCTGAAGGTAACAACACAGCTATGCAAAACAGCTTAGCCCATGGAGGCTGCAAGGATTCTGTCAGGTACGTCCTATCGTACAGTTGTGATCCTCCATTCCCCAAATGTTATTTTCACTAACTTCTCCCATTATGCATTTCAGAAATAATTAAACTTTTTAAATACATTTATGGAAGACCTGAGTTCAATCTCATTACTTGCTCAGAGGAGAAAATGCTGTTTTTGTAATCTTTGTGAGGAAAGGCAATTTTCACTTTGTCATTACTAAACAGTGATCAAGCTAAAAGATGAAGAAAATTTGCTAATAAATGTAGTAATTCATCTGAGTAACTACAGTTACTCGGTTTTATTTGTTTCCATTTTAACTTTTTTGTTATATAAATAAAAAGATGAAATGCTCTGAAAGACACCGTGCTTTTTTGTTTACTGTTATTAGCAGCAAATGTTGGATGGCAGAGAACACTTTGATTTTGTTTCCACAGTGACACATTTACAGACAGCTACTATCTGGAGCAAGTATGAAAATCTTTCAAGGAAGTGATTAGGTAACAGCCAGGAACACAGAAGTGTGTGGTAACCATACCATCCAAAAGTTTGTAAATGCATATAAAAGATGTCTATATTAGACAGGTCTGCAGAATACACTTTAATGCACCTTTTGCAATGATGCTAAGACATGCAGTAAAAGATCAAAATTCATAACTAAAATACTGTAGGAAAGAGAGAGGAAATACCTTGGATGTTACCAACATCTCGAATTCTTGCAATGACAGAACATTTGCCAAATAAAGCTCCTATTTGATCTCAAAAAGTGGAACATGTCCTGTGCCACAAAGGCTAAAAACTTACCGTGAATCGTAGCTCGTAGGGGTTAGAAATTCAGTTCTAAGCTTATTCATTATCATTGTATGTTTCTGTATATTATTGAAGGATCTATTTAATCACATGTTTATATTATCTTTATTTTTTACCTCAGTAATGCCTAGTCAACTTCCATTTGACTAGGCTAAACAAAGCAAGGTCTTTCCATGTCTCTTTGTGGAGTACCTAAATCATTCCCACAGTTAACCTTGGGAAACATCTCCCTCCACAATAACTTTAATGAATACCTGCTAGGTATTTTGCTGTCCTTACCAATAACACGTAATTTATTGCATCCTTGGATAACATCGATCTGCATCACAATGATGACTAGCTGGCCAATACCTCCATGCCTCTCTCACCAGGAAGGAAGATCCCTTTCCTTTTTTTTTTTTTTTTTTTTTTCATCTTTTCATAGTTCTTTTGGAGCTAATATTACCTATTGTACAATTATTCAACAGAATAAGCTATTCTTGAGATCTTGAACTATATTCTGCTAGTGATTGACAAGATATGTGATTTGTATCATGAATATGTCACTAAAATTTATGTGACATTGATGAATACACCAAGAAATTAAAAAAAGAAAAAGAGAAAAAAAAGGAAAAAAAAGATTTTTTTCTTTACACAAACCATGAACTTAAACCTCTTATTGAATTATTTTAAAATAAATGATCAGCAATTCTTAGCACTAATAGAACATAGCTCTGGAAGGATATCACAAAGATAGGCAAGTATAATTAACCTGTATTTGATGGTAAAGAAAAAGAAGTCAGAGAGAAAAATAATGAGTCCAGCTTTATACAGGACATCAGTGCTGAAGCTGGGCACATAATAAAGACCCTGGAAAATTGTTCCTTCACGTAAAAATGTCCTCATGGATGGGATGACAGAACACTCAAAACTTGTAATGCAATATAATTGATACTCTGGTTTTAGAACTATTGCTGAATTAAGCAAGATACCATTTCTAGGTCTGCGCAGCCTTCCATGATGTGTGGGAAATCAATTGCTTTCTGCCTCAGTTTCCCAACTGAAAATAATGACAGGAATTGCTTCTGGTTATGGTTCCAGGGTAATTTAGAGGACACATTTGGGACTGGGTGTCTTACGTACTTTGCACTGTAGAAACACATCACATCTGGCTGGTCAACACAGTGCCCCATGGAAATGCCTGTAAACCTGGGTCAGACTGTCGTCCCGTTCTGTAGCCAGGGCTCTCTGGACAGCTTTCACCTCGTGTGCTATATAACTACAACCCTCGTTTTAGGTGTTCAGATTTTGTAAAAGTGGCCCTTTTGATTAAAAACATAACTTTTCTATAGAAAGCAGTCTTCCTGAAAATGAGTTTTGACAGAAAATATGTAGGACTGCAGCTGTCAACTCAAAATCTTTTTAAGAATTATCCTTCTTTCCGTCTTAATGCCAAATTTAACTCCATCTCAATAAAGCACATCCTGAATGTAGCATGCCACAAGTCAATTAATTAATTTTTCATAGGTTCATAGGCATTCCTACAATGTCCTGTCTTGAGAAGGGAAGGTACCAATTAACTCTTTCTTACCAGCTTCTGAATGGGAAACTAAGTAATTCTGTTGCAATTTTCATTATTTCCTATGTTATAACTAACATGTCAATAGCAGTATTCTGCAGAGGTATTTCAAGGATTTTTAACAAATGGGTGACATATGTTCAAGGTCAAATCTTGTCATTCTAATATTCCTTTTGAAAATATTGAATTAATTAATTATATCGAACTAAGAAATCAGCTTGACCATTGTTTAGCCAGAAGAATAAATTCATGTTTACTGATTTTACATGCTGTTTTCTAGAGGAATAAAAGACAGCTAATATTAAAGTAAAGGAAAAAAAAATATAGCTGACAGCCTGTTAGTCTTCAATCTATTTTTTTTTTTCTCAAGTGAATCAGCATAAAATTACTTAAGGAGAAGTTTTGCTAAAACTCATGATGTAGTAAGACAGCATATTGAATACTCTGCACATTTCTATTTGTTAGGTCACTTACTGATGCAAAACAATTGACTTCATGTTGTCACTCAATCCTAGTGACTACTCAAGTAATGATGAATAATTTTGTTGTTACTATTCTCTGTGTGCCATACAAACACTGGAACGAAGTCATGGTTGAGGTTTCATTTCATTCCATTGCATTTATTCAGTTAAAATGAAGCTCTCATCTCATTTGTGAAATTTAAAGTAAACATTGATCATAAACAAAGTATTAAAGGGACCTTTAGGATAAAATTTTACTTTATGATTATTTCATGTAGTTTAGGCATTTGTGGGACTGATGCAAAATCTACTGCAACTAATGAACTGAATCCCATAGATATAAATGGTTTCTAGAACAGACCCTGAAAACAATTAAATTGCATCCCTTCTTAAATTCTCTAGATGTTAAATGATTTACAAGATCCATAATTTATAAATGACTACATTTTAACATTTCATACATATGTAGTTTAAGTCTACAAAGTTAAGATAAAATTCTGGTTACAGTGACATTCATGTCACCTCTCTGCCAATCCCCATGTTTTACACAAGATAGCTCTTATTTAAAAAGTCATAATAGAGGTCATATACATTAAGTAATGCTTTTTTATTTATTAGAAATAAATAGAAATACAGAATTTATTAGAAATACAGAAATAAAAGCTTGTGGGATTAAAGCAAACAGAAATTGAAGCTAGGATTTCATTTCTTAACACTAATTAACTGCTATTCATGTAACACTTCTGATAACGAGAAATAATTTTTACAGTTGTTATTTTAATATATATAATTAATTCCAGTGAATTCAGTCATAAAGCTGTGTAACTGTTACCTTTGCTTAAAGAAATACAAATTGTATTTACAGAATATATAGTGTTTGAAAGAACGTGAGTATTAAGTCTAAAAGCAACTATCATTTTGGTTTAGTTGGGAGGAGGATTCACATTTAGTCATAGGATCATAGAATGGTGTGGGTTGGAAGGGACCTTAAAGATCATCAAATTCCAATGCCATTGCCATGGGCAGGGACACATCCCACCAGACCAGGTTGCTCAAAAGCTCCATGCAGCCTGGCCCTGAACACGTCCAGGGATGTTCAGCATACAGGTAAACATGTCCAGCATACAGCTAAAATGTCCAGCATACAGCTAAACAAAAACGTCATACAATGAGTGAGCTATTGGCTGACAGGCAGGGCTCAAAGGGTTGTGCTGAATGGGGCCACATCAGGATGGTGGACGGTCACTACTGGGGTCCCCCAAGGCTCCATTTTAGGGCCAGTCCTCTTCAATGTTTTTATAAATGATTTGGATGTAGGACTAGAAGGTGTTCTGAGCAAATTTGCTGATGACACCAAACTTGGAGGAGTTGTTGACTCTGTTGAGGGTGGGAAAGATCTGGACAGATTGGAGAGCTGGGCAATCACCAACTGCATGAAGTTTAACAAAAGCAAGTGCCAGGTCCTGCACCTGGGAAGGGGCAACCCTGGCTATACATACAGACTGGGCGATGAGATGCTGGAGAGCAGCCCCACAGAGAGGGGTCTGGGGGTTGTGGTTGACAGCAAGCTGAATATGAGCCAGCAGTGTGCCCTGGCAGCCAGGAGGGCCAACCGTATCCTGGGATGCATCAGGCACGGCATTGCTAGTCGGTCGAGGGAAGTGATTGTCCTGCTCTACTCTGCGCTGGTGCGGCCTCACCTCGAGTACTGTGTGCAGTTCTGGGCACCACAGTACAAAAAGGGCATAAACTGTTGGAGAGTGTACATAGGAGGGCAACGAAGATGGTGAAGGGCCTAGAGGGGAAGACGTATGAGTGGCTGAGGGCACTTGGCCTGTTCAGCCTGGAGAAGAGGAGGCTGAGGGGGGACCTCATCACAGTCTACAGCTTTCTCGCGAGGGGGAGTGGAGGGGCAGGCACCGATCTATTCTCTCTCATCCCAAATGGGATGCCTTCCATCCAGAATGTTTTCAGGCCAGGGTGCTGAACCAGGGGGTCGTCCAGGTCCACCCCTAGGTCCCATGCCACCATCTGGTTGATTTCCATTTGTGGGTTTGACGCTGCCGTCTGGTTTACGGCCATAGTTGGGTCCCACACTGTGTTCTGGACTACGGGCATGGCTCTGCTCCATGCGGCTGTCTGCCTGATGCTCCTGCCTTCGCCCCATGCCACCGTTGCGCCAATGGGAAGGCCCAGGTCCCCTGTTGATGTATGGTTGAGGGGGCGGCCTGTTCCCCGTGTCATTGCGGTGCCAGTAGTATCTCTTACAAGTGTCTGTGGGCTGCACACCAGAGGTCCCCTGAGCACATGTGTCTCTTGTGCTGCAGGCGCTATCCGTCTGCCCATGACACTTCTCCTCCCCATTAGGTGCCCTCCTTCTCAGTGCTTCCTTGGACTGCATCACTGTTCTCTCACACCGAGAAGGGCTGCCGCTCACCTTGCTGCTTCGGCTCTTCCTGCCACACAAGTTGGCTGTCAGAGTGCCTAGAAGCTCAGCAAATGGTGGGACAGCTGCAGGGGGACCTATTTTATTGGGCCCAGAGCACAGGCAGGGCAGTGGTGGCCACTGTGACCTCAGCAAGCCTCTGTGATGGAGTGGCCCACGCATGGCCAAAGGCAGCTGTGTTGGGAGCGGGCTGGAAGATGCCCTCACATGGAAGAAGGAGGGTTGGGGGGCTGAGGGCCCCTTTTCTGGGGCTTGCTCCCCTGGGCCATTTGGCTTGCCAGAGAGAAAGGCTGCCCCTTGGCCACAGGACTGCCCTCCACCTCCCATCCTGTGCCTTGAGTCTATTTTTAACACTGTTTTTTATGTAATTTCATTCTATACTTTATGGAAAAGAAGCAAGGTGCATCTTCGCCCTTAATTCCCATGTGCGCTTTGTGCTCTGTGTGAAGAATTTCTTCCTGACATCACATCTAATCTAAATCTCCCATCCATTTGTTCAAAGCCATTATTCCTTTTTCCATCGCTACACTCCCTGATAGAGTCCCTCTCCAGCTTTCTTTTAGGCCACTTTTATGGATTAGGTTAGGTGGCAAAACTGCAGGACCTTGCAAATTGCAGCCTTATCTACCTTGTTCCATGTGTTCCACATGACCTTTTCCAGCTCAGGCTCTAGCCTCTGATCAGTGTAACATAGAATCATAGAAACATTAAGGTTGGAAAAGACCTCCAAGATCATCTGGTCCAACCATCGCCCTGTCACCTATGTCACCCACCAAACCATGTCCCTAAGCACCAGGCACAACCTTTCCTTGAACACCCTCAGGGATGGTGACTCCACCACTTCCCTGGGCAAACCGTTCCAATGCCTGACCACTCTTTCTGAGAAGAAATGTCTCCTACTTGTTTTAATTGTTGAAGAGCAGTGCTTACACTGAGTCAAGGACTTTTCAGCTTCTCACACTGCCCTGCCAGCAAGTAGGCTACGGGTGCATGAGGAGCTGGGAGGGGACAGAAACAGCGCAGGTAACCCCAACTGACCAAAGGGATATTCCATACCATGTGTTGTGGTGTGTCCTGGTTTCGGCAAGGATAAAGTTGAATATCAGAAAAATAAAAACTGAGTAATTACGATAAAACAAAACAGTGATAGATGGATAGCACACATAGCTGATGGAGGTAGGGATAAAAAGTGAATGTAAAACAAATAGTGAGAAGCATAATTGCAAAAATGATAACACAATAAAATATTGGAATTGTTACCCGTTACCAATTGGAACAGTCACCACTGTGGCAGGCTCCAGCGTAGCCTTGTCATGATCATCTTGGGCACTTTTATTCAGGAAAGTGCTTTACTTTTTTAATTCAGTATTGCGTTAGTTCCCCCATAATGATTTGGCCAGATACCACTCAGCTCTAGAGCAGCACATGCTGCTGCTGACCAAGAACCAGGAACTGCTTGGAACATGATCTCTCACTTTTTACACCCATTCAGCTTTGGGTGTAAAATAACCTCACAGGTGCCATGAGAAGAGACAGGTCAAGGATCCATTCACTTCCTTGCCTATGTATAGTCAAACTGAGACAAGCAGCCCTTCAGAGCTTGCTCTTTCCCTCTTCATCTCTTTCTGTTCTGCCAACCACGAGACAGCAACACTACTGAGGTTTTTCCAAAGCCTTTTGTTTTGACGTGGAAGTGAAACTCCTACATCAAATGAACTTCACCTATAGTTACCATGAGGATTTGTTACAGGTTGTTTTGTTGTTGTTGTTGTTTTTATTTGTTTGTTTGATGAGCCGGTCTTCTCAAGGACTCTGTGTCATATGGACTCTAAATGTGTAATACAGACATTTGTGCAACCAAACCCTCAGTTCTAGCCTCAGTGATGGGAGTTTTGTAAGAGCAGGATCATAGAATCATAGAATGATAGAAAAATTAAGGTTGGAAAAGACCTTCAAGACCATCTGGTCCAACCATCACCCTACTACCAATGTCACCCACTAAACCATGTCCCTACACACCAGGTCCAACCTTTCCTTGGCTACTAAGATGGTGAAGGGCCTAGAGGGGAAGACGTACGAGGAGCGGCTGAGGTCACTTGGCCTGTTCAGCCTGGAGAAGAGGAGACTGAGGGGGGACCTCATCACAGTCTACAGCTTTCTCGCAAGGGGGAGTGGAGGGGCAGGCGCCGATCTATTCTCTTTAGTGACCAGTGATAGGACCCAAGGGAATGGTGTCAAACTGTGGCAGGGGAGGTTCAGGCTGAACATCAGGAAGAGGTTCTTCACCAAGAGGGTTGTCACACACTGGAACAGGCTCCCCAGGGAAGTAGTCACTGCACCAAGCTTGTCGGAGTTTAAGAAGCTTTTAGACCGTGCACCTAGTCACATGGTTTGAATTTTTGGGCAGACCTGTGTGGTGCCAGGAGTTGGACTCGATGATCCTTGTGGGTCCCTTCCAACTCAGGATATTCTATGATTCTATGATTCTATGGAGCATCCACAGCTTCTCTGGGCAGCCTGTTCCATCTGGTGCCTCACCCCTCTCTGTGTGAAGAATTTCTTCCTAATGTCTAATCTAAATCTTCTCGCTTTTCATTTAAAACCATTACTCCTTATCCTATCCCTACAGTCCCTGACAAAGAGTCCCTTTTGAGCCATTTACCTCAAGAGTGTGACCATCCAGCCAATTCCTTACCCATTGAGTGGTCTATCCATCAGATCCATGTCTTTCCAATTTAGAGACAAAGATATCATGGACAATGCTTTGGACAAGTCCAGGTAGATGTCAGTTGCCCTTCCCCATCCACCAATGCTGTAAACCCATGGTAGAAGGCCATTAGATTTGCCAGGCACAGTCTGCCCTTAGTGAAGCCATATTGGCTGTCACCAATCACCTCTTTGTTTTCCGTGTGCCTTAGTATAGTTTCCAGGATGATCTGCTCCATGATCTTGCCAGGCACAGAGGTGAGACTGAATGGCCTGTAGTTCCCCAGGTCTTCCTTTTCTCCCTTTTTTAAACATGGTCATTATGTTTCCCCTCTTCCAGTAGGTGGAACTTCACCAGGCTGCCATGACTTCTCAAATAATAGATAGTAGCATAGCAACTTCATCCACCAGTTCCCTCAGGACCCATGGATGTATTTCATCAGGTCCCTTGGACTTGTGCACCTCCAAGTTCCTTAGATGGTCTCAAACATTCTTCTCTATTCCCTTGTGTGATTCTGACCATAAGAGAGTAGCAGGAGGCATTATCACCTTCTAATCCTTTCTTCCTCTGGTAAACTTGCATATGGCTTTAACTGCCCTCTGACATAACACATATACAATAATTTATGTTAGCAAGTTTATTTTGTTTTCTCTTCAACCTTGGAAAGAGATCTTTAATGTTATGGAAAAAAAACAAACAAACAAACAAACAAAAAAAAGCACACAAGGAAAATATTATGGCCTGAAATCTGAGTGTAATATTTCACAAATTAAGCCTCATTAGTCATGAATAGGTTTTGAGGATTTTAGTGGAAATTACATTGTTGTATATTTTATCATACAATTTAACAAACTGAGATTACATTTGTACAAGAGAAAGGTATTTTTAAAAAACTTTTAAAATCTACTCTCTTTACTTTATAGGGTTACTTAAAAAATCAAAATGTGATATTATTGAAAGGCAATGTCTTTCTTTTGGTCTTGTTTTGGATATTTACCTTAGTAGAACACATGGTAGAAAAGAAAAGGTTATTGTTCATTTACAATTTTTCCTTGTAAATTAAAAGAATAAAAGAGCCTATATTTTATTCTTGATAGTGACATCATTCAGAGCAAAAACTAAGTGGAGTTAATAATAGCAGCAAGTGATTTCAACAAGTAAATCATGACTCAGAAATACAAAATATCATGAGATCAAAGTCTCAGAAGGACCTAGGAACCTCATGGTTCATTTAGCTAGAAGAAAATTGATTTTCAGTGTCTCATAGGACTGCAACTCATAAACATAGTTTGAAAGCTGATATGGTTTCACAATCTGTGGAATTTTAACATCCTAACGGCCATTAAAATCTCTGTCCTGCTGACTATGTCTCAATAAGGAATAATGATGGACTTTGTGAAAAGCATGGGTTAAACGGATGGAGTATCAATACATTAGGGTCACATATGAGTCTTTGTGTTTTGGCCTTTATTATACAGTTTTAGTAATTGTGAAAAGTTTACTACCTTCCATATAAAGAAAGGGTGAATTAAGTACTTAGGGAGCCTGAATGCTGCCACACAACTAAGACTAAGGAAAAGTTTCCAAAGAGAAAGCTCTGCTCAGGTGGGAGCATGATCTGTGAGGATTACAGATCTCTAGATAGTATCTTGATGAAGAATAGTGTCGGTCCTAGCCATCAAATCCATATGAAGAATGTGTATAGAGATGGGAAAGACAGTAATGGGAATGATATATATATATATTTGCTGGCATCTCTGGATACCTGTATGGATATAAAGAAGTAAAGAAAAGAAGAGTCAGAAAAGACTTAAAGTTTCCTAGCAGTAATTATAACAGACAGCTGTCTAAAATAAGCAGCCAAACAGTGAGCATTTATATGTGAAATAAGTGGCCCAGAGCGCTTCCTTGAGGAGATGCTGACACTCCTGCATTCTTCACAGATTGTGGAGAATGTGAAGTATCTCACTTCTACCCCTTTGGTCCAATATACTTCAGCAGTAGGGACTGAACAGTGACTTCAAAGTATATCTTGTTGCATTTGAAATAGAGCTATTGTGATACACCAGCCTTCTGGACAGTGACCTGTTTCTTTGTTTTTCTATTTCAGCTATCACTACTTTTGCATAAAAAAAGTATCTTGAAAGTATGTCACTGTGAGCCATATTCCAAATGCTGGAAGAATGGTGATGGCACTAGTGAAATCCAGAACTGAAGCTGCAGTGCTCTCAAGGTAACAGCTTCATAGAAATTAGGGGGATAAAATAAAAGCTGGTTTGGAATTGGAGATGTGACCGGGTACTGTGCAGAGACAAGATTGACCCTGAATCAGCAGGGGATTTCAGTTTTCATTGAGGCAGCCTGTGGACATTTTTCCTGAAGGATTAGTTCATTCACTTGCATTGATAATATATGCACCTGAAAATAACTCAGGTGAGTCTTGAGGTAGATGTGGAAGGGCAATCCCAGGTTCACTGGGCTCCTACCATAGCCAAGAAAATTAGAATGGAGGAAAGAAGGGAAGAAGAAAAAAAGGGAAGAAAGAGGAGATTATGAACAAAACCATTATGGATTACAAGTGATATGCTCCCTCATACCTCCAGAAACACCTTATGAGGAAAAGCAAACATTTCAAACAAACATCATAGCAGAGCTTTTCTCTGAGACTTTTTGATTTTCCTCATTTTTCTAATATCATTTTGCTAATGTTTTCAACATTAAGAAGCAAACATCCAATATGATCATGTTTTAAATCAATATTTAAAACTTTTTTTTTTCATTCAGAGCCATTTGTTTCAATAAAATTTCAGAATTTTGAGACATTTCATTCTCTAGTCAGCTCTTTAAAAGAATATGAAATGGTTAAAGGACAACATCAGCTCTGCCTCCTTTAAAGTACTAAAATGCAATCCATTCATAAATAATTTAGTTATATAGTACAGTATCTATAAGAAGGTTTTTCTAACTCTTCTCCCCAGTATATACAGGCAAAAAAAAAGGTTAGAGAAATTGTTACAGAAAATCTTCCTTTTAATTCTGGTATAGAAATCACCAGATATAAATGAAAGAAGGTCTCTAGGCTCAGTCAATAGACCAGAATTTAAACTGAGATTATTGATACCTCAGCTGTCGGGTGAATTTTAGGTATTTTTTGTTAGTTTTATTTTAAAGCAAAAGTTCTGTTTTATCATATTCCATATAGGAAAATAGGTAAAAAGATTTTATTAAACAGCTATATTCCTCCTAAAAGGAACAGTATATTTGTGAATGCTGTAACAGGTATTTCTACTAAATCTTTGTGTTGACTTATTATACATGGACTTGAGTGTAGCAGAGAAAATAAACTTCCTGTAATGTCATTACTTGTTATGATTTATACTAACATTACCTCCCTCAATGGAATACAGTTTTGAAACTTCATTGAACAACTAATTAGTGTTGCAAATGGCACAACCAAGCCTGAGTAATGAGAAGAATAATTATTAAGGAAAACTTTTATTTAGTTTACTAAAATATAACCTCCTATTTATAAACTCAGGAACAAAAGCAGCTTGTCAGCTTCCCAATCCCAAAATCAAAAACAGCAGAAGGTTTTATAGCATCATACAATAACTGATCTGCACAGAGAATTGACTGCTTTTTATACCAGTACACAAATACCTATGTAAGCAAGGAATAATAATTAAGAGAAAACTCCCTCACTCATATTGGGTCTCTTTCATATTGCATGTATTACTGCTGCAATTTTCTGATTTTTTTTTGTTCTTGGAGGCACAGATTACTGTTTCTTCTGTACATAACAGAACTTGACAGTAATGGGAAATACGTGTAAATTCTCCTGAGCTCTACCTGCAAAAGTAAAGTGGCTCTCTTCTTGCTGGCTTCAGCTGGAATTGGACAGATGAGCTAATGTTGGCAAGATGTAGCAAGACAGAGATATCCCTTTAATTAAGAATAAAATATATAGAAATATGTTGCTCACTACTCAAAGACAAAGAGAGTAGCTCAGCTGCTACCCAGTGTGCAAAGAGTGCAGTGAGATGTACCATGAGAAAGAAGCACCAACCCAGAAATTAGAGTTAGAAGATATGTACAGAAATGGTGAACCCGTTGTTATGTACTTGGCTGCATGTCTCACTAGCCCCCAATCTTTCATGCTGCCACATCACTGAACCTCTCCCCGTGGGAAGGAGTGGTCATGTCCTTCAGCTTGGCCTTTCTGTCAGGGCTGTGCAAGCACTGCTGTTGATTTGAATGTATGCAATAGGTCTGGTGCTTCCCAGCTTTGCTGTTTGTCACCAGATCAGCTGCTGTGCCTACCTGGTAAATCAGACTACAGCTGGCATCTGGCTGCGTTTAAGAAGAAGGAACAGGCCAATGAACTGTTTGGTTGATGTACAAACTGCCTGTTTAGGATAGGAAACACACAAAAAAAGTAAGAATCACAAATGGAAATACAATGTTGCTCTTTTTTCTTAGCCATGTAAACATACCGAATATGAAATAAAATACAGTATTTTCATTGTGTTCATCTGAAGAAGAGAAGTTGCAATACAGAGGCTCATCTGAAAGAAATCTGTACTCATCAGTGGATGAAATAGACTGCACTTTGCTAAAATGGATTTTAAAAGTACTTTCAATTAACATCCCTTTCACAAGTCCATCAATTAATTTTGTAACTCTGGAGTAACATTTTCAAATGTTTTACGATTATCTTCTTCCCTGATAAGGTATATAGAGGAAGCAGTAAAATTTTCTGAAATACGATGCTTCAAATAATCTGAAGCACCTGTCTGAGCTGAGAAGAGCTCAACCTGAATGTTCTCATTTGAAAGAAGTTAGTAACTTTACTTTAGTGACACTGGAGGTGCAAACAGTAGTAGAAGATGAAAGTACTTCATCTGATTATTTTTTTTTTTTAAAGCTGATGACATCCTTCTGAATACTGTGCTTCATTCTCCCTGTTTAAAAATGAAAAAATACATACCTTCATCAAAACTTTGTTGTGAGATCAAGTGTCTGGTGAGCTACATGTAAATGCAGAACACTGCAAATGATACATACCATTATTATTGTAAACATATGCCTAGATTTCTTTACAAAGCATGAAATGTATTACACAGAAAATGAGTTATAATTTATTGTATATTTGACTTTAGCAATGTGAACATATTTTCTGAAATTGCACTTAAGAACCAATATTCTCCATTTATTCAACTGGATGCTAATTTACTTGACTAATGACTCTTCAAAAGTTGGCAGATGTTTTTTTTTTTTAGCCATGCTTTAAGTTAGGTCTGACATTCAGTCATGAAATACCAAAAACAAACAAACAAACAAAAAAACTGAATGATTTCAGATCACATAAACAGTTACTTACCAGATAGCAAGTGAAACTTTTTCAATAAGCCAAGCTGTCCACATATACATTTATCCATAAAATTCAAAACTGTCTTAACAGATAAACCTTTCTCCATACCCATATTCATCCTGTGTTCTCAGCAAGTCTGGAAACAGACAGAGGCTTGATCTTTAAATTCCAACTCTTTGAATAGACCTGAGAGTAGTACTTGTCATAAGATAACATAAGAAGAAATATATGATAACCATCAGAGCAATGACAATGTGAGAAAAAGATGATGTGTGCTTTTCTGTAGGTAAAAGTCAAAAGAAATAGTTTAATTCCAAAGCAGACAAAATCCACCATTTTAACATTATCTTGATCACAATAAAATAAGGTTATATTCAGAAACTTATAAAAACTAAAGTAATTTTTATAATAGCAACTAACCCCATGCCACTAAATCTGTTCATATAGAGGATCTATTTGGAGATACTTCAAGCCTCCCTTGAAGCATCTATCTTAATGGATAAATTCCCTAATGTTTAAAAACAATCTTCACATTCCTTTTTGAGTATCTACTATATCTTATATTTCTTTGTGACCTTACTTAGCATCCACATCATTCTCAGCATCTGCATACATTTTTTATCGTTGCATCATACTGCTTTTCTTTTTCATACCTCTATTGCATCGTTCTCTTATTTATTCGTTGGATTACATCAGTGGCCTTAATGCTTTTTATCTGCTGAGGATGTCTCACCTGCCCCTCACCCCAGAGAACGACTGTTTAGGCTGCTTGGTGCCCATGGCAGTGAGTACCTCCACACTTGGTGTCCCCAGTTACACACCCTTTAGATCTCATATTTAAAGTAACACTGTTTTCCTCTGTTGAAGGCCGAGTGTCCTTGGGATAGTCTTCTTCAGTTCTGGCGGTTTCAGTTAATGTTTGGGACTCAGAAGTATAAGGGAATAAAAATTAGATTTTGGAAGGAGACACATTTTGAGAAACTCTACACCCCAGTTTGGACTAGCTCCTCCATGTCTGCCATTTATACTCTGTCTTTTCCCTGGCTTCTTGTGGTAAGGTTTTATCTGAAAAAAAAAAACCAGGTTGATATGCTTGTGCATTAGTAGGAAAGACAAATACCTCATGTTGGAAAAACTCTGAAGCAGTTTCTGTTCAATTTTGATTGTTGGGGAATGAAAATCAACTAGAATGTGTATACATAATGTGATCAATGAAGTGAAAACAGCGGACACCATGAAATGTTTAGTGTATTTCTTTGATTTGCGATATTACAGTTTGCCTATGCAGACAAGTTAGTGAAAATTAATGAATATAAATTAGAGCATAAATTTACAGGGTTCTCAATACTTGGCGCTGCCTGGCTGGAAAATTCTGCTGCCTACTACAAGCATCTTTTTTGTGAAGCCACTTATGCCACTTGCAAAGTAAGGCATAATACCCCATGGGTAGGAAGCACTGAGTGTTTACAGGTGAAGTTAACAAGAAGTGATGACTGTGCTATAAATTTACACCCTAGATTGCTGTAAATGGTCTTCTCTGTGTAGGAAAATCCTTAGAGAGACAGTACAATTGTCCATTATCATCTATAGTTGCAAAATGTGTTAAAAGCTGTCATTCAAGAATTATATATGCCAAGTTTAAATTAATTAGATACAAGGCAAAGAAAATGACTGCTTTGAAAAGAGAATATGATGAGTGACCTTTCTAAGTGGAAACAAAATTGTTTAATTGAATGTTTCAGTAAAGTGTCTTTTTTTTTTCTTTTTTCTTTTTCCTGTCAAATCACAGGAGTTATAGAGCAGCTTCAGAAGACTATAGTGTGTGTGGATGGAATGTCCTTTCCTGATCTTTACAAAATCTAATTTTGTTCCTGTCTGTCAGAAAACACCAGAGACAGGTGGGGTGTGTGTGTGACTTATTTATTTATTAGTGTGTTGTTGGTTTTTTTAATAGTTTTGATGAGTTATGTATTTTTACATTTGGTTTAGATGGATAAGAAGTATTTCAAAGAGAAAGAGTGTCTGAATAGTTTTAAGTATAGGTAGAGGAATTGTTTAAGATAAAAGAAAATAGCTAATTGCTAGGGGAATCTAAGGCTTTTTTTCATGGATTTTTCTTTTGACAATGCTTTACTCTGTCAGACGGACAAATCTTTGCCCATTGCTGGTGGATAAAAGAGACAGAGACAAAATTGTTCGAGTAGTTCTGTCTGCTCCGAGTTGTATACATTAGCGATAGTCATAAAAGATATTTTTATCCCCTTTTCTATCCCAATTTGAGTCACAAATCTGTGCTTCTTTACACAACAGACTTTTGAATATATTCTGAAAATGTCTCTGGGTAGACAGATGAACCTAACTAAAGCTTCATCAACTTCCTTGAGCACTTCTCCATGGTCAGTAGGAGATTGGAGCCTGAGGCAGAGTACTTGTACATGGGAGAAATTCCTGTAATATTGTATCTGATTTATTACCAATTCTGTTGGGGAGTGTGTGGCATGTGGAGAAGAAAAGGACAAATAATGAACTTCTGGTTTACATGTTGTTTTGTGTTTTCAATGTGATTCAGTAGGAATTATTCTAAACTGCAGGCTTTTAACTTTACAACAAGCTTTGATTTAGAAAAACCTGCTTTTAGACACGGAAAATATTTATCAGCTTGTTCTGAGTTTAAGTTTCAACAATACATAAGAATTTCATAATGAAATTAAAGAAGAGAATGGTCATGCATAGTACATACTTCTTTTGCCTTTATTTTATCCTAAATATTTTCTCATTTTAAGTAATCAGTGACTGTCTTTCCCTGGATATCTCAATATTACTTTCATATGACTTTAGTCAGCTGATGCTGACAGAACAACCCATTTTTTTCTCCTTTTGTAGTAGGAACTGCTTCTTAACTCTTGGTTCTACTTTTTTCACTATATGCAGTTCTGTGCTGTCAGCAGGTTTAAGGTTTTCCAAGCTGAATTGTCTGTTCAGGTGATTTATGAAGATTATAAATAAAGGCCTAAATACATAAAGAAATTCCATCTATGACACAATTCCTCATAATAAGATTATAGTTCTTTTAGCCACCTGCATAAACTGTTATGCCTGCTCTAATGCTAAACTATGTGTTTTTGAAGCTTATCTGGAACATACTTTTCTGCACAAGGGAGAAACTGATCACTGAAATAACATTTTATATTATAACGTCTTCCATCTGTGCAGAATGTGCTTCTGTATATCACCTGCTCACTCACCCCCATTGAAGTGTGCTAGTCTTCAGAGGCTCCTAGAAATGAAATCTAACCTTTTTTTCACCCACTTTGTGCTGCAAAGGCTGGATGGCAGACAGCATATAAATAGCATTTAAAGAAATAACTTAAGCTGTTGAACATTACCGAATTAGAGAGTGAATAAAGCATGTGGTCAGATCTTTATCTTGTATTGACAGGTAGAATGCCAGTCAGAGATGTTCAGGGAAAACATTATTTCTTAATGTTAACTTGCTCACAAGTAAATTTTTATCTCCATGCAAGTGGTTTTGCAACTCCTTGCTCTTAGAGAGGTTTTTGCTGCTAAAATGATCATTCTTGCTGTTTTCAAATCTCCCTCTCCTTAAAAAATGGTGGGCAGAGAGCAAGATGCAGACTCTTCTGACTGCAGCACCACACTTCTAAGCAGACCTTTTCCTTCTGTTCATCTTCTGTAGCATGATGCAACGGATTGGGAAAGCCAGGTGCCAAGAAGGCAGCTCTGGAGGTCCAGAGGTGAGGATATTCTGTAAGTCATTGGCACAATTAATGTGATTTGCAACCTGCTTGGTTTTGGGTCTGCCATCGCTTAAATATAGGGATCTAAGGAGCATGACTCAAGATTGAGCCATGGACTTGGTGAGCAGTGCTTACTGGGACAAGAGGAGTCTCTATTTGATTATGCTTCTGGAGCAAGGTGCGAGAAGAGGACTAAATATGATTCAAATACTTCTCAGGTATGTGAATAAAACGTAGTAATAGAGAGAGATCACTCACTGGATTAAAATGAACATGTTTTAGTAATGAAAACATCCTTTTTGGAGCCCTGGATATGCTGCTTGAGCCGTTTTATGGTATGACTTGCTTAAAGTTAGTTCAGCTGCTGCAGGTTCCAAGTGTTTTCTGGAGTGACTTTGCAGCAGAGTAACAGTTCTGTGTTGTACCAATCATTAAAAAACTAGCCTGCAGAAAACACAGATGAAATATATGGAATTATACATAATTATATCACTAACATTTATTTCCCCTAACTACACTGTTTGACCTTCATTCAAATCATCAGTAAGTTGAAAATTTTGGAATTTCTAAGCCAAACTGAAAAGGAGAACATGTTGTGATATTTTAGTTCAGCAAAAAGATGAAGGATTGTGAGGTAATACTAGGTATTAGGCTAGGAGGTTATCATTTTCTTTCATATCCTACTTCAGGTATGAAGATAAAGCCTTTTGATCCACTCAGGGTGTTTCAATTTAAAAATAAATAAATAGGAAAAATGTCCAGTTATAAAGCGATTAATATGAGAAGATTGTTTAAAAGGTAGTGCCACTTTATAGCTGTCACATTGAGAGAACAGTAATTACAAATCTTGATTATTCATTAGGAAATAAATGTATATATTTGATAAATTAATTTTTCTATTTCTTGCTATATATGTGGCTTGGTAGCAAAGAAATACAACTGTATAGACCACGGTAATATAAAAATAAATGCTAATGCAATTCTGACTGAAGTAATCTGTGTCATCAGGAAGAATGATAACCAAAAATTCTAATTAAGCTAATTAGAGCTTTTGAGTATGGATTAAAGTAGATAAAATAATTATAAATTAAGTGGTAATTGGGCCCTGTATCATCTTAACCTAATCTAATAAGTAGCGGTCTTTAAAAAAAAAATCCATAATTCTTAAAAATATAATAATAATGTTCATAAAATAGTTGTAACTTTACATGATGCGCTTCAGCACTTCCTTGTTCAAGTACACCAGGACAAGACTTCTAGCCTAATCCTTCCGAGTTAAGAGCTGAGATGTTTATCTGAATTGCATATACCTTGTGAACTCCTGCTCTTCCAATATGCTTTGCAGCAGAAGTTTTCTAAACTCTTTGCAGTTCATAGTGATAAAATTCTCAATACTCTCCTCAGAGATAACACAACTTCATGCCTTACCTTTGTTGCAGACCTCAGCTGTGCACCCTTTTATTTTTTTTTTAATGGAACGAAGTTTGATGAATTTGGAATATGTGGATTGTGTGTAGAAATTACTTGCAATATTGATAAACTCTACCAGGTAGATGCCTTGGTAAAAATGTAATTTACATCAAGGACAGATACTTTCATATATCTGAAGTGTATATGAGAATCGAGATCTCCCAGAATTGTTCTCATGATTTCTTACATAAAAAGTCCTGTTTTCTTCAGGTTCATCTGAAAGTAAATAATTGTTTTCTTAGGAAAGAATTAAAAATTGGAAGCAATCGATACTTTCTTTTTCACCTAATGGGAATTCAATTATGAGATCTTATGTATAAGCTAATGTTCCCCAGAGTATTATCTAGGATTGGTTGTGGATTGTCAGAACACAGCGTAGATCAATGAATTGGGAATATGAATGAGGAAGATAAACATTTGTTTCTTCACTTAGCACTTCCAAAATTCATGAACTTCCCCTCCTTCTTCTGTTTTGAATTTTGTCAAGGAGTTCATGAATCAGCTGGGAGTCAGCAAAACATTAGCATTAATGAGTTCATTTCCACACAAATTGGCTCATTATCATGCTGACTTCCAGTGTTTTGTGACAGTCATGAACTCAGTCCTCCTGCAAGGAGGTCTCAGCCAAAAGAATGGGAGGAGGGAAGAGGGAGTTTTAAAATAAAAATAAGTTATTTTTTTTTACAGGCACAAAATTGTATCAGTTCATTGATGCAGCAAGCCCTGTGGTTTCTCTATAGTTAGTTTTAAAAAACTCCAATTACAATATGTGCTTGTTTCATTTGTCAAAATGTACTCATTCTGCCTGGTAGCTGGTGAAAACTAATATCTAGAATCTGAGTTTGAAAATTACATAAAGGAGATCTAATTTCAATTTTGTAGCAATATATTTGACCCTAATTATTCTAATTCCATGGAAGTACATTCAAATGAATTGTACGTTCTGGGAAACATTTTTTTTTTTTTGTAGTACCCAAACAACCTTCCAACAGTTCTCTCATTATCTGATGCATATTAACTTCAGAATACTTGCTGGTTTGCGTAATACCATATTTGTGCCATAACTATCAGATTAATGATACCACTGGTCATTCTGGCTTTATCAGAAACAATGCTTGAACGTGAAGCTGCTGGGTAATCTTTTTGAGTGAGACATTATGCTCGTTTCCCTTCAGACCAGTGATTTGGTCCTTAATCCATTTGAAATTCGTTGTGATTATGCCCAGCAGGTTTATGAACTGCATTACAGTCCTAGACCTGCAGGCTTCGTTGTCCCATAAGGGCTGGTAGGATAAAGTAGGTATGGTTTATTCCATCATCCCAATTGGATCCTTAATGCAGATGCAGATTAGTCAGCCTCCTTCTTCATGTCAGTTCTGGAATGGTGTGAATTTATCCTCTGACCCAAGATTACAGTTGTCTCTTTATATGCTTTACCTTCACTCTAGGTCAGGTCTGTGGGTACGAGTAGTTCTTTTTTCCAGGCATAAAGACTGTCTAAAGACTAATCAGATTTGCATTAATTACCACTAGCTATGACCACAGCAGTGCAACTGCACTTTAATAACTTTGAAAAAATCTGTGTCCATAATATACATCACATGTTAATGTAATTTTCTTTGACACTTCTGTCCTTCCAAAGTCTTCTATCTGTCACAATGTAATAAATCCATGTTCTTTAGTACTTATATTTCCAATATGTATTTTTCTCTGAGTGAAGTTCTTTGACCTCTTTTGCACAAGATGTCAAACTGAAAAGTGTTTTTTTATGCTCTTTAAATCAGCGATAAATATTTATCTGTCAGTTTTAGACTTCAGATGCTTATGATTTTGGAATATCTGTTTAAAAAGGTCTTCTTGGAATCTGATATTTGTTCAGATTTTAAGTATCTGTATTGTAATGCATAAAATGCACCTATTGTATTAGGTGCTATGCAAGGCTGTGCCATCCAAAAGTTATCTTAATTCATGTTGTCACATTTTATTGCCTTTTCTTTTCTTTCTTTTCTTTCCTTTTTTTTTTGGGGGGGGGGGGGGGGGGGGGGGGGGGGGAGGATTTTTTTTACTGTTTTGCCTTCTTGAGTGGTTGAACATTTCTTTCAGTAGATATACCCTGTCTGAAATTTTGGCTTTGATTTTTAGTAATACCTCTTATGTTTATATAAGTTGCAAAGGATTTTGTCCAGAAGCATTCTTTGGTTCCTGTGGATTAACCTGAAGAAAACTCTTATTTTTTTTCCTCTCTTTTCATTTCTTTATCATTACAGGCTTTGGTTCTCTGATATTTTAAATTTTCCGCTAATTCTATACATTTGGTCAGCATCCTTGAAGACAGAGTCAATGTCTCCCAATATTATGGACCTGGAGCTTTCTACTGCATAAGCATGGGTGGTTGGAATGTGTTGACCTTTCTCTCAGAAAGAGTTTTTTCCATTTCAGTGAGTTGCACTGCAGGCTAAAATATTTTTCTGATTAAAACTCAGACCCACCGCATCCCTGCAAATGTTCCCTTATGGTCTTCAGCAGGCATGGACATTCACCTATAATTTGCAATTGCCATAGCCCAGTCATAAATAACATTCTTAAAAAATGTTTGACAATGAAGAGAGATTCTCTACAAATTGACTGGTAAGCAATCATGCAAAATCTGCATTCTTAGATCTGTATCAAATTCAGCAAATCTACAAGGGCATTCAGTTTTTGATTTAATTGATAGAGCACTTTCAGCAATTCTGCTTTTTACTTCAGTATCTAAATAAATATGAATAGATGACTAATTCAAGGGGATATTTTGTAAAAATAATTGTTAAATATACCCTCTCTGTGCAAAATAAATTATATGCTGGGTAGACCATAACAAGATATTACCAAAAGAGATCGGGTAAGCATGTCTATCTGCACACATACATATATTGTTCTGTCCTAAAAGCAATGTTTGAGAATTACTGTTGTTCCCCATTTATTAGTGAAGATAGAAAAGGAAATGTTAGTAATTGATTTAACTTGTCGATGGCACAAAATTATTAATCCTTCCTCTAAATTTGATTGTTTGGCTTTAAGCAGGTGAAGTTTTATGTTTGCAAAGATTTGCAATTTGGAGGCAAAAAGCGTTGTATCGATTTATTAGATAGAAATCTCTGAAGAAGAGTCCTCCAAAAATGTGACCTCAGATGATCGTGTATCAGGCCATTCAGGAAAACCAATAGCAATAACACACAAATCCATCCTGGAATTTTCTTTGGGCAGAACGATCGATAATTTTAAATGAGACTCTTATTGTAAGAGGATGTTGAAAAATGTGAAAGATGTTATTGAAAATAAAATAGCTTTTATCTGGTAACAAATTGTTATAAGTTACCTTTTTGGCGTCATTGCCAGAAACTCATGTAACAGTATATAACAGATGTCAATGTATAAATTGGGCAAAGAATATTTCATTCTGCCTTGAGAATAAAAAAAAAAAATGATGTTTTGCAGTAGCTTAATTCAAGCATAAAACTGCATTTTGCAATCAGTAATTATGGCTATATTTAACGTTCTTTAAAATACCAAGAAACAAAGTTTACTTAGTGCAATTAATGTAAGAGGAACAGGGTCAGCCCAATTGCTACAGAAACCTGTTGTTGGGTTTATGTATTCAAATTACAAAGCGGTGTATACCTGTTTACAGCAGAGTGAACGTTAGAGATCCATTTGGAGTCATCTGCTGATGTTCCAAGCTGGGAAGCGTCCCCCTGCACACACCACACCGTGGGATGCTAAGGCCCTAGGAAGACCCATTCCAACCCTCATCAGCAGAGAAGGTGCACTTTGCAGCATGCACTGCAGTCATGGTAACCTTGCCAGAGCACGGGGCTAGTGCGTGCTGTGCAGACCCCTTTTGGCCAGTGCTTTACAGTGCTGTGGCCTCTGGCTGGAGAGTGGCGTGCCCATTTCTTGTTTCGAAGTGCACGCGGGTGAACTGATAGCTGGGAAATTCTCTGTAGAGTCCTGCAGTTTTAATGTAGCCCAAACTAGAAAATGTTTGGAGCTTAGTCTCACATAAGCTCAGGCATGTGATATGCAGACAGATAAACCCACTGAAACAGATTAGGCTCTGCCTGTTCAGTGGAGGTTTTAGGCTTCTCAGCTGCACCTGGATATTCTATACAGCACTTTCAGCCAATTGAATTCATACAAAATCAAGTACCCCAAAAACGGGCATGGAGGTGGATTATACTTAGAAAATAAACCTGTAGGTAAAAGCTATAATAAGGTCGTTTTAGGGAAAATAATTGTTTTTGACTCATTTTTTAGTGCTACTGTTTGGTCATCGCCTTTCTGCCTCACCTATGTACTGTATCTCCAAAGACATAGTATGCTGATTAGTCTTTCTCTAATTTTGAGGAGTTCATAATGTATGCTTTGCTTTTACAATTAGACTGTTTTGATGGTGTTAATTGTCAGAGTTTTCTGGAGAATTCAACCTCTGTATAATTAGAAAAACAAGTTACCAGATTTTCTTAAGAGGTCGTCATAAATAAGCATTTAAATTTAAATTAGAATAAACCTGCACAGATTCTGAACCTTCTGGAAAAACAGTCTCACTCCTGATGATTGAGAGAGGTTCTCTGGCCTTGTGAAGCCCAGGATGCTGGTACTGTTGTTATGCTTTGTAAGCAACAGGAGGCACATTCAGCATGCACTGTTTGTCAGAAAGTGTGAGCTCTGCAGTGTCTTAACACAAATTGAGCCAAAGAGCCCCAAGCCTTGAAGGGAAAGTGTCATAACGAATAAGCTGCTCATCCCACAGGACAAAGCAACTGTGAGAAACTGGAAATAACTCCTGTAAATGTAGAACAGGAAAGTGGTGAAACAGTGGGAGACCAATTAATTTCAGAAGGCAGCTGATGACATTTTAGAAATGATTAAAAGAAAATTATGAGAAGAGCAGAAGAAAACTGAAAAAGAGAAAACAGAAAGGTAAAATGTATTAAATTAAGAGATTTCGAGGGAGAAAAAATATAATGAAGAAAATGCTTTGAAAACTTACTAAGGCATTTTTCTTCCCATATTATAAATGATAAAGAGATAAGTAAACATATTTACTTCAGTGTCAGCTTATACAGAAGTAAAAGTGAAAAAAACAACAACAAAATAGAAACTCACCGTAGGTAATGCTTTCCAAGTTAAGTCCTGATAAGAAACAGGAGATGTTGAAGGAATCATCTTCATGGCTGCATGAAGCAAACATGTGAAAACACTTAAAATAAGCAAGTGGAGTGGCCAGGAGCAGTGCAGAGGATGTAAGTGTGTGTGTGTTCAGGCAGCCATGCATGAGCAAGGGCAAATTGGAAATGGTCTGGGTACTCATACTTACCACAAAACACACATAGAATATGTCACTGCCCCCAACACATTGAAAGAGGCATCAATTGAGTATTTTGGATTTTCATTGAGTCATTCTCTCAATACTATTTTCTCCATAAATCTGAAGTACTGGTCTGTGTCCCGTTCTAATAGCTATGACAATAAATGAGTCCTTCTATAAATGCATCGGTCCATCCCACTTCTTCTGGGGCAAGTTGAAGGATGTTGACAAAAGTGCTCTGAGTGTGGGGGACAGTTTGGATAAGTCTTCACTCTGAGGCTCACTACAGCTCTGCACTTCTGTTTTTACACATGGGAAGAAGGAAAAGGTTTCAGGGAGTTTCCAGGCTTGTAGAAGGCAGTGTTTCATTGATCTGTCACATGGTGAACGAGCAACAGATTTGAAACAGTGATCTGAAAAACTGCAAGATACAGCTGTGTCTTATTGAAGGATTAGGGTGTGATGTTGATCTCCACACTCCTGTCTTAACAGTTCTGATTTTATGGCACAAACCTGTAGTGTTCATACCTCTTTCTCTTTTTTTTTTTAACCCCATCCTCTTCTAGTCTTATCCAAATAATTCCTTCCTTCCTTCCTTCCTTCCTTCCTTCCTTCCTTCCTTCCTTCCTTCCTTCCTTCCTTCTTTTCATGTTTGGAAGGAAAAAACATTAGTTCTTGCTCTACTAAGTGTTGTTCTTGTGTTGCCTTCTTATATTCTCATTTCGCCACTTAAAAAGCAGTGTTTCAGGCTTGTATTGAATCTTTAGTGAGGCCAGTCTGAAATGGAATTTAATATTTTCCCACTGAATATATAATAAATGCTAAGGAAAATATTGATGGCAGCATTATAGGAAAATGGGTCCAAGCAGAGAACTTAAAGGAAATTTGATGAGAAGTTTAGCTACTGGGTGGTTTGCATGAATATCACAATGGTGATGATAACATCTTTTGTGAATGTTTGTCATGTTCCCTTCTCAACCAGCTCCCCCCATCCCCCATCTTCCAGACATACGACTGACATAAGAGAGGAAGACTCTCTGACAGGGAGACTCATTTAGCTAGAGATAATTGATTTAACTTGCATAATAGAATTTCTTTTCACAGGCCCTAGCAGTGCAAAAAGTACTCGGTCCATTCACAGAGAGAATGAGATTCAGAGAGGGAAGAGAGAAGAATAAATAACATTCTTCAATTCCTATCTCCCTAGTGAAGCAAAGAATGAAGCTCTTTGCTAAGGATCCAAGACATTCTTTACTGGTAACATACAGGCAAAAAATCCCACCCTCTGCGGGATTTTTTTTCTGCAAAGAGGTCAGAGTTTTTTTGCATTTTTGTATTTTTTTTTTTCCTCTCTCCACTTTATTTCACATCTGGACAGATAAATTCCTCCATCTCCCCTCTTTTTTTTTCTCTGACACATGAAATTCTGGCCATCTATGAAATCGGGGGATACCTAAACAGATGATGCAATTTTATGATTGTTAGTTTTTAACCCTTCTTCTGACGCATCAGAAGGTTTCATAAGATAAGTTGAAACCAAGCTTATCTTAATCAAATCGCACCCACTGGAAGAGCATCAGGCAACAGGGGTATCTCCCTCTTCTCATCGTACTTTCCATCTGTAGCTGCTAAAGAAGACTTCTGTGGAATGTGCAGTTGTGGGTTTGGTTCGTTAGAATGTGTTTGGAGAGAAAGATAAACCAGTGCTGTTGTTCTCATCAGGTGCTAGGTCTAAGACAAACGTAAGAGAATAAATATGATGACTTATAGCAAGAAGTGATAGATTGTTCAGCTTTTCAAGGGTTGAACCAGAGCCAGGCTCAGTGAACAACCTTCCTCTGCAAGACAAAGTTGTCAAGAGCATGGGTCAGCCCAGCAATGGAGGCAGAGATCAAGCATGTGGTTGGTCTTCCAGTGTTTTCAGAAATGAGCCCTGCTGTCAAAGCGGAGGAGGAAGGAGGAGGGCTGCGGGGTTTTGCAGTGAGCCTCCTGCCATGTGTCTCTTGAGAGATGTGTAGGAGAGGCACAGGAGGCAGGGCTGAAACTGTCCTGCTCTTGGTAGGGAGCCTCCAGGCTGAGGAACACCAGGAGGAGGTGTGTACTTGCTTTCTGCCTGTGCACAGCACAGCTTCCAAATCGGTGGCAGGCCTCTTACTTCCCACTTGTGTCCCATGTGTCTGGTATTTTTCTTAAGGCCTCGTGGAGTGCCTCACACACTGGGATTTGTTTTCTCCCTTTGTTATGGTCCTTGCATGTGTTGCTGTTTCAAAGATGGTAATTGTCTCCTTATTGTCTCAGGCAAATGTTAAAAGGGAAAGGATGCCTTGAAAGGAGAGAATATCTCCACCTTTTTCAGAGCCAGACTGCAGAAACCTTCCTGCACTGATAAGCTCTTGCTCTGGCTGTCATGTTGCCCAAAACAGAGGCCTAAGTGAAGGGTGAAGTGGAGAAGGTCTGCAAATGCCAGCCCTGCCTGTCCCTGGGCATGATGCATCTTGCTCCTGGGTGTGTTTCCTGACTCCCTGCTTGTGGCTCTGCCTTTTGAGGCAGGGTTGGTCCATGCTCCCCAGCCGAGGTGCTCTTGCAGCAAAGGGCAGTGCTTCTAAGTTTGCATGGGGCAGGCAAGAGGGATGTCTTTGCATGGCACATGGTGTCTCCAAGGTGTGGTGAAAATGAGGAAGGTATTGGCAGCTTCACTGAGGAACTCTGTTGACTGAGGAAGCAAGGAAGTATGCATGCCCTGTGTTGCCCATCTCTGATAGTCTAGGTGCTGCAGCTTGGACATTGGACTACAAAGCTTGCGATGGATCAGACCACACTTGAAGGGGACCGTTTGAATGAAGGAAGAGGGTGAGAAGCATTTCAGGTGTGTCAGCACCCATGGGATCGCAGGTTGTCAGGATCCCAGCACATCACCAGGAAACTCTGGGAGACAGCTGGATGAACAGAGGATGGGGTCTGACACGGGAGGACCTCTACCCTGCAGAGAGCCAAGGACAGTGCAGGCTGTGGCCATCCAAAGGTGAGAGTGGAGCTGGAGCTTTGTGCCCCCACCCTCTGCCCCTTAGAAGGATGCCTGAAGAGAGTGCAGGAAGGACACGGGATGAAGGGAAGAAGACCCCCAACTGCAAGCAACAGCTGATGGCCAGCAGAAGCAGATCCCAAGGGATGTAACTTGGATGAAGGGACAGACATTCCTTATAATGAAAGTCATCACCCAGAATCCTGGTCAAAGCACCCACATGCATTCATATTATATCATTTTACTTTCTATCTAAACTACTACTTTCCTATAATCTCAGAGTGTCTTAAGGATGGGCTCTGTCCTTTTTATGGTCTTGCCTTTCTTAGTCAATGATCTGGATTCAAGCCAGGGTTTGTGTTGGCAAACCTCAGCATTCACCGTGAGACTCCATCATCCTTTCTTTTTTCTACTCCTGTTTGTCTCTCTTTCTCTAATAAAAATCCTGAAATGCCCAACTGATTGTTTTGGATGGCTTCCAGATACTGATCTTTCAAGTGCTCTATAGTGTATCAAGGGCTTTACATTTTGTGGGCAAATTGGAAGTGGTCTGCCATCCAGGACTTTCCAGCTCATACTCATGAGTCCAGAAACAAAAGCACTGAATTCCAAGTCACTCAGTGCAAATATTGAAATCAATTTTGTCACTCAGTTACCTGCTAAAGATGTCTGCAGATGAAATTAATCTACAGCTAAAAATACAATTTTATAAAGTGAAATAAACTGAGTCAAAATTAAAGTAAAAGAATATTAAAAGCAAGGCATTATTTTTCCCATTTCCTTTACTAAAGCATTGCAGAAGCCTTTATCCTTCTCTTGCATTCTCAGAGAATACTACGTACTGTCACACTTGACTAGAATTTGGACCTTCAAATTAATAGAAAGCAAAAATGTTGGAAGATTTACCTGCAAGTCAGAAACAACCACCTACACAACAGATATTGGATTTAAAGGGCCTAAGTGTGATCTGCTCTTGCAACAGCTACTTTCAAGATTATCAGTGGCCCTATGAATGGGTTGCTCTAGAACGAGCTCATGTTTAAGCATGCGTTTGATGGCTATTTCAATACTTTTTTTCATCCCCTTGCTTTGGACCCTCATGATATATTTGTGGCTTTTGTTCATTTGAATGACCTTTGCCTGATCACAGAAGCACCACCTGAGTTAACCATGGTTAACCTCCAGACATTGGTTTGCCTCTGTGCATGACTGGTCTCTCCTCTGATTTCTGCTTGTAAACCTCAACCTTAAATCTGTTTTATAAGTTTCTCATCAGTAGCTGAAGTATTATTTTTCAGTAATAACATCAGTAACTTCACTAGTGTAGTGACTGTTTTTTTTTTTGTATGCTAAGTAATAGGTACTTAGACACTGCAAGTGGGGTTTTATCACTCAAGCAACCTTGCTGGGACTTGACTTTCAAAAACTTCAGAGCATGAAAACAGTGAAATTACATATATCCTTTATATTCCTTTCTTCTTTACTCTATTCTCCATTAATTTCCATCAGGATTGCAAGAAACTAAACTAAAATATTAATCATTGCAAACACGAAAAATAAAATCAGATTTTTTATTTATTACAGCAGATATACGTTGTGGAAGATTAAAAGGGTTGAATGCTTTTGATTCAGATTTTCACAAGCTCATTTAAAGTGTACCTGAACTTGAATAATCTCTTTGTTAATTTCTTCTCATTAAACTTCTAGAGAGAAAATACTGTTTTGTTTTTAATACAGGGTAGATTCTGCTTTTACACGGGCCTCTGAAATTCTGCTGACCTAGCTTACTTAGTTTCGCTACTATTCTACATTTCATGCAATATGCAGAAAGAACTACTTTGGGGTGTGATAAGATGTAAACTCTTCTTTGTGTGAGATGGACCTGCATTGGCGAGAGCTTTGAAGCCGACCTTGTGGCTCTTCCCTGAAATGAGCACATCAATATATGACAAGAACTTTTTAAACTCTGGAGCTAGATCTTATGAAATCTGAAGCTGCAGGAAAATCCAGATGACTGGAAAAGAAAGCTGGTGATATTTTCCTCCTCGATGGTGTGCAGCAACAGCCTTTATGAAGAACTGGATGAAAATATTAATGACAAACATGAACAACTGCATACCCTTTCCAACATGCCCTGTTCTCCCTTTTCTCCTGTGGGAAGTTCTGCCTGTACTTCTTCAGTATGATTTACTTTCCTATTTAATTCTACAGAGTATTTCCCAAACAAATTCCTTTATTGCTTCTTCTATAATGTGGACAATAAAGCATTTGACATTGCATTTAGAAATTGCATACACAAGAACATGTGTTGCAAGAACATGTGCGAATTCACTCGAATGTACAGACTAGTGCTAATGATAGTAATCTGTGTTATATCATGACCACCAAATATACCATTTCTGATATAGTTCAGTTCCAAAGAGAATGGATGCACAGAATGATGCTTACACATAGTATTCATTTACTGCAAAGAGTTTGCTAAAGGCAGCTATTTCCATTAATGACTAGATCTTTTATTCAGAAAGGCAACTTGTTTCCTGGAGTCCCCAGTGTTTTTCAGACACTCTAAGCAAACATTTTCTGAATTTCTAACTGTTCATATGAGGTACTGTTTCCTGAAAGAGTCCAAGCCTTATTGCCTTACCTTTGTGTCTGATAATTCATCCTCTTCAAGCTTTGTATAAAGCTCCTGTTATTCCTGCTGATGTTTCCCTAGATTACTGTGTTTCAGACTGGTGCTAAAAAATAGTTTGCAATGAGGGCATTCAAACAGATACATGAAAATGGCATGAGAGAAATCCCCAAGGAGCAGTGACCCACAAAAAGAGCTTGCTTTTTCAGCTACACAGAGTCCATGCAGCTTTTCTGTCCCCTTTTTCAGTTTCTGAATTTTAGCTGAAGCTATAAATGCAAAGTCAGGCAGGCTATTCACAACTGTGGCGTGCTTTGACCATCTTTATTGCTTGCTTGTTGAGAAACTGCACAGTATAAAACCGAATTTTTCTCTGTTAGATAAGTCCCTGTATCCAAAAATGGTGTTATAAAGCTGATCATTGTCAAAAGATTCTTCCTTTGAGATTTCGAAGGGCAACTGCAATATGTCACCCCTCTGGACAACAGCAAACATCCCAGGGAAATTCTGATTTCCAACAAATCTTCCAAATTTCTGTTTTTCTGCTCTGCCCCATAGGAGCAAAAGGCTTAGGTAAGTGCTTACAGCAGGATCACATCCTACTTGTTAAACCTTTAAAGAAAGGACATTATAAAAATTCTTACCTTTTTTTTTCTACACAAGAAAAGCTGTTGGTTTCAAAACTACATGTATTTCAAATGGCAGGCTCTGCACCTAGTATTTTGTTCTTGTTCACACTGTACTTGTCTAACATACTGTGACATCCAAGTATGCTAAACTATGGTCTTGTTATTGCAAAATCATAGTGGGGGAAGTAGGAATGGGGAAACTGTTAAGAACAGCTCATCTTTGTGGTAAACAATGATTTAGGGCACCTTTACATACAGTAGAGATTTTCAGTTTTCTGTAAGTGTATGTACTTATTTACCTACTTCTCTGTTAACTAACAATAACCTTGAAGCTACATCTAAAGCAAATCATTTTACTGTAGGCATTTTGGACACAGAAAACCAGGGAGAAGCTTTTCTTTAGAAAGGGGGGAAGCAATTACTTCTTCTATGCTTTAGTAGAAAAGCAGTCTTTGAGATGACAAAAAACAGAGAGAAATGTCTTCAGGCAGTTTTTAAATATAATCAGGAAAAAAAAAAAGGCTTTCATTAGGAATGACAAAATATTATGAAAATTGTGAATCAATCCATCACTATAAATTGAAAATACTGCATTTGTAATGAGAAGAGAATACTGCATTGCCAATTCTCTCTTAACTTAGTCCACAACTTTAAGCAGGCATGACATTTTGACAATACTTCTCAACAGCATTCTTCATTTTGCTGAAAAAATATAAATGAAAATTTTTCTTGCATTTTTTTCAGTCAGCTTATTTATTTATTTATTTTGTGTGTGTATCTGTATCTGTGTGTCTGTGTGTGTGTGCATGTTGGCTCATTGGTGTCTCTTGTAAAGATGAGGTTTATCTTATCTGCTTGTGCTCACCAGTGAATCAACAAAAACTGCTGAGATTATAGTAAGAGCAGAAGCTATCAAGAGTCTTTCAGACACAAGAATCTGTGTAGAAGAGTTGCAAAGAAATTTGACCTACTTCACTGCAAGCTTTCAAAACCTGATCGTCTTTCTTTATTGAATACTGTTTACCTGTTCTGAAGCAGTTGTTGATTTCTAGACCTTCGTGACCTGGGTTTGCATTGGGATTCCTCACATCACTAAGTGTGAAATGGGGCCTTGATGAATGGAGGCATGAATGCCTAACTGCTCCTCTGATCGTTCCTCCAGCTGTAAATACATTTTCTGATAGTACTGATACTTACACTTCATTTTAAGAACTTTTGTAGTGTCCATGAAAATTCACTTTATCCAAATATTTCTTGTTGCAGGTTAAAAAGCTGAAAATTTATTTAATTTTTCTCCCTTTTACAATGCTTTCTGGTACCTGTAACTACCGCTATTGACTATAATGGGTGTCTGTAGGGAGAATAAAATACTGCTGTAGCTGTACTTTGTCTAAACCTGACATAACCAAAGCTGCAGAAACAACTTCAGATATAAAGCAAATATAGAAAATGGAACTCAGCTCACCTGAATTCATTAGTTTGTGCTAGATGTCTAAATTTAAGTTGGTTATATAGAATCCTAGCAAGGAGAGAGAGGAACTTTCAGAGGTACCACCTAGCCACAAACAGAAAGAACAACTCTGGCTGTATTAGTTTTTCCTCCATAGGAAGGAGGAAATATCTAACTTTTAAATTATAAAGTTAGATGAACTTAGCAGACCGTGGCTTACCCTGGCAGACAATATTGAAATTAATAGTTTTTGTTTTGTTCTTGGTGTTTGTTTGTTGTTAACTGACTTTTATTTTATTTAAGAACTGTGATATTTTCTGGACATCAGTTATTTTTTAATCAGTGTCTGAAAAAGAGACACATGGAACAGAAAAGTATGGCATATATACTTTAGTGTTTTACATGTGTATAAAGGCAAATGGCTATAGAATACTCACTACCACTTCTATAATACAAAATTTTGCACTCTTTTCTAATACTAAGTGAATACTAATAATGACAATGTTAGGTAGAAGCATATCTGGTAAAGATACATAAAATATGCAATTAGGAAGAGGATGTATAATTTATTTAATAATATTTTCTAAGCCAAGTGCAATCTTCGAAGAGGTGATGAATATTTCATAATCCACAATAACATCTAACTAAACTCTGTAGCTTGGTTACACAGCTATCATTTTGACTGAAACAAAACACATTCTTTATTCTAGGTGTAATTCTACTTCAGGTTTCTCTGAAAGTGGCACAGAGCAGCATCAATAACAAATCAAGTTATGGTAGAAAATACATGCACTTTCTCCATTCCTACAAACTGAATACATCAGCAATTTTAGAGCCCCCTCATATACAGTTCTAATATCCCCAGCTGTGAAAAACAACTTCTGTAAATCTACATATTCAAAGCTATTGAAATATATCACTACAATCTGCCACATCTTTGAGGGTCAAGAAGCTTCAGTGCTGGATTTCCAGCTCAGTCTTCAATAATGCCTCAGTATTCAGTTCTGTTAGGGAAACCTTTGAGTTTGGCACAAGTAGTGAGGGTAAGAACTTAATTTCACCAAAATCTATGGCAAAAATCCTCTAAATTTTTCTGGTGAAAGACCTCACCTGTGGTTTTCAACACACTAACTCAGATTTTCAGTGGAAAGAAATATTCATAGCTTAGAGGAATTTTGTCCCACTTGGGAAACTACCCTAAAAGAGTATGCCTGGGTTTTCTAAAGAACAGTGCTTGCAAACTCTGACATCACTTTGTTGATTTTAATGACTTGTAAATTATATTGGCTTAAATACAGAAAGAGTTCCTGGAAGAGTTGTCTGAGTGGCAGATGAGCACTCCTCATCTGAGTGGGAAAACTGAAAGTGTTCTGCTCTGCTGCCTCATGCACATGATCGCTGAGCTAACACATCAAGGTTGAGATTTGAGCTCCCTGGGAACACAGAAATTAATTGTTAGGCAGCCACCTGTTAGAAACATTTGTATACAGATTTCAGTTCTGAGTTCAAGACTATTTAATGCAGTACATTACATACATATTCAATGCTTATTGATATGAGAAAGTCAAACTTGTAAAGCAGAATTGCTAATGTGGAGCTTCATTTTTTTTCTTATTTCCAGTGGAAATAATGGTGAAAACCTGAAGTATCATGCAAAAGTTGCATGGAGTGAAAAAGAAAGTTTTAGTGAGAAAGACAAAACTGGATCAAAAATACATGCTTTTCAACAACAACTTATCATAATCTATGAAATATCTAAAGCAAATGAGACACATAAAAATTTTGTAGAAAGGTCTGAAATTTAGTCGTGTTTCTTTGGCTTGAAATCAGAATTAAACCATCACGTTAAAATAAGCCATTTTCAAGTCAAATCTTTTTCACTGAGTAAATATGTAATTTCATAACAAAGGAAACAGCGCAGGGAAGGCTGATTCTGACTGCACATGGGATGCTGACAAATGCACACTTTAAACAAATTGTGTGGAAAATAATGAAAGTAGAGTAAAATTTCTGTCATTATTAATAGTAATATCTAGGCAAAAATAATCAGAAACTGATTTTGGTTGTTGTTGTTTTCCTTTCAGTTTCAATGGGAACTTCAGAACTGTTTGCTCACTGAATTCTTCCAACCTGTGTTGAAGTAAAGCAAGTTCAGATTATCATCTTCCACATTTTTCAACATCCTACCCAGTTAACATGACACTATTTGTAAGTAATAGACAGTTGAAGCCTGACTTCAACTGATGTTGTTACTGCTTCTTATTCCATCAGCTACAGTAGTCATAATTAAACAGAAGCGTGAAATAACAATAAGTTTAGTTAGTGGGGAGACAGGCTAGATAATGAGTAAAAACTGGAAGGTTTCATCACCTCCAAACCTCTGCAATATGTTCCTTATTCTGTGCAACATAATTGTTGTTCCTCTTATTTGAGGATACTGTGGAAACATACCAGGAAACTGGATTCTGTCCAAGATCAGAAAAGATCCAAGTTGAAACACTGAAGTCACAGACATCTTACATGTTTATTCAATTTATGAGATTTTCAGAGCTAGCAAACATAAAATCAGTTTTGTTATTCAGTTGATTAGATGTGTAAATAAGCACAGAGTCACAGCAGGAAAGGTAGATCTTATTCACACACACACACACAAAATAATAATAAAATAATAATAATAATAATAATAAAATCTCCTTTCATTATTCCTTCTGTAGCAGAAAAGGGATTTTATCATGTTTCACATATACACATTTTTGATTTTGTTTTACTACAATTTCTCATGTGAATTTTAAGCTTGGAAAGAGCTAATGTATGGTCCAAAATTTCAAGATCTTCCATTTCAAGAGAGAGAAATGGTTCTTTGGTAACACTTTTATGCATTTTGAAACTCATTCTACAATGCCCTTAGTTCCAAATCAGTCAGCTTTTGTTTGGTGATAGACATTGTGTTGTAGGAATTGACTCATCTCTCCTATGAAGTGGTTCACAGCCACACAACTGTCATGATGTTATCAGGTGAGGGACAGCTTGTGCTACTGTTGACAGCATTAACTGGGAAGTTTCAGTGTAACAGCCCCGCTTTCCATCCTCACTCCACTGTAGCACCTTTGCTCATAACTGGTATTGTTTCCTTTTAAATGGTGAGAAAATGCAAAAGAGTCTGTTACATTAAGATCTACTTGGGTCATGAAAAATAAGAAATTTCAGCAATAAGATATCTGTCTGAACTTTCTGCTTCTTTATTGGCTACTTAAGGCAGATACTTCAAAAGGTAACAGAGAACCTGTGCACATACTTTGTGTTGCCTGGGCTTTCCTTTGCTGTTTAATTGTATACTTTCATGGGGTAGAAATTGTCATATGATGATGTGAGGGGTGGACTAAGGAAAAAAAGAAAAAAAAATAGAAAGGTACTGAATAGAAAGATCTGGTGAATGAGCTGTTGTGTCAGCAAGAAGCAGGAATACAGCACAGTATCTAAAAATGGGAAATTGGTACAATGAAACAATTTCTGAAGAGAAAATATTATTATTAAAACAAAATGGGTATTGGCAGTTAAAATTGAAGCTTTTGTCTGTTAGGAAATCTGCACTATACAACATACATTCATACAGTATAAGAATTTTACAATGAATGAACTGCATTTTTTGCCAGCATCTTTGCAGACCTGTGAGTTGCTGATATTGACCATCTGAGACTGAAGTGCTGCAGATGGCCTAATGCAGATAAAATACAGGTGCACTGAACAGCATACAGTCTAAACAGCATCCTCCCAATAAAAGAAACACAATTATGCTGTTCCAGCATAATTTTCACAAAAATTGTTCAACCTTGAATATTTCTTGTGGGGCTTTTTCTTTTTAGGAATATGTGCTTCTAGAATGGACAGGTATGTGCTATACCTGTGATACAGTCAACGTAGCTGCAGAATTCTGTACATTTTCTTGATATCCTAGTAAGAAATACCTCGCTGCTTGTTGAGATACAGATTTGCATACAGATAGCTTAGTTGCTTAGGGACCTAGCTATTTCTCTTGCCTAGTCTTTTCTTTACTTACTCAGATGATCAAAAGAATCGCTTGAGGAGGGAGAAACTCAGGCAAAATCAATCTAGCTTTGAAGAAATCAGATTCAAGTCCATGAGAGACTCTGGATATAATGAGACTAGGTAAATGTAATAGTAAATATCACAAAAGGCCTAACTTCATTCTCTAATATTAGGGGAAAGCTTAGAGAACATTTGCTGTTAGTAGTATTGCATTTTCTTGAAAAAGCAGGTAAATGGCCTCTAGACATATTACAGCCATGTTGCACACCCCTAAAAAGTCAAAACCCAAACTGTTGCACTTTGTTTTTACTTCAGAGGAATCTTCCTAAATTTAAACTGTAGAAGGTAACGTGTTGCTTACCAGCATTTTGAATCTGACCCAGCTGTGAGTTTTCAGTGAGAGAGATCTCAACCCTACCTCCCTACCCCATCCCTGGTACTTAATCTGGGGTTTATGTACCTATTGACTAGAGGAGCCTGTCCCATAACTTATAAAAATCATGTAAATGATTTGTTTCACATTCCGTTAAAACACTTTTAAGCACCCGATTGTGCCATATACTTTTCCCTTTCTAACTGTAGATTCTTATTTGGCAGTGACTGGCTACACCCCTGTCTGCCTTCCAGTAGCTGAATCTCTGACACAATATCATCGTCTTTGTCCCATCTGGTAAGTGTGGGCTCAGGTAGTCTCTTACCGCAGTTTCCTATACACCTGCTATCAGGTTGTAAGACAAAGCCCTCTTCAGGCTACAATTAGCTTGTCATTTACCTCAGTAGGGTTTTCATGAAAGAACTAACAGGGAATTTGCTTTACAGAGTATTTGCTCAGTCTTCTGAGCACTCTGGGTACACATGAATGAAATTCTAAAGTTCAGCTTGGTATGCCATAAAATCCCCAAACATAACAAAAAAGTTGTTGAGTATCATAGAAATCTCTTGCAATTTAACTTTCAACAGATTTCATGCCCTTCATCCTCTTTTTCCCTCTGAACTGAAAAAGCTGAGCTTTTTCTTTATTTTTTCCTATTACCATCTGCTTTTTGATGTCTTTAATTTTTGCAAGAAAAATCAAACCAAATCTAAACAGAAAATGTTGAAAAGAAGCATTCATTTTCCTTCACTAAAATAAATGTATTTATTTTCCCGATTTGAAAATTAAGACACAAAATATTTTTAGTTCCTTCTTTTTTTTTTCTTTTTCTTTTTCCCTATTGGAATTGATAGTAAACTGAGATTTCAATGAGTCACATAGCTCTAGGCTTAAGTTCTTTCTTATGAAGCTTTTATGTTCATTAGAAGATATTAGTTCCCTACTGTATGTTAATCCTTCTCCTGCCACTTCAGTGAAAGAGAATCTCTCATCTTCAGTCTTCCTAGGATGGTATGCTAATCTGTCTGTCATCAGCCCTACATACATATTCAATGCATTTCTGAGATGGGTACAGCTGTAGCTAGGACGTATACATTCAGTCAACAGGGGAAAGGCTTTTTTTCTTTTTTTTTTTTCAAACTATAAGCTTTTTTTTTTTTCTTATGACAGAGCCTTTTTTGACCTACTTTACTTTGCTTTGAAGTTTTTTCATTGTTAACAGTGAAGTTTAAAAGGTATAAGCATTTGCTTCATTTTAGATAAATGTTTGAAAGTATGAATGTGTTCAGATGTTCAGGTACCTTGATAACTGTCTGCTTTATAACTACTAAAATGAAGCAACAGACTTTGTTTGGAGAGTTCCAGTAATTTCTTTATGCAGCTTGACCAAAAGTTAAGCAAAATACCCGAGTGCATAGTGGACTTTGGTTTACCCAGTCCAAAGCAGCACCTCAAGTGATTTGGGGAAATAGAAACCTAAATAACTGCATGTCAAGAGATTGGACATTAGTAGAACAAAGGAACTTGTGAACTAGATGAGATGTAGATAATGAAAGATAATATAAATCTGGGAGCAAATCACAGAAAAGAGGATCATCAGAGTTACACAGATAGTAGCTGAAAAAAAAAATGGAAGAAGAGAGGATGGGACATCAAACTGTAGCTTTTCAAAACTCAAAGAGTGGAGAAAGATATTTGTTGTTGATTTTTTTATTTTTTTTTTTTTTTGGCAGGCAGAGGGGAAGGCAGGGGAAAGGTTGTTTTTTTTAAGCCATTTCATCAGTCTCTTGACATCATGCCTTCAACATTTTAATATTTTCTCTTGATTCTTGAAAAGTTTGCAGTTATCATTTTCCATTAGGAGGAGAATTTTAATTATTTTGGATGTCAGATATCTCAACTGACTTCCAGTTGATAAGCGGAACATATTAGAAATTTAATCAACCCGTAAAAATTGGAGTGAATTCGTAGAGGTTGTCTGCCACTACTGGCCATTCTAGGACATCCATCCAGCTACAGCTCCTTGTCTAGTGGGTGTTCTGGGGTGTTATAGTGTATTGGTTTCAGAGCTGTGATGGAGTTTTAAAACAGCAGTGGTTAAACATTTTGTTGCTCCACCCCCACCCCCGTTAAAAAAATCATCAGAATCTGGAGGGGGAAAAATTATCCTAGAATCTCAGCCTGGGTGACCATTCTACTTATACTCAGTGTAAGTAAATTTTAGCTTCAAGGTAGGTGAAGTATCTTACCTCAATTGCCAGTGTGATATTAATAATGCCTTTTTTTTTTTTTTCTTGTGCACCTCTTTTACATTTTTTTTTCCACAGGATACATATTTTTCTAAGAAATTAATCTGTTTTTTTTCACATCTGGCTGCCGAGCCAAACCTCCAGTCCTATTGTAAAGATTATGTGGCAGGTCATATTATTCTCTCTGCTTCAACAAAAATTAATTTTAGTCAGATAGGGTAGGGAAAATAGCTTTTGTTTTTCTAATCAGCTTAGCTATGAAGTATTTTTGAGACCTATTTTTGAGTACCCATATGAAGAGCAAGGGCTGAGTTGTGTGGTTAATTTTAATTTTAAAATGGGCAGAAATCACCAGGACATAATCAGTGTGTTTTTTCATATATAAAAGTCTGAACTACTGTCCTCCTTCCTCTTTGTCTCACTGCTGCATCTATGCCATTTCACTTTGCAGAAACAGCTCTTGGGAATGATCTTTCCAAGGACCTAGTGAGTCTAGGTCAAGTTTATATTGTGTAATATTCTTGTATATTCTTGTATATATGCTCTATTCTTGTAATACTCGTGTAATATTCTCTGTGGTAGCATCAGTTCTTCAGCTGAAATACGGGTTGGATTTGGTGCTCTTTGTTTAATGAGCATCTTTGTAGCACAGTTTATAACGTGATTTATTGCCTGAGATGACTGCTGTAACGTGTGCTTTGTTCGCTAATGACTCAGTTGTGTTTTATCCCAGCTTAGCCTTAGGAAGGAGGAAAGCTCTGTCTCCCTATATCTGCCTGAAGGCAGAACTGAGATGCCTATTGGAGAGCTGCTAGGAGTGTATGGGAGCTCTTCTCAGTGCTATTTCAAGAAAAGAGACAGTGTTTGTTCCATCTTTCCATGGTCTGTTCCATCTTTCAAAGCAGAGCTGTCAGGACACAGGTGGGTGGGTCTGGCACATTATAGGATGTTTGAACTGGGAATTTCTCCATGGCATCTTATAAACCTCCAGATGTCAAATAGGATGTTCTCACAACAACACAGATCCACTGCTAGTCTCCTTGAAGACAATAGGGATTGTACTATGGAATTCACCTAGGTCAAGATCACATCAGTGCTATTTTATGTTCTGGTGTTACTTGAAGGAAATAGAAGAATTCTTTCTGAAATGCTGTGTGCTTCCTCCAATAAGAAACATAAACACACTGAAAAGAATTGTAGCTCTTATGGCATATACAAGAAGTATGCAAGAATGAACAAAAGAAAAGGGAACTGCAATTTGCAGCACCCTTGGCTTTTCCAAGAAGCAACAATGTCTTTATAGAGTGCTGTCCTTGCTCACTACTGATAGCTTGTTAGCTTTAGTAGCTATCTTAAAACTTCTCTGCTGTCTTTCATTTCTCCTACTATTCTGTTATCAAAGGAAAAAAATGTTAAAGCTTAGAATACTAGAGATAAATATATAGTTGTAATTAATGTATATACTAACAGTCTGAAAATGAGTGACATTTACAGAAATAATATATATAATACTTCAGAATTGGTGGCAACCAATCTCTTCTTACTTCCATTTCTTTTCTCCCAATTTCCGTTGAAAATGATTGCTGGAGTCTCATCACTCGCAAGCAAAGAATGTTTCACTATTCTTAGTGTCTTGCATAAATACTTTTTCTTTGCAAGGCTTTGCATTCTGTGCAATGAAGACTCTAATTCTTTTACGTTTTCAGATGTGATTCCTCTACCTTGCAGAATATCTTCATATGTTACTTTGTGTCTTTGCAGTTTTCCTATCTTCATTTTAGTTATCACAGTTCTAGAGTTCATAGAATCCTGGAACTTCTTCTCATATTTCTATGCAAATAACATGTATCTTAATAGCATAGTACAAATTTATGTCTGTAGTGCAGGAAACACCAATGATCTGTAACACAGCTGTTAATAGCATCACAGAAAGCCACTTGGTACAATGCAAGTTTGAATTTTCTGCATTGTTGAAGAAGGATTTGTGGTACCCTAGTATGCGGTATTGGGCTTCATATTCTTTAACTAGAAAACATAATTATAATATTAAGATTTAAAAATAGTTTCTTAAAAGTCTATCATTTGAACTTTCACTCTGCACATACGCTATGACGCACCCTCTCCTGGATTCCAAAGTTAAGTTCAAACTTCATATGTGTAACTGCAGTACTTTCAATACAGAAATCATTAGAAATTAATATCAGTTGATAGAACGTCTTTTCCCAGAGCTGGCGAGAGCAGAACAAAGGATTTTGGTCACATGCATTCAAATTTCTCTCCTCAACACAGGAAGAATAGGAACGAGAGGCTGTGCTGACAGTGACCGCTGGCAGGGGACTGGCAAGTCTGCACTGACCTCCACAGTCCTCTGGGTACTGCTGGCTGTAAGGCGCTGCTAAATGTTATAGGAAGCACTGTAGGAACAGGACTGGAATGCTTTTTCTACAGGCTGATACCAGAGGTTGACATGTCTTATCCATAGTCCTTCACACAGTCAGTCACCTCGCTGCTTCTTCTCATCTCTTCTGATTCCCTTTGCCAAGGACTGACCCAGCAAACCAAAGGGAAGCTCACCAGCTGGGCTCCAACACAGGTAACATAGAAACGAGCCCTAAAAGTGGCTTAGTGTTATCAGAAGATGTATGAACACATACCAAGTAAATGGATCTACTTCAGTAATTACATGCAAAAGAATATATGGATATATACCAAGCATTTCATTAAACAACAAAGTATTTTCTCCTTTACACTTCTTGAATCCCAAAAAGGTTTTGAACAGGTGCATTATGTTATGTTTATTACACATAAGTGTTTAAATAATGTGTATTCCATTTTGCAGTACTAGCAAGGTCTTCTCTTGGCAGTTGCTAAATGTAAATAACAATACATAGTGACATTGCCCAACCCCTGCCTTCCCCCCCCCCTTTTTTTTTTTTTTCAATAGAATCCACAATCAAGCCTGGGGCAACTTAGCAGCAATTAAAACTTAGTCTCCTGAGACAAACCTAAATGCGCATGAAAATTAGGTGAGGCCCTAAGGTTATGGCAGTTTAAAAGTACAGCTCATTATTATGCTTAAGAGTGGCCTACTTACCACAGTCGTTATTTGTCTTCCCTAACCTGACATCGCATCGTGTTTACGTAACTTACTAGCTCTCTGCCCCACGGTTCTGTGAATGCTCACTCTGTTTTTGTTTTCCTGCCCATAATCTAGTCTTTCAGTGTTTCCCAGCCAATTTTCACTGTATTTTCATAGTACTCTGCTGTCATTTCCCCACAGATATTGGAGATCATTAACAGCTTTGCTGATGGCTGAGTTCTGTATAGGGACTATGCAAGTGTTCACGTGGATTGACAGTATAATGTGCTACCACACTGCATACCAGGATGTCCATGCGGATAGGTATTGTAACTTATCATCCCTATTTGCACATGTATTAACTGAAATCATATATGTTTTTGTACTGTGCGTAACTTGTAAAAGAGCTACAGGTGTCTCTGCATTGTAAGGCACTCTTTGCCAACTTCAAAAGTTTTGACTGACTTGTCTAAACAGACTGCAAGACCTCTGAGGGTCATTTTTCCCTCCCTGTCAAAGAGGATTCGAAGAGTCTCCCCACAACACACATATATCTTACTAATGAGTCCAGAATTACCTCAGAAGAGATTTACTCCCAAGGTCACTAAACTTTATTTATGCCTCCACTTGCCTCTAGGAACTCTACTGCAGTTCTTAAACAACAAATTTATTCCCAGTACCCAGCAGAGTCATCAGCAGTGGTAACTGATGAACCATCTGTCAATCACAGGGGCACTTTCGGGGGGCCCTTTTTGCCATGTACTGAGTCTTCGGGCAGCCATATACAACTTCAAAGTATAAAGTTGTCATTTTTTGGGGTGTCACACATTGACAATAGCTAGCATTAACAAGCTGCTAGTCTGAGTACTGACATGCTTGTTACCATGATAAGGCATTCAGTGAGTCATTTCAGGCAGCCACTAGTTAGTCAGATAGGAAATATCCGATGCTCCCCAAAATGGGGCTTCAGAGGCATGGAGTTGTCTTGTACCCTTGCTTTTCCTTTTTTTTTTTGGAGTTGTCTTGTACCCTTGTTTTTCCTTTTTTTTTTTTTTTTTTCTCGTCATCAGTCCTTGTGTAGACACCTATTCCTTACTCAAATCTTACTTGTGTCTACCATTATATTGCATGGCAATACTCAAATGTACTTTCTCACAAAACGGTTGCCTCAGAAGCTTCAGCCATAGTTATGCAGCTGTGCCACCGCGAAGTTAGGACTTTGCTTTCCCTAGAATAGGGCATTGCAGACTGATGTCTCACCATCTTTTGGGCAGTTGTGTGTGCGCATGTATGTCTGAACCCCTATATCCATGGCACAATGCATGACTGGATCCTCTGAAGCAAGTCAGAATAATTTTTAAACATTCCTGAGAATAATTATCGTCCTTGATTTGTTTCCTTTCTGCCTACACAATTTGTAGTATCATTAGACTCTCTTAAAAGTAATGTCTTTTGGGCTTAAATTTGCTGTTCTGTTGAAGGAAAGTAGAATTTGTGGGAACACTGATTTTGACAAACTTCCCAGCAGGAAAGTTTTTGAAGTCTAGCTGGGTCTTATGGTCACTTTCAGAAATAAGAGAATGATTAAAAGGTCCAGAAGATTGGCTCACTTCAAAACAAAAATGTACCTGACACAGTTTCGATGTGGAAGAATGACATAGTATGCCACCTCAAAATTTCTCACATGATTAAATTGTCATTCTCCAGCCAGCTCTAGCCCATAATACTTCACTAGAATAAAAAAAATGTTTTATACTGCAACGATATATGGTTTCTTCTGGAAAATCTATAGAAATCTTTCTGTAAATTCCCTGCATTTTCCTCCATTTCTCTTCCTTTAAAGTTCATTTGAAAGACTATTTGTCTCAGGTAACATATTCCTTCTCTTTCTACAGCACTGAGGCTCCTCCAAGTCTTTACCATACTTATCCACAGAGTGTGGTGGTTTCACCCTGGTGGACAGCTGAACTCCACCACAACCGCTCTCTCACTCCCCCTCCTCAAGGGCAGAGGGAGGGGAAGAAAGTATGATGTGAAAGAAAAAAGGCTGGTGGGTAGATATAAGGATAATCTATGTGCAGGATAAGGATAAGTTGAGTGCGGAGCACAGCACTGCACAGACTGCTGTGGGTAAAGTTAACTCCATCCCAGCCAGCCCCTCCATAAAGAGGAAGAAGGAATCGGGTGCACAAAAAATCTACAAAAATTGCAACGGTTTGGTTGTGTTACACTTTCACAACTATTGTTATGCAGAACATTCTTTCTTTCTTTCCTTTTCTTTTCGCATGCCCATCAGCCTCTCTCCACACTAGTGTGATATCTCCCTGCAAAGGGTAGAAACTTTTCAGAAAAGGACTTTTGTCCAGCTTCTGCCTCTAGAGTGGGGATTGTCTGTGTCTGAGACGTACCCGCAACAGTGTTCAGCATGAATAACAATCATATTTAACTAATCCTGCACTTCTGTGGATTCCCATTATCTCAGACTTTGCTCTCAAGTAGCATTCATGGATGGGTTCAGAGATTTGTTTGCCAGGACCTCAACAAGCTGGAGGAACCGACCTACCACAGGGACCTCATGAACTTCTGCAAACACAAATCCAAAGTCCTGTACCTCAGACAGAAAATCTCTGTATCATCTGAGGACCTCATAAATAGGCTGCAGCTGTGCAAAGAAAAGGATCTGGGAGTTTGGAGGGACAAATGGAATGTGAACAAGCAGTGCTTCCTTGCAGCAGTGACTGCAATAACAAGTAAATAGCTGCCTGGACAAGGCTTAGTGTCATGCATGACCTTCACTGAAATCACCTAATCCTCAGCTCTGACCCCTGTAAGATTATATTAAATGTAGGCTGGCTAATGAAGCTATGGATTTCAGGAAGACAGCCGTTTTCACAGAATCACAGAATCATCTAGGTTGGAAGAGACCTCCAAGATCATCTAGTCCAACCTCTGACCTAACACTAACAAGTCCTCCACTAAACCATATCACTAAGGGCTACATCTAAACATCTTTTAAAGACCTCCAGGGATGGCGACTCAACCACTTCTCTGGGCAGGAAGTGCGGCATTGGAAAATGCTTAACAACCCTTTCAGTAAAGAAGTTGCTCCTAATATCCAACCTAAACCTCCCCTGGCGCAACTTTAGCCCATTCCCCCTCGTCCTGTCACCAGGCACGTGGGAGAATAGACCAACCCCCACCTCTCTACAGCCTCCTTTCAGGTATCTATAGAGTGTGATAACGTCGCCCCTGAGCCTCCTCTTCTCCAGGCTGAACAACCCCAGCTCCCTCAGCCGCTCCTCGTAAGACTTGTTCTCCAGACCCCTCACCAGCTTTGTTGCCCTTCTCTGGACTCACTCAAGCACCTCCATGTCCTTCCTGTAGTGAGGGGCCCAAAACTGAACACAGTACTCAAGGTGCGGCCTCACCAGAGCCGAGTACAGGGGGACAATCACTTCCCTAGCCCTGCTGGCCACACTGTTTCTTATACAAGCCAGGATGCTGTTGGCCTTCTTGGCCACCTGAGCACACTGCTGGCTCATATTCAGCCGACTATCAACCAATACTCCCAGGTCCTTCTCTGCCAGGCAGCTTTCTAACCACTCATCTCCCAGCCTGTAGCTCTGCCTGGGGTTGTTGTGTCCCAGGTGCAGGACGCGGCACTTGGCCTTGTTGAACTTCATAGAGTTGGCCTCAGCCCTTTGGTCCAGCCTATCCAGGTCCTCCTGCAGAGCCTTCCTACCCTCGAGAAATCGACACACGCACCTAACTTGGTGTCGTCTACAAACTTACTGAGGGTGCACTCAATCCCCTCATCCAGATCATCGATAAAGATATTAAAGAGAACTGGCCCTAGTACTGAGCACTGGGGGACTCCACTAGTGACCGGCCTCCAACTGATTTAACTCCATTCACCACGACTCTTTGGGCCCGGCTATCCAGCCAGTTTTTAACCCAACTAAGTATACGCCAGTCCAAGCCATGAGTGGGGAAGTATTTTGCGTCAGGCACCAAGTTGCAGAACCAGCCATGGTGGAATGAGGATATACAGTCCAGAGACAGCAGGGTGAGGATTAAAACTAAACAAAACAACAACAATGGGTGGTATAAGGAAAGTATGCGTCGTGGTTTTGACTAGGACAGAGTTAGTTTTCTTTGCAGAGGCTCGTATGATGGCTGTGTTTTGGATTTTTGGTG